>NC_052499.1:86658672-87025620 GCF_016617805.1 Bactrocera tryoni
CATAACGACAAAACACATTTATCTACTTGCAGGAGGCAAAGGAGACGCTCTGCGACCCGGAGAAGCGCGCCAACTACGACAAATGGCGCAACAGTGGCATCGCAATGAGCTACAAGAACTGGCTGGGTATGAAGGAGCACGTCGGACAGGTGAGAAGATACACAATCGCCGAGAAAGTGGATAAGGAGGTACGAGTGGCAAATCGAACGCAGCGAGTATAAAATGATACGAAACCTTTCTCGACGTGCCCCCATTAATGCATTTAGTGTACCCCAAACCAACACTCCTGTGCACTGGTGCGAGAACGTACTACAAAAAATACTGACTTGCACTCTCCCTGCTTCGCCATGAAAACATTCTCCGCCAAACGCTTCTGACCCCCTGCACACTCACTGAGACAACTCCGCCGCCGCACATTTACTAATGAAAATAGTCGCAAAAGAAAGCTTTAAAATATTACGAAAAGTCCACAAACCATAGCAGCTTCTTGTTGGGTGGCAACATCTACTCCACTATTGGCAGACAGTTGGTCATTTTGTGTCTTGCCATTTTGCTGTTGTCATTGCAATTTCCCCTCCTTCCCTTCATGCAAACTTATTTTCAATCCTGCCACTTTTCCGGCAGGAATTGCATTTTGTTGCCGTTACTCTGAGTTTTCCCAGAATATATGTATGTATATATAAGCTATTTTAATGTGATGCAATAAATTTATAGAACATCTCAATTTGCCTCTGCCATTTACAAGCGCACACACACGCACACAACTACATGCCTAATAAGTGTGTATATTAGTCCTCGGAGTAATCGATATGTACCTATCTGCATGATTCATGCGCTTCCCTTCGCGTGGACCGAATCGCTTGGCATGAAATACAGAAAATAATAATTTCTCTTGCCACTGAGGCCACAGTGTGCATATGAAGAGCACAAATTGCTATGCAAACACACTCATTTTGTTAATTAAAATGGCAAATAGAAAGCGGAAAGTGGAAGAACTTGAATGCTATTTTAAATATTGTTGCTGTGATTTGCTGTTATTGCTAATCGAATTTTAAAATAAAATGTGTTTTGTTCAAAAGATGGGGCGGCCGAAGATAAACTCCTCACAGCACTAAGAAAAGTCTGCCCGTTTAATGTGCCCACGAAGAAAGCAATCACTATGAAAGTGGAAAGCCTTAGCTTATAGTTTACATAAATAAGAGCAAATCGAAGCATTTTTTTAATTTTCGTAGGCGTTTTCGATGGCGACATCAAAAAACTGGGAAAAAAGTAATAATCAATTCAAAAAAAGCTTAAAAGGATTTTTTCCACAATTAAAATTTTAAACTATAAAGAACAATATTTTGGCTAAGGTGAGCACTTAGGTTAAGTTAGCTGATAGGGTTTGCTTAGAACTTTACTTTACTTTCTTGTCCATAATTAGCTTGGTAGTTTCAAGGCAGAATAGTTCTGTCTTTCTGAACCATCAGCACTGGCACTGTGTCCATCGGTATTGTAGACTTACCTTTGAAAAAAAAAAAGAAGAGGTTGTGATGTAGGGATTTATTTAAATTTCTAAAACTTCGTTTCTTAAATACATATTATAAAATAAGTAAAGGATGTTTCTGTATGAATTCATTACCATATTAGCAATTTTGTAGCCCTACCGTAGAAGGGTAGAAAAACATAGTCAACTCCTTACAACTGAAAATCTCAACAGCCAATTAACAGGTCCCTGACTTGATAAAAAGGAATTTCGCGTGTTGATAAAATAATGCCTCTTTGAGTGGAAAAAATGCAGTTGAAGCAAAAACTTTTTTTTGATGACGAGTTCCCGGGTACTGCGCCAGGAATGAAACATGGCTCTAACATTTTACTCTAAAGTCCAATCGACCGTCATCCGAGTGGACTGCACACGATGAACCCGTTCCAACGGGACTTTATTGACTATCTTAAAAAAGGAAGGACCATCAATAATGACTATTACACAGCGTTATTGGACCGTTTAAAGAACGCATTCGTCGAAAAACGGTCGCATTTGTAGAAAAAACAATGCACCGTGTCACAAGTCAGTGAAATACAGTGATGGGGAAAATCCATGAATGAGGGTTCGAATTGCTCCTCATCAACCGAATTCAGATCTGAGCGTTAGCGACTATTTACTGTTCTCGTATCTCAAAAATGTGCTCGCTAGGAAGAAATTTTCCACGAATGAAGTGGTGATTGTCAAAACTGAGGCTTATTTCGAAGCAAAGTACAAATCGTACTAGCAAACAAATAGTATCGAAAAGTTGGCGAGTTGCTACAAGCAGTGTATAGTATTTGAAGGGCACTATTTTGGAAAAAAATAAAAAAAATGGTCCATAAAATATGCTTTGATATAGTAGGCCGGGAATTTCTCAATTCACCTGTCATATGACTTTTAATATAGGCACCCTTACTCTTCATTAATATCAATCTGGTGTGGTTCAATATAAAACCTGTAATTCTGGCATATTACAATATACTAAAAAGAAAAATTATGTTTTCTGGAAAAAACACAGTTTTCAAAGTTCTCGATGCGACTTTTGAGAAAAGGAGGTTAATTGACACAGCTGACGAGTTTATTTGGTCTCCTCCGATCGAGGTTTTCAATTTTTAAAATTTTGCATGATTAACGTACTGTATTTAGTTTTCCAGCAATGGCTTCGTTTTTTTATGAATATACTTGATGTTGTGAATTTGCCCTACTCCATATCCATTCGTGTATGTATACTTTTGTATTTACACAACGACATTTTATATAGTTGAAACTGAAACCATATACAGTAACGATGAATTGTTTTCGAAAAACAAGCACAAACAAAATAAACAAAATTGTGGAGTTTAAGCCTCACTCGGCAATCGCAATCAATTTTCCCTCACGTTTATGTTACATACTTGTATATTAAAAAACACCCGATTGGGGCGATTACATGGAGAGAAAACAATTCACCGTGACTACATGAGACTCGCATGGTAGAATACACACACACACACACACACACACGCACAACCACAACACAAACGTGCACGGAATTTATTTATTCAATAATTATCTCTTCAACTCACAGTCCATGCACTGGGCCACACCAAAGACCAAGGACCGCATGCTGCCAGAGGCGGGCGCCGCCACTGGCGCTGGCGGTAGCGGCAGCGGCGGCCTCTCGGCGGCCTCACCCAACCCGGCCCATCGCCGTGCCTCCGAGGGTGGCGCTGCGCTCTACTACGGCAACCGGAAAACCGAATGGGGCACCGAGAACTCCGATGTGGCCAACAAGTTTCGCAACTACGAAATTTAAACAACAACAGCAGCAACAACAATACCAAAAATATATACATATACAAGTAGTCGAATACTCGCGCAGCAGTCAGTATCAACAACAACAACAACAACAACTGCAACAAAAGAGAGTATGTAAACGCGAAGAGCGTGCTGATTCAGCACAGAACCAACCAACAATATCACATGGAGTACACACATGGAGTACACCGGAAGTTTTGACCACTGACATTTACAAACAACAAAAACAACACGCGCACACAAACTCATTGAATTATATATGTGTATACATACACACACACATACACAACTGGCTGAGAATGCAGCTTGCAACCGCGCGCTGCCGGCGGTTAGCACTGCTTCGAAGCGCAAAATTTTGATGACTTTTATCATATCCAAAAATTTTCAGAACTTATCTAAATGTATACACTGAATGTTTTGACCAGGTACATGTTGTTACTTATTATATATTCATAGTCAAGGTAAAGCTATCATTCGTATTATATGATACACACATACATGCATAAATATATATAAATGTATTTGATTAAAGCGAATAAAAGAAGAAACTAGAAAAAAAACACGAAACTAAGAAACTGTAATTTCAATAAACGCCTAAAATTAACGAGAAGACGAAGTTAAGCAAAAGAAAAAATACAAAAATGAAAATAAAAACAAATAAAAGAAATTATGAGAAAAGAAAACTATTTAAAATAAGTGTAAACCAAATATTATAAATCAAATATTAAGAGGTATTATGAAACTAATGAATATTTATATGAAAACTTATGAAATTAGCAGCATTAAATGTATTTATTTATGAAGCAGAATGAATTTACGATGTTGAACAAACACACATATTTATAAAACCTGTATTAATTAAGCTAAGAAACGCGTTGAAGTAAATATCTATTGATGTTACATGTGTGCCCCCAATGACAATCCCCGTTTTTGAGAACTTTACTAACTGTCAATGTGAGCAGAGCAAGAAGAATGCTTATATTTATATACACCAACAAGTAGCCAGCAGCTTGTCCAAGCCTCCTACACATTGCACGAAGATGAAACAGCTGAGAGAGGCGGAAAAATTTATATTTCAAGCATTACGGTAAACTAAAATCAAATCTGAAGCGAATTTAAAGCAAAATAATTAGAAAGGATTTACAAAAACAAAAAAAGAGATTATTTAAAAAATTTAAGCAACTAGCGAATAGCGAAAACGCAAAAAATAAAAGAAAAATAAAATAAACGCCTAACGGTATTGATGTTGCGCACAAAGCCAACTGTCAAAATGCAAAGAAATCAAAACCTACACATATTCCGAAAATAAATACAGACACTTTTCCAAAACTAAGAATTGAAAAAAGATCAATTAAAATCGCAAAGTAGTTATGAAGACAAAACGCAAGTCGCAAGTCGAGACTCGAAAGCGCAACTAGCAAACCTAGCGCAAACAACTTAGTGTTTACTTATGATAATTCACGTGAAATGAACCACCTACCAAAGAAAATACAAAAACTAAAAAAAAAAATAATATTTCTTCTTTTTTGATATTTTGTAGCGTGAAGTTGCGCCGTAATTGAAGCACATATGACAAATACAGAACATTGAGAATATTAGTAATTCCGATTTCCATAAAACACTTGTATTTTAACTATATATATAGAAAGAGAATCTTACTAATAAAACATAAGAAATACATATTTATGTATAAATGTTGACATTTGTGTTGTTTGAATGACGTACTCACGCCTGTGGAAGCATACTTTAAGCTCTTAAGTCCACATAATTAATATTGATAAACGATAAGGTGCAGCATCGCAGTGAAAAAAAATTAAAGAAAAGGTATGAAAGTTATTTTTAGCAATTAAAACGATTTTCTTAGCTGTTTACAGAATTCAATAAGAAATAACACAGGCAAATAAATAAGATATTCGGTGGCATTGCCACGCAGACTTAATGAATAGTGAAACGACCTAACTTTATTGCTGAACATTCTGCAGAAAATACACACAAAAATAAAAAGAAACACTTAAAACTAATTTGCGACTTTGTTTGCTTAAAAATTTCGATTTAGAAACGAGGTTTCACGAACGTGTAAGTATTTTAGAGGAAATATTTTATTTTTTCAGCACTAAAATAAACAGTTTAGGAGACCCATTTCATAAATATAATACTTAAACATTAAAATACACCATGGCCCTGAAAAGTCTTTGAAGATATTAGCTACTGTCGACCCGTAACTCGCAGGGTCGCCGGTCGCTCTGCACAAACTCGCGGATCCAACGATTGAGCACTGTTGGGAGGCAGAGAAAAACATAAATTTTTTATGGAAAGTAAGCGCTTGCAACTTACCCCACTTGGAGCCCACAATAATCGGGCAGCCGCCATGGAGAGTGCGGACGTCCCGCACACCGTCGGCATGCAGATTGTACCAAAACGCCGCGGCGCCCTTCTTGGGCATCAACAGGCGCTTGAGGTAGGGGAAGGCAGTGCCGCCACCCTGCTCAACATCCGTTAGCTTGAAGAAAAAACATAGACGTTATTTTAGTAGTAAACAAGTTAGTAATAAAGAAAGGTGCATTTACTCACATAGAAGAGCAGAGTTGCAATTCGATTGCCCATTTCAGGACTACTTATCACGTGTTCCTAAAAAAAAAGAATATAGCACCAGAAATGCGCATTGTTTACTAAAATTATATGCAAACAGCACAGCTTGTTCTCACCAACTTCGCGTCAAACGCATCGTAGTGCTGGCCGTAGTGACCGCCTATGCCATAATTCTGGAACTGGTGATCTTCAGCAAAATCCATATTCAAATCGGACATATGCCCAGCTCGCACATCAATCGCGGTCAACAGTGGGTGCGACTGCTTCGGCAGGAAGACAAATTGGCTTGTGCGAACCGGCGAGACTTCGCCCTTGTTGTAACCCATGACTGTTGCCCGCACTATATAGTCGTTGGATAAAGTCTTCATTTGCTCTATTTCCACATCCGACAAAACATCGTAATAAACCACGAGCAGCGGATCATGATTTAACTCTTCGGCTTTAATGGGTGCGATCAGTAGGAATGGATGGGTTTCGGTGAGATAGCCGCAACGCAAATTACGCTCCTCGCTTGGAGTTTGCTTAAGCAGGCCATTGCAGGTGTGTTTGTAGCGCGTGAACTCATCGGTGCTGAGCAGGTTCGCTGGCAGTGGCTGTGGTAGCGTTGAAACATTAGCTTTACATTAGAGGGAAATGAATGCCCTACACTTATTGAAAAACATTCTTACCCACCTCATGCTCCTCGGTGAGATCAACAGTCGAGTATTCCGAAAATATGTTTTCTAACTGGAAATCTAAGTAGCTATTCGTATAGTTCTCGACATCCGGTCGTAATGCTACCAGCTCAGCAAAGGTTTGGTTTGCGCCCTGCAAATCACCCAAATGTCTTTTAGTCTTCGCCAATAATTCCAAAATTTCGGCTTTATCGGTTTTCTCCGACACGGACTTCTGTTCGCTGCCGTTCTCTTTGGCTTTGTGCAAGCGTTGCAGTGCTTCCAAGGCCCAAGCATGCGCTAGTCGCATTTGGTTTTCCTTTTCAGCGTATTTCGCGATATCCAAACAGAGTTGGGCATCTATTACCACGCTATTAATGAAATAAGTTAATAAAACTGGAGTAGTTAACTTGCACTATTCCCTACTCACTTGTATTTCACACCCTCCAGAATACCTTGAGCCATATCGGAGGCTTTCAACCGGTAGACATCTTGTATGCGCAAAAACCCCGCAATAGCGCCTTCTAATTCGGAAACTTCGGGGAATGGATGGGCGTTAACGTAATACTCTAAGTTAGCGAGCGGTTCTGTTAAGTATCGGACAGAAATGATCGTAATGTTATCATTTGTTGAATTCAAACCAATTTAGTAATATATATGTATGAGTTAAATTACTTTTTCCCGCTTCATGTTGCATAATATTTTCAACACGCTCCCAGTCCAAAGTTAAACGTTTCGTTAATAAATATTTGTTTACAGGACTATCAAAATAGTCCAAGCCCTCCTGTAGCGCTTCGTACCGATCACTTTCCAATTCGGCCAAACGACTGCAAAAATATATTTTATGGTTAAAAAAACAACGTCATCCGATTCGTACATATGTACTTTAAAAGTTTTGATATATAAAAATGAAAATACCGGTTTTCGACGAAAAGTGTCTCTTGTTTCTTTCATCAAACCTTCTTTTCAACTTATTTTTGTATTATGTTTATGGATACCTTTATTGGCGGAATGAGTAGAGGAAGTAAAGTGGATGGATCTAGTAAGAGTAAATATAATTTTATGACCTAATTACACTCAAAGTTGGCAAAAATCCTCTTAGCTGTATTCTCCGCGCGGGTGTCAACTGGGCAATGGGCGTCGCTGCTTACAATGTCATGATATCAAGCTGGCTCCTGTCAGAATCATTTCATTGCAGACAGGTGACTCCTAGCGAAGGCTGACGTATCTTTCCAATCATCCCCTTATGTTGTACTACTCTACATGCATCCTCTGAAGTAGGTGTATGGGTAATACAACGGCCACTCATAATGATGTACTTGGCGGTAGGTATAAAACGCTAGGAGTAGAGATATGGAGGGCAAAAAAGGAATCAGTCCAAACGTTGCTGGAAGATGAGGCTGCTAACAAGAAATTGCTGTAAGCCCTAACACGGAAGATGAACTTCCTCGCTCTCCTGTGCAGGCGACCGAGGGTCCAACTCTGACAACAAGAGAGGTCCCCGAAAGAAGCCAAGCAAGGAGGGGTTGAAAGGGATATGGAACAAGGCGGCGGTCGGAATAAGCAACCGTCTCGAGGGCAAGTCTAGAGAGGAGGTAAAGAACGGCCGGGCACACTTCGCCCCTCGAAACTGGTGTAATGCTTCGGATCCAGCTTATGCTAACCACCTGGAGGAGCATATCGCTGCAATAAGTCAGCGTTGGGCGGCATTGTCACAAGAGCGATGGAAAATAGTGAAAATAACTATTGGAAGCCCTCTTCTACAGAATGGACGTCGAACCGAGCGCACCCATGCCGTCATTTGATGGAGCAGAATGGCTTAGCGATGTCACATCGATCACCTATTTTGAATGTCCTTCAAACTTCCAGAAAGAACTTGATTTATCTGCACTAAGCTGTAAATAATTCTAAGCCCAATTAAAATCTAGAATACTAGACATTTTCCAAACGCGATACTTTCAACCCCTTGTTTGAAACCCTTTGGTTAATGTTGCTCAAGATCAGGAAAAGTTTACTTTTTTAGTTTTATGATCCCATTCACAACATAGGACCATTTCTCTGAAAACCTGGAATCTCAACTTAAAAAAAATGGTTTATTTCTTCGCTATGAAATTTTCTGTTTTTTGTGGCAACCAACAATTTTTAGTTATTCGTAAAAATATTCAAAATACCGGGCGATTGCACTTCTAGTAAAGGCTCTGTCATGTAACCGCTGAATTAACAATATTGGTCCAAATAAATTTTCAAAAACACAATTTTGAACATGTATATATTGTATTACTAAACTGAATACTTTCACTCTCGGTACCGTAACTCCAAACCCAAAATCTTTCTCATGAAAAACTTACGCCTTCAGAAACTCCAATTTATTTTCATTAAACTCCACATATTTTTGCATATGCTTCAAGAGAACACCTTCAACTTGCACTAATTTCGACATTTGATGCACCGAGGAGAAAAACTCCATTTTGGACGCATTTACCGCTCCCGAATGGAGCAGCAAAAGCGCGCAGGTTACAAGGAAAAATAACTGCATTTTCACGGCGCAGAAACCGAGTATCACAATAACACAGCAAATAAAATTAGAAAAAATAAAGCACAAGCCGCGCGTGTCGCGGTAATGAATCGCTAACCGTTCTAGCGAAAATCGAAATTCCAACTGAAAGTCACGTAACCAAAGGCGACTATCGCTCAGCTTCATGTGAAAACGATTTCACAAAACATACGAACACCTGTATGGCTGTGGGCTTTTCATAGAGGGAAAAGGTTAAAGAAAGGCTCTGAGCAAGTCTGCTCATGGGTCGCTGGCTCAAATGTGAAGCGATTAGTTAACCGGTTTCTAATTAACATATTTGTAACCAAAACGTAGTGCCGCTGAGCTGAAGAGCTGGAGAGCTTTCGGGTCAATGAGCCGGCGGATCATAACAACATAGTTAATAAGCTGTTGTTTAGAAGCCAGTAGACAAATTGCCACACAAATGTTTACATATAAGCAGTAAATATGTATGTAAGTAAGTTCTCGTTGGCTTTGCATGACTTTCATATTTTTTAAAAACTAAAAACGCAGAATTTTTTAATGACAAAATTGAGGTAAGAAGTTTCATCCTTCTTACATGACAAAGAAAGCAGAATTGACTACCAACCGACTTACTACTTACAATAATATTAGGTCTACAACTTTGCTTCCGCCGTTTTTTCTTTGTAAATTTAAGGCTTTATTGTATAAAAACGGTTTCAAAAATGTTATTCAAAATATGGTCGTCGCTAGCTACTACTTTTGACCATCTTTCTGGCAGCATGCGTATTCCGTGACAAAAGAACTCCTCATCTTTCGAGACGATCCAAGTATCAATCCAATTTTTGACTTCTTCATAAGAACTGAAGTGCTCGTATACCATCGATCGGAACAAGATCGTCTGGAGAATACGGCGGGTGGGGTAAGATCTCCCATTTCAGTGTCTCCAAATTTGCGACGTGAGGCCGAGCATTATCATGCTGGAGAATGACTTTATCGTGTCTTTCCTCGTACTGTGGCCATTTTTCTTTTAGTGCTCAGCTCAAACGCATCAATCGCGTTCGGTATCGATCTCCTGTGATGGTTTCACTTGGCTTTAGCAACTCATAATATATCACCCTTAGCTGGTCCCACCAAATGCCGAGCATAACCTTGGCGCCATGACTTGGGCTTTCCCCGTGACTTTCTTCGCTTAGGATTATCGTAGTGGACGCATTTTTCGTCGCCAGTTACAATGCGATGTAAAAATCCCTTTCGGTTGTGCCTTTGAAGCAGCTGTTCACATGCAAAGAAGCGCCGTTCGACATTTCTTGGTTTCAAGTCGTAAGGAACCCAGTTTCCTTATTTCTGAATCATCACCAAGGCTTTTAGGCGTTTTGTTAGGGCTTGCTGTGTCACTTACAACGATTCGGCAAATTCTTCTTGGGTTTGAAAGGCATTTTGGTCGAGTAATGCTTCCAATTCAGCATCTTCGAAAATCTTCTCCCTTCCACCACCATGCCGGTCTTCGACTTCATAATAACCATTTTGAAACCATTCGCGACATGTTCTTTCACTTAGGACAGCCTCACCGTATGTATCCGAAAGCATTCGATGAGCCTCAGCCGCACTTTTCTTAGAATTAAAAAAGAAAAGTAAAATTTCGTGCAAATGTCGAGAATTCGGCTCAAAACGTGACATTCTCAGTTGAGAATAAATTTTGGATGCAAACAGATCTCTACAAATATTTTGTTGAGTTAGTGTTGACACAAATGTTCAAGATCGATATAAAACGATTTAATCGATTTAATCAACCAGTGCTTGACCCTAGAGACATCTATTGGAAAACAGACACTAAAACCTCAATTTTTTGAATTTGTTTATTTAACTGAATTTAGAAAAATTAAAAGGGTTTTTTTCGAGCCTAAACCTATATACTAATCGTAGAAGTATTTTTAATGTAATTATTCTTTATAGCAGGGCAGTCGGAACATTTGGTTTCGTTCACGTATCCATTTGTTGGTCACTGCAATGATTCAGTTGAAGGTTATTCGAATATTTCTAAACATACTTATTCCAAAACTTACCCCACTTAGAGCCAACTATCACTGGACAACCGGCATGCAGCGTTTTAGAATCGCCCTCGAACCGATTGTTGAGATTATACCACACGACAGCGGTGCCTTTCTTGGGGAAGACCGCAGTTTTTATGTTCGGAAACACGGTCGCGCCGCCTTGCTCCACATCAGTCATCTAGTTTCGCACATAAAATATGCATACATATAACTTTTACAATATTTAAGAAAACAAATAATTTGCTTACGTAAAAAAGTACCGTTGCTTTACGGTCACCTTGCATCGCCACAATATCAGCCGTCTAAAACAAAAGCATTGAATTTGTGAATTTATTACTGTAATGTCGCATACTAAGCACCCTCTACTTGCTTACCATGGAGACATTGAAGAAGTCGAAATGTGTAGCATAGTGTCCACCAAGTCCATAATTCATCACTTGTAACATTTCCGAGCCTTCAAGTTCAAATCCAGTCATGTCTTCAATACGTTTATTAACGCGCGTTGTCACCTCATTTGTACCGTCGTAGAACCAGGCAAATTTGGAAGTGCGACCGGCAACAACCTCACTCAGTTTGCGTTCTTCACTATACACGGTAGCACGCCTCAAAACCGGTTGGGCCATACGCTGAAGCGTTGCGATTTCCTCGTCACTCATAACGTCGTGGAAAATAACCAAGTATGGATCAAGGCTTAGGATTTCCATCTTCAAGGGAGCCAATTTAAGGAAAGCTGTGGTGGTCGTGTTGTAGACACAATAAAGCTTCGTTAGCTGATTCGAAAATGCCCCACGGCAGCCAAGTTGGTAACCACTTGGTGGGTTTTTCGTGTGCTAAAGATCAATGGGCTTGTCACTGTATTATTATTTTAACTCTAGATTGAACCGACTCACCGTTACTGGCTGTGGATCGTTGGTTTTAATGTGCAATTCCACGGCATTTTTCCGGCGCTGGAGCTCCGAATTAGGCTTCGACAAAGGTAAACTCAATACCACATTCATCATTGTCAAAGCATCCTGATAGCGACCTGAAAGTAGTGATGTACCGATTAATATATAATATATACGCATATACGCCTCAGCACTCATATTTTATAGATATAGAAAAATCTTTATATGAAAAGTATGTTTGATAGGTACTTTGTTTCAGAAGAGTTTCGGCATACAGCTCCATAATTTTTTCCCTGCTCAAGTCATGGAGCCTGAACAAGGCATCTTCTTCGTACAAACTGATTGCAGAATAAAGCCAAAATCCAGCGCCTATATAATCTTTCCTACTGAACAGCTCGAAACCCATTGCGTAGCAATCGAGTGCCGACAATTTTGTGCTACAAAAAGAATTTTTATTAAAATTTCCAGTTTTTAAGCATTAGAAACTCGGCAACACAAAATTTAAAATGTTCTTTGTTAATACTCTTAAACCGATTCGCTGAGCCATACACTCGATAATTTGCCGTTGCTTACCGAAGGCCCGCGTCTCAGGCGGGTTTATTTTCAACAGTATTACCATCACATCAGTCTTCCTAAGTTTATGTGTTGATACTCACTCATACTTTTTGCCATTAATTATACCATTGACGAGGTCTTCGGTTTTAAGTTCGTATGTGTCTTGCAGTCGGCTAATTGCGTTTACCGCTTCGACCCAATCGTTTTCCGTAGGCAAATTGGACCAATGCTCGTGTAGAGCTTTAGTTTGCTCTTTAAGAATACAAAACATATTTCGTTATTATTGCAATGCTCTTCATTACGAAAATTTAGGAGAGAATTACCTTGACCAACGCTTTGTTTCATATAAATGTCCAAATAAGTCCAGTCCTTCTGCAATCGGCGTACCAAAGATAATACATTTGTAGGTATGGATACGTAATAGCCAGTATTCTTCTGTGCCTTGTCATTCTCGGCCCGAAGGTTAGCAATCAGGCTTTAGGAAAAACATAGAAATACATGTGTCGTTTAATATACTAAAATAAAAATGTTCTTTTTGATTTCAGATGAAATAAAAATGTTTCCAAAAACAAATTACTTATGTATGTAAAGGCAAAAGCTAAATATACGTGGGTTCCAAAATAAAGAGGACTTTTTGAATCTAGCGCCCCTGGTGGCGTCATCTATATGTCGACTGGTGCGTTAGAATCTGCTGTCTTTACCGATTGCCCAGTGAGAATTTCATGACATTTCATCTATTGGACGTGAGGACATAAATGACGATCAACATGTGAGCAAATCAAAATCCGTGATCACCGGAAATTCCATCGAAACAGTGCGTGAATTCATCAAAAATCAGCCGAAATCATCATTGAAATTCATGAAAATGGAATTGAACAACTCCAAAACATCGATTTATCGCACTTTGACCGAACATTTGGGCTTACGAAAGGTGTGTGCTCGGTTTGTTCCGCACAAATTGACTAACGACCAAAAGTTGCTCAGAATCCAACATTCTAACGACGCTTGTGACCGATTATTTTACCAAAAATCACCTTTTAACCATTAACCACTCCCCGTATTCACTTGATATGGCACGGTGCGACCTTTTCCTTTTCAGAAAAATGCATTTGCCATGAAAGGAAAGCGTTATGTAGACGTAGAGGCCATTGGAAAGGCTTGCACCGGCATACTGGCGGCCATACCGGCCAACGAGCTAAAACACTCATTATTTGAGAAAGGTTTCATGGCCTCACAGCAGCCGAAGTTACGGGGTACTTTGGAAATTTTACGGTATGCGAGTCGTCATAGATATTTTTTCGTCGAGATATTAGAATTTGTAGTAAATTCTTGCCCTTCACGGCAATACTGACGTGTCTGATAGAGTTTACTTCTTTCAGGCGTCAAAGGTCCGCGTATAAACCAATGTATTTTCTGAGAATATATGTAATATTGCATTATCACCATAGCTGTTGGACCGTTACCATCGTTACATTTATGGCTAGAATCATATATCCAGGCCATCGAACGAATGTCATGAACTACAAAATTCAAATGCCACCATACAAATAATATCGTTTATATGACATTATTTCGAAAAAAATCGATGAGATAATTTTCTATAACACTATTTGCAGCAACACAAATCACAACAACACTTCACCTGCGAATGACGAGTAACTTTTCTTCCAGTTCTTTCGCGTAGTTTTCCAAATTATTTATCAAATATGCCTCCGTGTCGATCAGTTGTTCCAGACCGGCTATGGACGTGGTGAGACTGTCGAAATTTTGAGCGTGTTGTGCTGCGCCAAAGTCGGCGCCGAGGAGCAGAAGCAATAACCAGACAAAAAACATATTTCCGTTAAGCAGCCACTGGCTGTAAGCGCTGTGATTCACCCGATTGTTGGCAACTAAATGAAAACGATAGTTGGTCAAAGTCTTAGAGCAATGGTTAAATAGTACTTAGACTGTTGCACAAAGTGGTAATTAACCATATTTCTGCGGTTCATATCAATTTTAGATAGCTGAACTGACTTCCCGCTTTATCTATGTCTTGAATGTGCCCTTTTTCAGTTTGTTTATCACCAAAATGTTGCTCAGGTAAATCAAAATAATTAAAGTTGAGGAAGATCACATTGACGGTTCAGCAGGGTGCCGAGTGGGCGCTTGCTCGTTGCTGCCATCCGGTATTACATTGCGTTTGTCTAGCAAACACTATTAACTGATATGATAATATGGGTGTAGCATCAAAATAAGTTGACTCGTCATTTTATCTCTTGAAACGCCTCTGCGTCAATGCCGCGGCCTTAGGTGGAAGTGAGGTTATGCTTTGATAAAAGTTTGCTTATCAGCTGAGTTGTGTTGCTCTTTAATATCATTATGTTCTTTTCTTGTTGCTGTTCCGCTTGTTCAAAAAGTACGAAGTAGTGCCGGTGCGTGCAAAAATGCACATTGATTAGCCTCCGATGGCATAACCTTTGAAGAAGTGCTGACAAAGAGTCGTATGGGCCCGATTACTTTTCTCCTCTCTATATTTATAGCGTTAGAATGCCAAATGGAATATGTGTGTATGTATTGTTGATAACTTATAAGAAACAAATCGTTGGTTTTACTTAACCACTTCTCGTTCAGATTTCGGTCTATAAGCAGATTCTTCTATCATTTTTACTTTGAAATAATGATTAAATAATGAGTTTTTATGCAGATTTTGAGCTCAACAATTACAATTGTTATCTGTAAAGTTGAAACGTCCAAATTTTTTTGGATCAATAAATGTGAAGATATAGCTTTCACAGGAGCATAGTAATACTATAAACTCTTCTTCGAAGTCTCTGCAAGAGAATGGGCCAAAATTTATTTGTTTCATTAAAATTTTTAAATTTATCGAGTTGTTTGTGGTTTTGTACCGAGTACTGTAAGGTTTCCTAGTTTTAAACATACTTATGCATATGTATAGTCTGAGGAACAACAAAGCCAATGGATTTTCGGCCGAGCGTAGAACTGATAATTAGCGTGCATCAGCTTCCATCTAGAATATGGTCGGATGAAAGCTTACCCTACGATTGTGTACACTGACGTTGAGCAACACCAAAAGCTCCGTCAGGATCGGGAAGAACCTCCCCAAGCCGTTCGATATCAAACGAGGTTTCATACAAGACGACTTTCTTTCGTGTGACTTCTTCAATCTATTGCTGGAGAAAAAAAAAATCGACCTGCAGAACTAAATAGAGAAGGTACCATCTTCTGTACAGCTGCTGCCGTACGTTGATGATATTGATATCATTGGCCTCAAGAACTGCGCCGTTAGTTCTGCTTTCTCCAGACTAGACAAGGAAGCGAAGTATATAGGTAGTAGTAGTGAACGAGGGCAAGACAAAAAATTTGGAAGTCGTAGATAATTTCGCCTATCTTGAACCAGTATTAACACCAACAACAATGTCAGCCTCGAAATTGAGAAGTAAAGTCCTCTCTAGACGAACAAAAATCAAACTCTGTAAGTCTCATTATTTCCGTCCTGCTATATGATGTGGAGGCATGGACGATGACAACATCTAATGAGTCGACATTACGAGTTTTCAAGAAAAAGATTCTGCGGAAGACTTATGGTTCTTTACGCACTGGCAGCGACTAATACCGCATTCGGTAGAACGATGAGAGGTCATGTCGTTCGTATGGATGAAAACAGTCCAGCTCTGAAAGTATTCGACGCAGTACCCGCCGCGGAGGAATCAGCTGAAGATGAAGACCACCGCTCCGTTGGCATTCGGCCATTGCACTTTTTGAATTTTCAAGTAACACCACTTCATTATCATGTCAATGGTCTGAATACAAACACGGTTAATACTAGCTGGCACAAATGTCCCAGGTTTCACTTGAATTTTATCGAAATCATTTCGCATTGTCGGATGACTCAGTTTTCGGCGGTTACGAAGGTTCCACAACAGCAGAAGAATATCGACCCAACAATAAACGAAGAAACTGTTCCTCGCTCGCTCATTCAGCTGCAGTTTAATATACGACGCCATCTACAGAGCAAATACCGACACCTCCTTCAAATAATTAAACACAATCTTCAGTAATAAGCTGGAATATTTTGCATTGCAACGAGTCATAAAAGATATTAATAAAAAGAGTCAAAATTAAGTAAATATTAATGAAGAACGTTTTCTTGTTTTCCTTATGCAAGTTAAAATATACATTACTCTTCCGTACTCGCTGGGCCGGCAGTTTTTCAACACTTGTGTAAACAGGGACTTTTCGTGTTTCGAACTACTTTCGGCCACGAAAACCGAAATGCAGTAAGTTGGTTGAATACCATTTCAGTTATATTTTTAAAGCCAACGAGGCAATTGCTGAAGATTGGTCTCTGACAATGAAGCCTCAACAGTTCATAGTTTTAGCTCTGCTCACTGTTTTTAGCTGCAATGTGAGTGGAGATTACTATACATCCGTCATAAGTCTATTCGATCTGCTGGAGTTAGAAATGAAAGCGATTACATATCTGGAAGCATATATGGAGAAAATGGAGGCAATTAGTCGACAAGTCAATGAGTAAGTTGCAAATAAAGCAAATTCAAAAACGTGGCAATGGATCGTGTAAAATGCCTTCATTATTCTCATAGAACACTGAATGAGTTGGAGCAGGTTTCGCAAGAGGCTGAAGATGACTTCTATGAACACTACTCCAATCCACTGAATGCGTATAAGATTATTCGTCGCTTTGTGATCGATTGGCAGAACTTAAACAAGACTGTGCTTGCGGAGCAACCCGCACAAGGTGAGTCAACGCTTTACACAACGCGAAGATCAGCAATAAGTTTTGTATCCCTTGAGAATAGAATATATTGCAAATATCACTGCACTGGAAAAGAAGGACGGATTTAAGCTTCCCACCGATGAAGATTTGTTGGGTGCCAGCAAAGGTTTGGCGCGTTTACAGCGCACCTACCAGCAAGAAACCATTGATGTGGCTGCGGGCGACCTAATGGAAATGAACTTGTCTTCTAATTTTACGGCGAGCGAGTGCTTTTGGCTAGGCCGCAACTTGTATTCAGCAGGAGAGCTAAAGTACGCAGCTGAGTGGCTTATACAGGCGCGCATACGTTTGGCCGAGGAAATGCAAGAGTCATACGAACCGCAGGAGTTTATAGGACAGATCAGCGACGTGCAGATACTGGAGCAGCTATCGATTACCATGTTTTACTTAGGTGAATTGTTGTGCAACAGTGAAAATTTGATTTAAGTAGAAAACTAGCGCTTTGTCTATGAATATTTACAGGTAAGAGCAAGCTGGCTTTGCTTTTCAATGAAGAACTCTTGGCTCAAGATCCCAACAATGTGCATGGTTTGCGCAATAGGTCGATCTACTCTAATAAGGCACTTGAGGAGCGTTATGCCATCTCAAATGAGGACGAGTCTAAAAAATATCTGCGGGTATAAATATATAATTTGTTTTTGGATTTGTGTGTTTTCTCACAATTGCCTCTCACTCTCAGCGCACCGAACTCGACGTGCTCTTCGACAAGACATGCAATGGTGAGCTGCAACAAACACCGCGCGAAAAACGTCGTCTACGCTGCCGTTATGTGCACAACAATGTGCCCTTCCGTTTTATAGCGCCCTTCAAGAAGGAGGAGCTGAACCTCGATCCATCAATTGCATACTACCATGAAAGCATATTTGAGAAAGAAATCGAACGAATATTAAATGCAACCGAAGACTATGTAGAGCGATCGATGGTCGGCGATCTAGAGAACTCAACTTACTCGGACGTGCGTACAAGTCAAAATACTTGGCTCGACTTTAAGGTACACCCATTTTTGAATAACATCGCGCAACGCTTAAGAGATGCAACGGGTCTGTCTTTGGAATCCGGCGAGCATTTACAAGTAGCCAATTATGGCATTGGAGGACATTACGGCGCTCACTATGACTTCTCGGAGGTGATTATTATACAATTTGTTATCATTCATATCTTCTTTACGCTGAATAATTGTCTTGTTAGATGTTAGAAACAGATGAGTATGGGGGTCAAGGAAATCGCATAGCAACCGCATTATTTTATGTAAGTTTTCAATTTCGAAGAATTATTATTATATTAAATATGTATGATTGCACTCTCCTTTCTCTCCTTATACGATATAGATCAACGATGTGGAACTGGGTGGTGCCACCGCCTTCCCCTATCTGCGCTTAACTGCGCCCCCCGTTAGGGGCAGCATGATCGTTTGGTACAATTTACACAAGTCGCTGGAACTGGATTATCGCACGAAACATGGCGGTTGTCCGGTGATGGTGGGCTCAAAGTGGAGTAAGTATGTACTAATAATTTTAAGTTAGCATGGTACAGAAAGCCAAGTTCAGAAAGAACGAAAGTAGTTAATATGAATTTGTTAGATTAGGTGATTTTAAAGTATTTTGAAGCCTGGAAAATATAAACTTGTGATGTGGATTAGAAAAAGCGAAAACATACATAATCTTTACATTGAACTCAATTAGTTTTTGTCGTCGCATTGCTTCCTTGTACCATAAAATTAACTTCATTGTCTTCAAACTTTGCTCAAATGATTTTATGGGGCCTTTGAAATAAATATGTCTAACTAAAGGGACTAGAGCTATATAGAAAAATATAGAAAGCCTATAATTTAAAATATGTTTTTCTTATTTCACCAGTCTGCAACGAGTGGTTCCACGCAACTGGACAGGAATTTCTCCGGCCTTGTGGTAAAAAGAAGGATGGTCATAAATCGATACAATGGAAGGATTTGTACAGAAACGAAGAGCTGAGCATTGCATAATTTAAGTGATTTTTTTCAAATAAAATAAAATGTTTGTAACTAAAAATTGTGTGTACGTGTGTGTTTGGGTAAAATTAAAAAGAAAAAATTTTACAAATTGTTTCTCATTAAGTTTTTTCTCTTTTTTGCGGTGTTCTTATTTAAAAACAAGCATACCCTCACCTAAAATGCAAAATAACATAACAACACTTTTCATAATATTACAGGCGAAGGAAAATCGATATAAGAGAAAACACTCATATTGAAACAAAATTTGAGTTTTGGTTACATATTGGTTATATCTGACGGCGGAAGCTGACAATTTTATGCTACATATATATGTATATGTAATATGATGTAGTGCATCGTAAGCACTAGCATAGTAGTAAAAAAACTCAATTTCAATTTTTTAATGATACGTTTTTTTTTTATTATAGGTAACGATACACTTCCACAAACAAAAATTGCATGTATTCCATTATGTTATATGTACATATGTATGTGTATAAATGAAGGTATTTTATAAAATATTTACACAGCTGCATTGTTTATATATACAGTTATGTACATACATATGTGCGCTCTTTTTCGGCTCATTGCCTTTTGAACCCAATGCATTTGACAGCTGTTTTCAATAGCCTGGCATCCAACCACAAGTCACCTAAAGAAAGATTTTTTGTTATATTTATCAATATCCCCGAATTCTGTATGTGTGTGTATGGGCACTGCATCTCACGAGTTGATTTAGAGTATTTGTAATAATTAAACAACTTTAAACAACACAGAAAAAACCAAAAAAAACTAAGAATTATCTACTCTTAGTCACGTAGACAAATAGTAAATGAGCCTAACAACATTCAAATTTTTTTTACTGACACCGACACAGCACAAGTGAAAAGTAATATGCTTGTCTAAAAGCATGTCGATATGTACACGCAGCACTAAAAAACACTAGGCGACAAAAGAAAGTTTTCTGCTGGAAATAATTCTAATGACTGAGCTAATGAAGAAGAAATAAATAAGCGTGAACAATAAAAGAACACCAGAGATTGTTTTAAAACTTGTTTTACAATTTAAAGAAATAGGTTTAGCACGCCAAAATATGATTAATTTGTTCAGTAATTAGTAATTAGAAAAATTAAGGAAACAAAAGAGGGTTTCTTATTTCAATATTATTAAGATTTCAAATATGAACAATATATAGCGTAATCGAAAAAGTCTTTTCGTATTTCTAATAAAATTTCAACTTACTTTTTTTATATTTATAATGAATTTTAATGAACTATATATGCACCATTTTGGTCAACCACATGCCATTTTTCCGCTAAAGACATTATTCCATCAGTGTAAAACTTTTCTGGTGTCTCGACGAAAAACTGCGATAAGTAATTTTCACAGGCTTCTCTTGAAACCAACTTTACTCCATTAAGGGAGTTTTCCATTGACCGAAACAAATGGTAATCCGATGGTGCAAGGTCAGGGCTATATGGTGGATGCATCAAAACTTCCCAGTCAAGCTCTCCCAGTTTTTTGCCGAGCCATTAAAGATGTGTTTGGTCTAGCGTTGTCCTGATGGAAAATCCGTTTATTTTCGACTGTTTGCTTCAATCTCATCAGTTGTTGACAGCAAAATGTAGAATCAGTCGTTCGACCAGGCTGGAGCAGCTCATAGTAGATGATTCCTTTCCAAACCCACCAAACACTCCACAAAACCTTTTCGTTTCCTGTTCATCAAAGAATTGCAGATGTGGATTCGATTCATTAAATTTTTCACAGTCAATTCATGTGGTACCCAAACATCGTGCTTTTTTTGTAGCCAGTCTTTTTTTAATGGTTCAAAATCTTTTGATAAATGTGAAAGTTTCTTAGCTAGGTCATAGCTGCTTATGTGATGGTCCTGGTCAATTTTTTCCATAATTTCATCGACTTTTTCAACGATAGGTCGACCAAAGGAAAGTGCATCTTTCACATCGATATTTCGAGAAGGGAAGCGAGCGAACCATTGTTATGCTTCAACAACTTCACAAACTTCATTGGTGGTTTACGTGGCATTCTTTCCTTTTTTATAAAAACTTTCAAAATATAGCGAATTTCTTCATTATTTTCACTCATTTTTAAACACCTGTAACTTTTTTTTAACTTCGCGAATTTGACTTTTCTGCTTAAATGAAGGCTAATCTCATCTTTCTAACACTATATGGTATAACACAATGTGATTGGTAGCACTGGAAGTATACTACCGTAACGACATCTATAGAAAATACGAAAATACTTTTTCGACTACCCAATATTTGCAATTTCAGCAAATGTCAAAATACACTTTGTACTGACAATAACAAATACATTTTAGTAGATTTTTATCGCGCCCGCTCAATATTTTCATGCCAAATCAGTAATCTGCTGATACCACCATAGCACATACTTCCCAGATGTCTCGTTCGCATTGTCGTAATCCGCAAATTAATATACATAAGTACTTTGTGGTAATTATTTGGCATATAATAGCTCGTGCCAAGCTATGAGCATATTTAGTGGGCTTGCATAACATTCTAAAATTCTGCACCCGAAGTAATTATATACTTTTCGTTGTAGCTTAGTGTATGCCGATCCAAATTTATAGACACCACAAGTGAGCTGCTCTTCGTTATCATTAAATTACATTTTTGATTACTTTTGCTGTTGAAAGGTACACCAAATTAATTTAGGAAAACATCGAAAAATTACTTCCTCGCGATATTTTAGACGCATACATACACATTTATGTACATATATGTATACAGAACTTACCAAGAATATGTAGATACGACAGCAATGGATGTTATTGTTCGGTTAGCTCTATTTCTATTTGGTTATTAGCCAAATTCAAAAGCCTTGGATCTATATACATATAGTGTGAGATCTTAGTCAAATAATTTTTGAATGATTTTTTAAATCAGTGATTTCGGCAACCTCAAAAACATTGTATCCTTTAAATAGCACAAGCAGCAAATTCCAATCTATCCGTATTCGTAAACTTAAGAGTGAAACTTTCTGTTTGAAATAACTGACTCAACGACTTTTCTAATTAGTGAATAACTCTCCACCAAAAAGTTGTTCAAAACGTTAAAAAGTACGTAATTCTTCTAACTGTTAACGAATGGTGGCAATACTTCTCAGTTAGTTTTTTATCTCACGAACTCTTTCGAAGTTAAATGAAATTTCCAAAATCCAACAACAATCTCCTATTAACCTTTAAACATAACATCGAGTATGTTTTCTCTGCAGTCTCCGTTTGTAGCAGAGAAGATCGCTAAAACATGCGAAAGTGCAAGCATCACACATGATTAAGGAAGATGCCTGCTGACTAGGTCTTCATCACCGTTTAGCATCGCTTCAATCGCCTGCACCATCAACAAACAATTTTTTTCATTTCATTCTGCCCTGAAATGAACCGTGTTTAAAGAAAATACAAAAACAACACAGCTAATTGCCTTCCGAGAGCTTTTAAAACCGCAACGGATCTTAGTTAAACTAGCATTCTTAAGCATTTACAGCTCAGTTTGTGAGAAGCTTTCAAACGACCATCATCTATAAAGTGTGTACGAGGAGAACAAAGCAAACCAAGTCTCGTTTTTATACAAAATTGACCGAACACATTTGTTTATGTTACATTTAGCCAAGCAGCTAGAGTTCCATAGTGACCAGTTAAGATTACCATACCAACAGACCTTGGGCCGCCTTTACAACTTTGTTACAGCAATGAAAAGCCGGCAGCTTGCAGCGATGTCATTGACCTTTAGTAAACTCTCAAACACACCAACACAGAAATCAGTTCGCCTCAAAGCAACAGCAGTTAGTCCAACCTCTTCGTTTGCGTTGTTGCTGGTTATGCTAATAACTTTGTTGATCTTCGCTTTCGGCTCAGCGGCGACGCAAACCGCTACAACTACGATGGACGATCGATATCTAATGGTTGAGTATTTGAATACACAGGCGGTATTAACGGACACACTCCGGCGGTATATCGAAGCACTGCAGCAGAAAGTCGATGTTATAAAGAGGTGAGTAACGGCACCGGTTCATTGTATGAGATAAAACTAGCAAATGATTGAGAACTGCTGAGCACGATGATTACGTTTTTATGAAGTATTCTTTGGGTAACAATGATCGAATGCCCCAGATTCTATTGCTCGCCCCAAACTTTGCCAACTTTTTGAGACATGAAGTCGGGAACAATTGATAAGATAAAGAAACATTCTACAATAAGAATTTTATAGATCTTATTTTGACGTTGATCTCAATTCAATATTTTTGATAGACTCATAGAAATTACCCTTAATTTCAATGACCAAAGACTTTACTCACTTTTTCTCGCACCCACACTCATTCTCATATTTTTCATTTTCGCTTAGCAAAACAAATGAAATCAGAGCCATCAACGATGTGGCCGCCGCTGACATGCACAAATATGTGAGTAATCCCCTGAATGCGTTGACCATTCTGAAGCGCTTCACATCCGACTGGCAGATGCTGCGGCAATATGCTCACAATATTGACAGCACAACAGGTGAGTCCTTCCACTTGCATTGTCCGTTTGGCATTCCGACACGTCGACAATTCGAACGAACTTCGATTGTCAATCAATGTTAATGCAGAACGGAGATTCCTCTGTCATTGTCACCGTCAACGCAGTTTCTGCGAGTATCCAACTCACACATACACACAGCTATTGCAAATATTCTAAAAATGTCGTTGTTTTCCTCCGTTTAATGCCAACAGAAATCGTTAAAAATCTGACATTCACCAGGAAGTCGTTGAAATTCCCGAGCGAAAGTGATTTCGATGAGGCAGCCCTTAACCTGCTGCGAATTCAGGGTGCCTACCAACTGGAGCCAGAGCGTTTGGCTGTGGGTGAGGTGAACGGCATAAAGTTGGGGTAAGTCGTCGCCTACAAATCGTTGGTGCATGTAACAACAACACCAATAAAAAGGTATCTTAAAGCAATTCGCTTTCGGCATTTCTTTGAAAATGATTGCTGTTATTAGTAGACAAGTATTTGCAGCGCATTTCTTCTACCCCGCAGCGCAGCCATGTCCTGGAGCGATTGTCTGGAAATTGGTCGTAAATCAGTGCAAAATGGCGACTTTATGATTGCGAAATTTTGGATGGAAGTGGCGCTGGGGAAGTTGCCTGCTGTAGCTGGCGCGTCAATGACGGCGGCAAATGCCACAGAAGGCATGTCCTCAACCGAGTGGCGCAGTGCGGAGTTGGAGAGTGCGCGCTTGCAGATTATGGAAGCGCTGTCTATAATCGAGTCCAATATGGGTGAGTAGATGCCGGTGGAAGTGTGTGAAGCAAATTTTTGCTTAAATATTTATTATTGGATCTACAGTATATAAATTGAATTCTGACTTGATGAGTTAGATCTTACAATTCTATTAAAAAGTATGCAAATAAGTGTTTAAAGCTTCTTTCTCTCATTTCAGGTAATCTAGATAGCGCGCTCGACATCATCAACACACTATTGAAGAAACATCCAAAAAATAAAAACCTGCTTAAAACCAAGACACGAGTGGAAAAAAAACTTAGAAAATCCACGAAAAAATTCAAAAAAATGTCGAGGCAGAGCAAAGGAAATAAAGCGGTAAGTGCATAGGCGATCGAATTTACTGAACTTCGGGATAATTCCGAGAAACTTTTCGAATTCAGGTTTTAGGAGAAAGAAACTCAGCTCAAACCATCGATAGATTTCTGGTCTAAAAGGTAGAACCAAATCAATATCAATTTTTCTCCGATACCGATTAAAAAAATTCCTTAACCTCTCTTTTTCATGAAACTAAAACCACCTTAATCTTCATTCACATTTACATTCAGCAAAGAACTTTAGCTCAAAAAACAAACCTAAGTGCTTTCTTCCACTTGAAAGTACTAATAGCGCTTCCATTCCCACTTTCTATTCAATACTCCAAGTAAATCTCTCGCCAAAGAATAATACATAAAATTTGAACATATTTTCCTTTCATTGAAGCAAAGTGACAAATCTGTTGGAGAATTGCTGATTGGAGAGATTTGCCGTGCGGCAACAAACATCGACGCCGCCAGCAGCAGCGGCGCATTTAGCGGCAGCGCACCAGATTGTCGCCTGATTTACGGTAATCTGCCTGAGCTGCTGCTGCAACCACTCCAAGTGGAGCTCCTAAGCCTGGATCCCTACATCGCCATATATCACAACGTGTTGAGCGCACAGGAAATCAGCGACTTGCAGCAGATTATCGCCGATGCGGATGACGGCGATGAGGCAGCTGTAGCAAAGCTACTAAAGCGCAAGAGCACCACGGAGCGCTTGCAATTGGCTACATTGGCAAATGGAGCGTTGGACGTTCGAAGATGACGTGCACACAGCCGCGCTGCTGCCAGCGACAACAGAAATCATGGCGAATGTTCTGCTCAATGTGAGTGACATATGGATGGGCGGGAATCAAATGTGGCTAAATCAATTATGCTCTACAATTCTCATTTGCAGCTGCAAACAGCCAAGTTGGGGGGCGCTATTGTCTTTCCGCAGTTGGAATTGGGCATCACGCTGCCGACGAATGCCTTGCTTTATTGGACGCAGCTGAATGGGTACCATGAATACGATTATCGCAGCAAGCAGCATGTCTGTCCGGTGATTGTCGGCACACAACTCGGTAAGTGAATTCCAAATACCGCAGCACTTGAACTTTTGCATGTGTAAGATTGTGTTTGTCCATTTGCATTGCAGCGGCGTATACCAGCATTCAAGCCTGATCCAAACTTCCGTATGTACTTGCATTCGTTTGTGTCCCGCAGCAAATCGCAATAGTGCCGCACTGATCCCGTTCTAGTTCAATTTGCATATCATAATGTTATCGATAGAAGCAAGGCCAGGACAAGACCGAAAAGATACTCGAATGATTCGAATTATTTATTATCCTAAACCCTCATATTTAAAGTAACTGTACATCAGTATAAAGTCAGACTTTGTAGAGGGTACTTTCATGGTAGTAGCCATCTTGGTTAATTTTATATGTTTAAAATAGATTATAGAATAGTTTGTTATTAAAAATTTCGAAATAAAATAATTAATTTTCTAATATTCCAACACAACAAGCTACTGTGGTTCTTGTGGTTCTATTCACTTAGACAAAAAGTGAATAAACATTTCTTTCATTAAAAGTTGTAAACCACTGCGAATCGGAAATCTCCGAAATTGCCGTTAACTATAAAATTGCACTGGAGCCATTGACTCGAGCATCCTTACAGGGTGCGCAGATGCTCGCCATCAGAATTGTGCGAACCGTGAGAGGAGTCATTACCAGCTCTATTTTTTCAATGTAAATGCACTTCGATTACTCACTTTAGTTAATGTATGCTGTGCGCTCGCGAAGTATTGTTGTCGACTGGTTTTAAGACCTGGTTAGCTTGATTTTATGTCACTTCAGACTAACTGTATTTTAATTGTATACTCTGTATTGCACAAAGCTGAGCAATTACTGTCATCACTCGGTTCTTTACATTTTCTGTATTTATACAGGGTGTGTCATCTTTTAGATCGGTATAATAACACTGTATAACTTCGACTTCTACTATTCTAACAGGTGCCCTTTTCATCGAAGAAAATCGTAAAAATAGTTACGCTTTACCTTTCATAAAGCCATTCGGTTATAACGAGTGATCCAAGTAGTGATACTTTTTCCTTCGGTTCACGTTTTGGGCCGGTCGACTTTTTCCTGTGAGAATATGTAAAGTCTATGGGGACAATGACGCTTCGATTCAGATCTTGGAGCTAACGTCGGTAGCCGCGGCCAACATTTGAAATTGTATGTGTTTTTTCATTAAAAAAGTAGGAAACCTTCGAGGTTAGGTTAGATCACCCTAATATATATTAAATCTACCTGCATATCTCAGATTCTCATTACAAACTACCTACGAAATTTGGAAAGCAAAAAATTCGTTCGAGATCCATAAACCGTCATTACCTAACCACAAAGTGGGCGTTTTGACCAGCATTTATGTTAAACCCATTATTAGTCGAAACAGTTGATGAAAATCGTTATTGAAAGATGTTGGATCAGCAATACGTCACTCGAAGAGTTTGCTACGGAAATATAATACATGCCTGATTCAAAAAGAGTTACAGATTTAAATCCCCCCGACTTCTTCTTGTGGGGTTATTTGAAGACCCTTCGAATTTATCAATGAAGAGCAAAGTATACAAAAGCAATCTCCGAAGTATAGATAGACGAGCACAAGAAGCGCGAAAAGATTATGGAAACCACTTAACAGTTTTTTTTTTTAATTCTGTGACCCATAAAGACGGGTTCTTGGTAGATGTTTTATTCAAAATAATCCCAATTACATATATTGCTAGGCTAAATAAAATAAAAATAAACATACAAGGTGCGTTCCAAAGTAAACAGGACTTAAAAAAACAAGTGGTTTGTTCGGCAAAATCAATTTATTTTATTCAAAATAGTCTCCTTCTGCTTCAATACTGCTTTTTGCACGGTCCAAAAGCATGTCGAACGAGTTTTTTAGCTCGTTGGCCGGTATGGCCGCCAGTATGCCGGTGCAAGCCTTTCCAATGGCCTCTACGTCTACATAACGCTTCCCTTTCATGGGCAAATGCATTTTTCTGAAAAGAAAAAGGTCGCACCGTGCCATATCAGGTGAATACGGGGAGTGGTTAATCGTTAAAAGGTGATTTTGGTCAAATAATCGGTCACAAGCGTCGTTAGAATGTTGGATTCTGAGCAATTTTTGGTCGTCAGTCAATTTGTGCGGAACAAACCGTGCACACACCTTTCGTAAGCCCAAATGTTCGGTCAAAATGCGATAAATCGATGTTTTGGAGTTGTTCAATTCCATTTTCATGAATTTCAATGTTGATTTAGGCAGATTTTTGATGAATTCACGCACTGTTTCGATGGAATTTCCGGTGATCACGGAAATGTTGATCGTCATTTATGTCCTGACGACCACTTTGAAAACGTTGAAACCGCTCGTGCACTCTGCTATGGGATATGCAATCATCGCCACAAACATGTTTCATCAATTGAAACGTTTCGGTAAAAGTTTTACCAATTTTAAAACAAAATTTAATGTTGGCTCTTAGTTCGAAGCTTATTTTCGCACCGATAACACAAACATACTGACACTTAAAACGCAATAACAATCGATAAAGATAGCAGATTCTAACGCACCAGTCGATATATAGATGGCGCCACCAGTTGGCGCTAGATTCAAAAAGTCCTGTTTACTTTGGACCGCACCTTGTAAAAACCGTTTTTTCCACATTTCTCCATGTTTACATACTGACGCAAAATATGGTGCACCCTGTAAAACTATTCGATTTGTTTACTGTGAAATGTCATTTATACCTAAGCGAGCATCAATTTATTGTATGCGATTTTCAAAGTAAATTTTTCTTTGGATATACCAAAATTGACTTTTTATGTGTCTTATTGAATAGTATATTCACTATTTGAATCAGTTTACAGATATAAATAGAAAGATTGCATACATTTAGGCTGAGAGTACCACTATAGCTTGAAATTCGAAGATTATAATGTAGTGACAAATAAAATATGTAAATTTAAATACTGATTCTCAGTTTAAAGTGATATTAGCCAAAATCTGACAATTGACATATTATAATAATATTCCCTGTTTGATTATTAATTTTAGGACTGTTTGTAAATAACTGATTTCTCTGCGGGGTATTCGCACAAAGTAGAAGTATCCAAGTCAATGCACGGGTGATTGAAATAATTGCATAAAATACATTCGTAATTTGTGTAAATTTTTCAGCAAAAACTTTCGAATAAGAAATTTATTATTTCAGAAACGAGTAAGGTCAAGTCTTACCCCACTTTATTAACTATAGCCTTGTCTCTTCCAATATAACAGCGTATTGAATGGCATCAGACTGTGTGGCTTTGCAATGAATTTTATCCTCCTGTCGTATGGAAATTTTGATACGAAAACTAAATATGAATACCTGCGGTTTTATGCCAAATTTTAGTGAAACTGGTCCTTTACTCTGTATAGAATTGTATGGTGAGTAGTCGCTTATACCCTTAAGGTTGGCTTTATGCATAGACTTTAGACTTTACATTTTCGCACAAGAACACATGATCTTGTTGGCCAATCGACCGACCCAAAACGTGGGTCGTGCTCACCTGGCATCAAACAGTCGGTTATCATAGCGCGATAAGGTTCGCCATTGACGGTTACGTTCTCTTCGACATCATTTTTGAGAAAATATGGACCGATGATTCCATCGGCCAACACACGAAATCGTGTTTTTTCTGGATGAATTGGCAGCCCTTGAATCTCTTCAGGTTGCCCGTCGTTCCAAATGCTGAAATTTTGGTTACTTACAAACCCATTAAGTCAAAAATGAGCCTAACCGCTGAACAAAATTTGGCTCGAAAACGTGGGATCTTCTTGGAACTTTTCAAGAACCCATATAGTGAAGCGACGTCACAGATTGAATAACTAAAGTATGCAGCTGTTCTGCAAAGTGAACGATCGGAAGCAAGTTCTTGTAACTCATATTTAGTATTTGTGAATGGCGTTATAGCTTCGGAGGACCATTTTTTGACGTTGTTTTGAAGACATTTATTATATTACAACGGGTGAAAATTATGTACGAATTCCTCCTTTAAACAGTAATTGAGATTACAATTCCTATTTTATAATTAAACATGTTTGTGTGTTAGAAACTGAACTTAATGCACATCATCAACGAACTTGTTTCTCATTAGTTTCTATTTATCGATTTTTATATCGTAGAGCTTCTAGTAAAATTCGATTCGAGAAGAACCAATATGTATCTAGAATTATGTTATTTGCATAATTTCCGGTTTATATTTTAACACATTTTTAATGTCTCTGTGAACCTGCTTTTGGTATAAATAAATCGTTTAGTAAATCAAAAACACAAAATACAAAAACCAAAAAAAAAAAAAACCATTTATACCACAAATCATAGCTAAATGCTTCAACTCTTACTTTTTCTCAATAATTACCGCTATTAAGGCCACATCCAGATTTTTAAGTGATTGAAGCAAATTTAAAGCCCGCACATGCCGAGCCACCTGGGAAGCGCGAAGTGTGAATGTGGAAATATTAATTGCATTTGCGCTTAATTATAAGCGGCGAGAAATGTTGACAGAAACGACATTTCGTTGGAATAAAGCAGCCGTGCGGTGGCAGCTGTTGAATGACGATGTATTCAAACAAAGTCTGAACTTCGCTTCCGCTTTGCGTGGGCGAATATTTTTGCTTCATTTTTGCACCGTATTTTTATTGCTGTTCGCTCTTGTTTCAGCACATAAATATGTATGCATTGGACTGCGAGCATCGTGGCGTTTAGCTGAGCTCGCTAATTGGCGCCATAAAAACGGCATAATGCGAAATTTAACAACTTATTAGTTACGGCCGCTGCGGCACACACTGGTTTTTCAACATTTCGGAAGTGTTTTGCTCGGATTATCAGATAAGTCGCTGATAAGCGGCATGTTTGCAACCTTATGATCGATAATAAAATCAAATTGAATATTTGATTGAAAAATTTTCGACTTTCCTAGTTGAAATGAGGTTAAAAACGACGTGAGTTCTTGTAAGACACGTTTCATTTGTTGTGATTCAATTATAACCGTTTATTTTCTTGATTCTTCTTAATCGCTTTTTTTTGTTATAAAAAAATTTAGTAAATCTATGCAAGCAGATTTCCCATAAAACGATATTGAAAATTGCCCAGTCATCAGCTTCTTTGTAGATTATGGTCGAACGAAAGTATGGCCGACGATTCGAATTTAAGTGTGCTCTGCCCAATCCACAATCTGACTGAAAGACTGAAGCCCATCGCCAACAAACTGATTGGACCTTATCAGTGTGACATTAGACTTGAAAAATCTACTATCGACCAGATCCACCATGCCCCGTGAAAGGAAGATACACACCACCTCTTTGTAGATTTTAAAGCCGACTTCGACAGCCGAAAAGGAACTGCCTCTATGACGCGATGTCTGAATTTAATATCCCCGCAAAACTAATGCGGCTGGGTAAATTGACGTTGAGCAACACCAAAACGTCTGTCAGAATCGGGAAGGACCTCTCCGAGCGGTTCGATACCAAACTAGGCTTCAGACAAGGCAACTCCCTATCGGGGAACTACTTCCATCTACTGATCGAGAAAATAATTCGAGCTGCAGAGCTGAATAGAGAAGGTACAATACTTTATGGCGATGGTGTTGATATCATTGGCCTCAACAACCGTGCCGTTAGTTCTACTGGATAAGGAAGCGAAGCTTAGGGGTCTGGTTGCCTTCTTGGTACCAGCATTAACACCAACAGCAAGTACCCGCAGGGGAAAGCAGAGGAAGGGGAAGACCTTCACTCCGTTGGAAAGACCAAGTGGAATAGGACCTGGCTCCACTTGAATTTCTAATTAGCGCCAAACAGCGAAAAGGAAGAAGGAAAAGGAAGAAGTTAGAGAATATCTAATCACTTGGCCAAGTGAAGGTCTAACTCTCCATCCACTTTAAAAATCATATGCAGAACTTTACAAATTGTTACGTCGAGATCTTAAATTGAAAGCGTACAAAATAAAGCTTGTGAAAGAACTGAAGCCGTTCGACCTTCCCAAGCGACATCGCTTGGATCTTGAAAAGTTCCATTTCCGGGGGATGGGTATGTAAATAAGCAAAACAGCTGTCATCTCATTAAAAAAACAAATTTCTTTAAAAATGATGTCGATGAGTACGTAACCGTCAATGGCGACCGTTATTGCGCTCGGCGACATTCTGTTTTAACAAGACGGCGCCACTTCCCACACATCGCATCAATCAATGGATTTATTGAGCAGATAATTTCAAGTTTTGAGCCGGTCGATTGGCCACCAAGATCGTGTGATATCACACCGTTAGACTTTTTCTTGTGGGAATATGTAAAGTCTAAAGACTATACGGACAATTCCGCTTCGATTTAGGCCTTTCACCAAAACATCTCGCGAGTTATCAGTCGAAAGTCCGGACGAGTCATTGAAAATTGGACTCAATAGATGGACTATTTGAGACGTAGCCGCTGCCAACATCTTCAAGAATGCTCTTTCGATAATAAACATTTCCCATTGGTCTTTCTTTAAAAAAAGGGGACGGTCGAAATGGATCAAAGCAACTCACATATAATCCTCGTTAACTCGTTAGCCAAAAAAGCGTTCGGTTAGATTCCGACTCTCGGCCATATATATCGTGCTAATCGGCCAATTAAAAACATTAATACAAACAAGTTTATTTGATTTCAAAATAATGTCGTCATGCTCTAATTTTTGACCACTTTAACTTTTATCTGTGCATTTGGTTGATGTCAAAATCAAGATTTCTCTCCGCAATTAACTTTTGTACCGTTATTTATGGTATCACCTCTAACTGCATTCTACTTTTAGTACAATCAAAATGGTAGCAGAAGCACAACATTATGTAATGCGGTTACCTTCGAATATATATGCATATATACATACAACTTTACATACATACGCATACCTATATACATATATGTATGTATATCAATATTTCCATAATTAAGAATTGTTTTTCGGCAAAAAGCTTTCATAACTTATGATGCTACGAAACAAGTTTGGACAAAATTCAAACTCGAGCACACGCGCTGACGCCTCATCTGCATAACTGTTTTCAATTCAAGAACCAAGCACTACATATGTATGTCATGAATGTATATCTGTATATACATGTGTATGTTTGTGTCTCATTCGATTAACTATGTTTTACTCGCTTGATAATGGCCCGAAAACGCCACTTTACGAGCGTTTTTTAGGTTATCAACGCATTACCGTTAGCTTCTCCCATATAAGCGTCACTTTAATTTATGCTTTAATTAATTAGCTTAGGTTAATAAAACACAGCTTTAATGGCCAATCAATCGCCTTCATGTCACCTTGTGCGGCCTCTCTCTACTTTCTGTCATTGTATGAGATTTGTGTATTCGAATGTTAGCTGAATTTTTTAAACCTCATTCGAAGTTGGCGCACAAACACACAGCTGATCGTAGCCGGCACCTGCTTGATAACCGTGTGTTATTTTAAACCTGCGAAACTGCCGCCAAAAGCGGAGTAAACAATAGATATACATCAACTATCACCAAGTCAACGCTTTCGCATACTCATTAGACTGACTGACGCTCAATGAAACTTGAATAGACGCCTTAACCCTACGGTGGTGACGCGGGCCAAAGTGCGTAGGAAGAAGTGTTATCAAATAAAGTTGACTGTGCACCTTTTGTGAGCGTGGGGAAAAATGCGCGTTGATAATTAAGTTATTAATTTAAACTAAAAACTAATTTGTTTTTAATTAAATTAATGCTTTTTTTCAACGTTAAACTAATTTTGGTGAATTATTTGTAAATTTATATTTTATGATAGCCATACCACAAACCATAGAGAGACATATCATAGCAGATTTTTTCTTGTTGTTAATAATTTTCATACCCTGAAAAGAATGTACTAAGTTTGCCAGGAAGTTACACCCAAAAAGAAAACTTTGGAGACCCTAAAAAGTACATTTAGTTATAAATACGCTGAAACTGACGAGCTGAGTCGATTTAGCCAGGTCTGTCTGTCAGTCTGTATATATGTATGTACGTGAACTTCTTCTTCGTCATTCCAAGTGTAACCAGGTCCTTCTCCATCTGGTCTTTCCAACAGGGTGGACGTCTTCCTCTTCCTCTTCCTCTACTTCCTCCGTCGAGTACTACGTCGAATACTTTCAGAGCTGGAGTGTTTTCATCTATACCGACGACATGACCTATCCAGCTTAGCTGTGTCTCTTAATTCACTGTACTATGTCAATGTCGAAGTATATCTCGTACAGCTCATTGTTCCATCGATTGCGATATTCGCCGTTGCCAACACGCAATAGACCTAAATCTTCCGCTGAACCTTTCTCTCGAAAACTCGTAACGCCGACTCATCAGATGTTGTCATACGCGAAAAAGCCACTTTTTATCGATCTGAAATTTTACATATGTATGTAATTTTCTCTCCAAAATGCTGCTTATTCCCCGGAAACTGACCGATTAAAATGATGATACAGATCTTAATGAAATATCTCTTTTCCTTACTAAGCGTCATTAATTCGACTCGAAGGCTGTTTATATCAAGCAACGTTGTTAGTAAGAACTTAATTACATTAAAGGGGTAAGATAGTCGTAAAGTTCAGGAAGTAAAAAATATTAAGAAAACAAAGGTATATTTGGTACCATAAGAAATTGTAAGAATCGTCCAACCGTCGAATTCTTAATGAGGCTGTATATAGTTCCCTTCAAAAAGGCGCGCTTTGATGGTAAATATAACACAAATGAGCCTTGATAAAAAATAATGTTTTGTAGAAGCCAGCGAACAATTTAAATCAAATAAAAACATCACAATAAATATCAGCACATTTCTGTTCGAATGCATTTTTCAAATCGATGTATACATACATACTTACATAATTTGTTCTACATTCATATATGTATATAAATATCTCCGCAAACTATACAAACATGGCCACGTGTGCGCGTGCAAATTGCAATTGACACCCCTCCTTGCAGCGCTTTGCCCATTGCTTTTGCGATTCAATGCCTTGCTGACATTCCCATTGTAGTTGACATTTAATTAAAAGCGCATATATTCATAATATAAATATCTCAGCGCATTCTTGATTTTCCCTATTGTAAAACACGCTTATCAATATTCCGACATACACACATACACACAACTTACGTGTAGAAATGTAGAATGCATCGGAATATAATTGAGATCGCAAGTGCTCAGACGAATTTCGTTGCATGGAAACGAACTGAGCAGATCGGAAGGGCCTAAAAACGAGCGAAGATAGCTTATAACACCCAACACGCGTTTGAGAGATGCTGACTACTGAAGTTGTCATTGTTGAAATAGAAAGATGTCCAAAACTTTCGGCGGCAGCTAAAAACCGCTTTCGGGGATTACAGATTCAAATCATACATTAGCAACTGAGTGCGCTATAGAGACCAAAATGGAAGTTCAAATCATCTTGCATTTGCTTTCAGATATAGGTCCTTCCTTTCACGCTTTATAAAGCTCATCAGAGGATTTGAAAACATTTTGCTTACTGTGGTCTGTTCTATTATGCATTTTCTCTTCTCTTTCTCTTTCAGTTTTCAGTTTTTTGCATTTATCCGACCTTAAAACACAAAATGTCCAGTCGGGTATTGTATCGGGTATAAAAATATGCAGAGTATGTATATGCCTTTAGAAATAGATTTACAATAATATGCCACTCTAGTAATGAATTGCTACAAAGTCACGCGGAAGCCCGCACTGATGGACCGCAAACCAAAGCGCTCGTATCGAGTTGCGACATTGACCTAGTCGAGTTCTGCTCTTAGCTGCTCTTGGTGCATACAAACGGGAGCCAGCGAGTTATCATGAGCTTGCTTAATTAGTTCACTGCTTTCGGTCGCCCGACGCAGCATAAGAAGTACCGTTGGGTTTATACTATTTAATTATGTAAGCGAGTGACTGTGCGCTGTGCGACTCGCAGGCGGGTTAAACGACGCGAATATAACAGAATAATTTAATTTGTATCATAAGTGCTGCTGCCGGACAGACGAACGCGATTGCCTTTTAGCAAAAAAAATTAGCATAAAAAATGAAACAAAAACGAAATAACTAAATGCAAAATACACAACTGAAATGAAGATGTTGAGCTACTCACGGCGGCAGTGGAAGCGCGTCAAAAGCCTTGCTGAAATCTCGCCAACAATGGACTAGTTGTGTTTCTAACGCGACGCCGTCAAGTTCACACAAATCGCGCAGCTCAAGTAGCGAATTCTGCGACGCGCCCGAACTTCCATCGTACACGCCCAGCTTTCGGTGCGCACGAGTAACGGCCCAAGTGGCAAGATCAACTCTGTGAACAAAAAGTGCTAAATTGCAAATTCTGCGAATGTTCGAATGAGCTGCTCAGCATTCCAGTGAATAAAGAGCAAGCGCTGAGGAACGCAAAAAAAGATACAGAAAAGTGCAATTCCTCAAAATTAATAAAAAAAAATATAAATACATAAAGTTAACTCAAAATTATTCTGAAAAAAAGTATAAAAGCATCTGAATATTTTAAACAAAGACTTCAAGCATTGAAGCTACACAAAATGTCAAAAATGCGTTGGAAAGGTGCAACGCTCCTGCTCGTCGTTGTCAGCCTGCTGTCCACTTGCAGCGCTCAAATTGATTATTTCTCATCCATTTCCGGCTTAGAGAATTTGCTCCGCACCGAGGAGTATCTGCTGCAAAGCTTCCGAGAATACGTGCGCGCCAGCAAGCATCAACTGCAGACACTGGAGAGGTAAGCAGCTTCGGGCCGGGCGTGTAAAATTCTGGCATTAGCATATTGCTAAAAAGCAATAACCAAAGTTTCTGGCTCGGTGTGCACGTGTGTGTGTGTGTGTGTTAGAGTGTGTCTGTGCAAGCGACGACGCTTGAGTCTTGCTAATAAATAAGCGCTAATTTATTATCCTGATTTATCATGTTTTATGAAATATGGACAATAAAGTATGTATAACATCGAGTTTGACAAGTTCGTTAAGTGTTCACGCAATAGTGAGTTCTGAGCAACACTCGCAAAAACCCAACCGACTGTACAAAGACAGCAAAGCAGTTTTCGAGTTGTGCTAATATCTATTTGTCCCATGTTTATTATTTGTATAACTATTAAATTTGCTTTTAATTTTATGCGTGTTTTTCTGGTTTTTGGACGCATCGAAAGTTTGAGCTTCGAAAATAATCAGCAGGCCAGTGGGAATGGGCGATTTCGTGCAAAGGGGTTTCCATATTCATACGTGTATAATATTATTTATAATATACTACTATGCACAAAAAATAGTGAGACTTTGTTCATAATTTTAAAATTTTTTATTTTCTTTTTTTTCAACCCTATGTCTCTCCAATACCTTTGTGCCAACCTTTTTTTCCATTCCACGAAACAGTTGTTAATATAAATTTCCGGAAAAGCCTTCAATACGCTTAGCGATTCCCATTTAATATCTTCAACAGACTCTCGGTTCGGACGTTTTCCCCGAAGCGGTCGTTTGAGTTTGCTAAATGGCCAGAAGTCACACGGAGCTAAATTAGACGAATACGGTGGTTGCGGCACAATTTTGCTTGAAAATTTGGTGAAAAACTCACGAAGAATCAATGCAATATACGACGGTGCATTATCCCGGTGCAAACACCAAGAGTTGGCGGCCCATAATTCCGGGTTATTTTTAAACTGTCAACGTAACTATATTTTTGATCTGCTTTGATGTTGTTTTTTCGGCTTCGGCTTATCTTTGCCACGACATTCGGCTGACTGATCGTTTGTTTCCGGGTCGTAAGCAAAGATGCAAAACTCTTTACCAGTAATGGTACGTTTGATGACATACTGGTAGTCGCAAAGCATTGTATCACAGACATTAATGCGACGCTGTTTTTCGAAAAAGTGATTTGGGACCAACCGTGTTTTTACTTTTCTTAAGCCCAAATGATCTTTAAAAAGGGTTTTCATTGATCCTTCCGATATTCGAACGAGGCCAGTAAGACCTCTGACTGTTAATCGTCGATTCTCAATTGACGTGTTGATCATTTGTCCTGGGCGTGGTTCACGAACCAGAAGAATTGAGAAGCACTTTTCTAACATTCTAATCGTTTCGACACCTGAAATCTGATTCCGCACGCAAAATTGAAAGGAACTTTTTTGTTGAATAATTTCACTCATCATCAAAACCGAATGCACTTTATGTACCTTCGGAAAGACAAGTACTAACCACTAATGATTATTTTGTGAGGTGACATTTGGCACAGATGTCACTGACAGACATACCAGCCTAGAAAAAAAAACAATATTCCGACTATTTTTTGTCCACGGTAGTATAGTATATAATTTCCAGATTTATTCGACAAATGGAGGGTCCAACAAGATCTAAAGTTTCATGTTGGAAATACTCTACAGTGCAGATCGAACACCGCACTTTACTGAAAATATTTTCACTCACTCTCTTCCATACAAAAATATAATATAAACATCTTCTGCACAAAAGCTTGTCAAAATCGATATAATTTTTTTTTAAAAGACCGCGTCCTCGTCGCCATGATTTCTACCCTTGTTGTCATTTCAAAAATAACACATTGTTAGACTTCTGATTAGTACAAATGTCGTTACCTCAAGAAACTGCAAAATTCAGCCATAAAATGAAGGCTACTCAAACATCAGGGTCAATTTTTCTCTAATGTTTTAACTTTATCGAATATTTTTAAAAACAAATTTCAGTTTTTAATTATTTGTTGCTTCACATGATAGAATAGATAGATATTTCAAGTAAATATACATATATCTGTATCTATGTATATATAATGCTTTCACAATAATAGGTTATATTTTAACTATTCTTTACTGAGGAATAAGTCAGTCTGTCAAATCAGAAATACTAAATATTTCGATCATGTTTCGATTGACCATTTGACCGAACTGAAATTAGAAAAAATAAAACTGAAGTGTGGGAATGTCATAAAACGACAAGAGGCTCTTAAAAAAACATTATTTGAATGTACCAAAAAGGAGATTAGTTTCCACTAAGCAAATTCGTTAATTTGAAGAGCAAACAGCTCACGACTACGTATCCCTCTACTCGCACGTGGCCTTGTACTATGAACAGAGATGAAATTCGCAATGATCATGAACAAACGATGAACCGACTGCGCATCTGCATAATAATACAAATGCGAAACTAACTAGCTGAAAATAAATAACGATGAAACGGCGAACAGAGAAATGTTTGAATTTCAAATGAAGATTTCTTCAAACCGGTAACACTGACGTTAAACATCAAATTATTACGTTGAATAATAAAATTTGAATGTTTAATAAGTTAGACACTGGCGGTCGGCCGTCGGCACGTTTTGCGAATGCCTTAAAAGCCTATCTCATTAACACACCTACCTACACGGCGGACACGTCGTAAGACGATTGATACCGAAGTCACTGATAGGCAAGTTGATGCTAATCGATAAGAATAACAAAAGTGAAGCCGACAATATATACATACAATAGTTCAAGTTTACAGCGTGAGGAGAGAGCCGCTTTGCTATGAGAAGCATAGGCAGTTTGAGTAGCACTGGAAATGTTTGTTTAGTTCATTGACTGAATGATTATGGAAAGCTTCTTCTGAAAGCCTATAATATAATACAATCTACGCTTGATTTATTAGGGCATCAAGATTTATAATGAACAAATATATGGAAATTCACATATACGGACGGAAATTAGTGAATGTAATCGCCAATGTAATGCTCTAGGCAATTTTTTGTTTAGACTTCTTCTTTTTTGGCGTGCAAACGGCTTACGCGGTTATAGCGGAGTTTACAACACCAGTCATTCTTCCTTTTCGTTGTTTGGCGCTAATTGGAGTTTTCAAGTGTAGCCAGATCCTCCTCCACTTGGGCTTTCCAACCAACCGAGTGAAGGTCTTCTTCTTCCTCTGCTTCCTCCGGCGGGTACTGCGTCGAATATCCTCAGAGGCGGACTGTTTCCATACATTCGGACGACAAAGCCTTTTAGCTTAGATTGAGCTGCTAACAAAGTTTCACCATACCAATCATATGTCTGTTGCAGTTGCGTTAACGTTTCTATAAATAGCACCGAAGTTAATGTTCCAAAATTAATGTTAATGAGTCAAAATTAAGTAATGACTCAATGATTTCGTAAACTGTACTTCGCTTCCATTCACGTTTTGTCGTTGTTCTCAATGGTGGTAACCCTATATTTCATGTTGTGGAGTCGTACAAATTGCCGCCTGACCAACGATTGTGTCATTAAATGGAATATTATAACCACTTACTTGCATGCCTCACCTGAACTGCCACAAGATCACTCACAGACTTGGCAAGTCCCGAAATCACATCGCGCATTTCGTCCATTTGCTTTTGCATAGAAGACATTTCACCGCTTTGAAGGTCGCACGAATGTATGTAGGAGGAATATTTATAGGGCATCCACGTACACTCTATCGACAACAACAACAACACGATAGAGTATACGTGGATGTACCATAAATGTTGAACCCGAAAACATTTTAGAAGCATTTCAAAACGCGCAAAGAATTTAGTCTTGGATATTGAACACCGAACTAAAACTTCAACTGAGAAACAAGGGCTTATATTATTTTTCGCACTGCTACCCCACAGGATATTCAAATGTTCCACAGCAGCCACCACCGAATAAGCCAGAAATTTTTTAGGTCAAAATAATTCTCTCGCACATTCACGGTTACACGGTTGTTACAACTGAAAAAAAAATTGTTGCCTTTGATCTTTTTGTCATAGCTTACTTCGATTACTTATTTTGTTCGTGTTTTCCCCTTTTATTCATTGGGACTTTTTCCGTTACCATGGACAACTCTCCGCTGCCTCTCTTTGTTATATTATCTTATGTTGTCATTGGTGCCGAAGTAGCACCTGTTGGCATGAGTTAGTTGGCACAGATTGTGGGATCTCCATTTTTGTGGATTGTTCAGAGCACACTTAAATTCAAATCGTCGAAGATGCTTTCGCCCGACCATATTCTACAAGAAAGCTGATGCATGCTCCGTATCAGTTCTTCGCCACCGTGTTTGAGTAGCTTGGCGGCAATCCTTCGGCCCACGCCTTTGTTGTTCTTCAGACGGGTGATTGCTATTCGAACTTCTTCTTGGTCGGGAAATGAAACGTCTGCTTCATCGTCATCGTTTGGGCAGTTGTTTCATAGCACCCTTAAAAAAGGACTTGGCATATCGAGCTATGTCCCAAACTTTCAAACCTTTTTAAAAGTATTGAAGCCCAACTTAAGCACCCTTTTTAGTCCATCCCCTAAGCGGATGGATGGTTTAATGGTGCTGTTGTTGTAGAAGCGGCAGAATTCTACCGAGTTGACACTCCTTGGTAGGAGAATATCGGGGTCCTTTCCGGTTGTGTAGACCCGACTGTCTTGGGAACGTTAGCCAGGCGCTGGATCAAGCTGGCAGCAAAGTTCACTTCATTTTTTCACTTTTTTTCATAATAAAGGTTTAAGGTCTCGATAACTTATAAAAGTTTTGAACTTGAATATCATTTCAGTGAACTGCATCGCATCGAAATGGAATATGCGCAGGCGGCCCGTAATACCGAAAATTATTTAACCAATCCCGTCAATGTTTACCGCTTAATGAAGCGCCTAACCACCGATTGGACGATTTATGAGGAGCGCGTGCAGTCAGATGAGGCTGCGAGCAGTAAGTAAACTAAATTTTGTCCATAACATTCGAAAAGGTGTAACTTCATCCTGAAATCATACTTTCGTTTACCAGCATTCCTGCGACAAATGGTTGAGTTTCGGGAAACACTGAGTTTCCCAAGTGGAGAAGACTTCAAAGCATCCGCGGCTGCTTTGGCGCGTCTGCAGGAGACATATCACCTAGATACGGCGCAAATAGCAGGCGGTTTCTTAAATGGCGTCAAATATGGGTGAGTGTTGGTAGGGTTTTTGACCTTAGACTACTTAGACCACTTCTGAAGTAGTTTTCCAACTTTCTTATTTGTTTCGGTTTCGTCTATTATTACTTTTTTTCAGAACAAGTATGACCTGGCAGGACTGTTTTGTTCTGGGTAAGCAACTGTTTCATTTGGAGGAATACAATCATACGAAATTGTGGTTAAAGGAATCCATGCAACGACTGAGTCGCGAACCATATTACAAAGACCCACACACACTCGAGTATGTGGAGGATGTCGCGAAGAGTTTACTCAATTTAGGTAAGCTTTTTCCAACATACTCTTTCTACATTTCTGGAAAAGTGTTCTGATTTCGTTTAATGAATTTTGATACCTCGCAGGCGATTTAGAAACTGCGCTCAAGCTCTCAGATGACGTGTTGAGCCTTGATCCCACACGCGCAACCGCTTCATATGTGCGAAACACAATACTCAGTCCGGTTGGCGAGCGGAAACCAACGCTAACCACAAGTCTCTCGTACTACCACGTAAGTCGTCCGACTCTAATTCAATTTAATGGATTACAGCTTAACACACAAACTGCTCTCCGCTTTCCTACACTTAGCAAACCGAGGAATTTGAAACGTATAAGAAAGTGTGTCGCGGCGAAATCACTGCATCGCCCACGCAATTGCGTCCGCTGCGCTGTCGTTACGAAAGCAATAATCATCCTTATCGCCTTATCGCCCCCTTCAAAGTGGAGGAGCACAGCCTGGATCCACTCGTGTTGACATTACACGATTTTATCGACGACACCAAGATTGAAACCATCAAATATTTGGCCACGCCCTACATGCAACGCTCCACCGTACGCGATGTGGTCACTATGTCCAAAGCTACCGACTTCCGCATCAGCAAGAACGCTTGGCTGGCCTATCAGGAGCACACTTACATGCAGGATATGTTGCGTGATTTGCACGACATCACTGGCCTCGATGTGACGCGCTGCGAGAAGTTACAGGTCGCCAACTACGGACTGGGCGGCCACTATGAGCCGCACTGGGATTTTTATTTGGTAAGCACACACACATGCCCATATTGAGTTGAGTTAATTAGTACATCTATGGGTTTCTTTATTTATTTTCGCTGCGCTTTCAGGACACCGAACGTCTGCCTGAGGGACTAGGTAATCGCATTGCCACCGCCATATTTTATGTAAGCCTGTTTAATATTCCCTATAAATTCTTAAATAAAACTATTTTTACTAAACTCCAGCTCTCCGAAGTCGAACAGGGTGGCGCTACTGCCTTCCCCAATTTGAATTTCGCCATTAAGCCCAAGAAGGGCAATGTGCTGTTCTGGTACAATTTACACCGGTCATTGGAGGGCGATTACCGCACGAGGCATGCAGCCTGTCCGGTGTTGAAGGGCTCTAAGTGGAGTGAGTATAAGAATATAACACTTGTAGTTTAATATTTTACAAAGCGATAATTATAGTCGGCAATGTCTGGATCAACGCCATAACGCAGCCATTCACCCGGCCCTGCCTGCTGCATAAGGACGATGCCATTTCCAAACCATACTCCACAATAGTATAGAACTTAAAAGTTTCCATATTTATTTCCTATTTTTAGTCGCTGTGAATATATTTATGTATATTTGTAAATATTTTGTATACACTAAATTAATGAAAACAACGTTTTATATAAACTTACAAGTTGCATTTCTTTTAAGTGTCCTTCTGTCGGTTATGCTAAGCCTAATACGCCACTATGAATATTAAACCGGAGTCGATAGTTAATGAAATTAAAAAAATCATAGTCGGATATAAAAAATAACAGAATTAAAAAAAAAAATATTTTGACGTGAGAATGATGAGCCACATTTCATTTTCAGTGGGCTGCGGTTGGTTCAAATAATCACTATTGAGATATAATTAATTCTTACAAATTATATGTATAATCACAATGAGGATAGTATTTCCCACAGATGCAATAAAATAATGCTATTTTTATGTAACCTTTCATAAAATGTAAAAAATTTTGGCAAACAAACGAATTATCAAGGTTTTCATGACGCTGCGTTAATGTGACGGTAATTTAATTACACATTCTTACATACATATACATACACACAGTCGTAATTTACTGATTTAATTATTGGTCATTGACCAAACTGACCACAGAGCCATATAATGACGCGGTGCCGTAGAACTGGTGCCAAATTCAAGTCCACCATGCAAGGCAGGACGTGCAGGCAAGGAGTTTTCACAAGATACTAACCACATTTCCCTAGAAACATACTTATCTTTCTAAATAACGCCTTCGTACAAAAGTCCGTTTCCTGGATCTTCTGATAGATGATTTTTCAGGTAAAACACATTGTTTTACTTAGCAGGATGTTCGTAAGCCGTATAATAAAAAACAAAAACAAACATGCAATACAATACATTATAAAAAAACACACGTGAGCTAAAATTTATAAACCATATCTGCAACAGAAAAGCTTTTCATAAAAGTTCTCTGTAACCAAATTTTTGGTTTGGTTTCCGTTTGCAGCGAAAATGTTATGGGTAGAGGTCTTCAATAAGCGAAGTCAACAACCAAACTTTGAGAATTTCCACACATATATGGAACAATTTGCTAAAATCACCACAATGATTTTATAATAGAAATACAGAAAATTTAAAAAAATAACCAATTTAATATCGTACGTTAGCTCTAAGACTACAATTAGTATATATTATCAATTAAATAAATTGCTTCACTATCACTGCCGCAGATTAGCTTCGTGCCGCTTGCGTCAAATGTATTGATAGATTTGCGCAAATTGGAAATTAAACAAGTAACATTAATACGATTCTTTGCGCGCTCGCCATTTAACCAGGGATTAACATTTTCAGCCACCGGTTTTTCCATATTTGTAATGCTCATATTAGATTGCTGTTGCCACAACCATAATTCGCCACACTCTGAGGCTGTGAAGAGCTTCGAAGGTTCTCTATGATGAAACCCGATTTCTGTTATGGCGCTCTTGTGTGCACTCAAGTACGATGCCGGATAGCCTGGTTGACGAAGATCCCATACGGTTATGGAGCCCTCCTCCGATCCGGCTAGTACGATATGCGGTTGGGTGGGATGTGAGGTGAGTGCAGATACATAGTTAGGCCGTCTCTCATCCTCGCACGATGTCATGAAAGCCGTTACAGCTACCTCCTCATCAGTTGCTCTTGTATCGAACATGCGTATGACACCCATGCGATTTGCAGTAAGCACCTCATGCGGATTTACATATTTAACAGCTGTTAGTGCAATGCTGTCAGCTTCAAGAGTACGCCGTATTTGATTGACATCATTAGCACTGATAATATACAATCGACCATCTTCGCCCACTGTGGCTATCTCTCTTTCATATACCGATACGGCCGTACATGGCGCCGCATCTCCACTTGCGTTAAATTTGTGTAGGACCTCACTGTGGGCGTTTTGTTGCAAAATATCATCTTCAACCGCTCGCTTAATTTCCAAAATTGTTATGCGACCTGGAGGCAATAATTTTGTAAGAGGTAAGAAGATAGTGAGATATAAATATACTTACCATCAGAGCTACTGACGACAGCCAAATCGGTAGTAATGAATTCGATACCCGTAATGTCACTATCAAAAGATTGTTTGTCACTACAGCGCGGCACAAATTCATTGTAGTCATCGGCATATTGATTCTGCTGTAAACGCCACAAACGCACAAAATTTGAAGGCATATCCCAGCTGCCGGTTAGGAAACGTTCGCTTGCTTGCAAATTATCTGGAAGCCAGCGTGTTTTGGATATTTTTTCCGAAACAAAAAATGTATTCATTCTTGTGTCCATTGCAATATTTATATATTATTAAGTTAATTTAAATGGGCTTTCTTATTAAAATAATATTCCTCAAATTGGACAGACCGGTTTAATTTGATTGAGGTTAAATCGGTGACAGCAAAACAGCTGTTTGAACAAAGGGTGACACAAATCTTTTGTTTTGTGAAACTGTACCCATTGCTGGTATGGCCAAACTTGTAAATTACGCAGAAAGTCGGGTATAAATTTTAAGCAATTTTAACTATTTTTAGAATTTGTATTATTAACCATTTCAATTTGCTTAAGAATAGTATGGCGTTTTGATATAAGTATATATATTACTATATTTATTAAATGTTGTTAAGATGGACGAAAATATTGACGGATCGACAGCACTGAACAAATTTGCGCGCGAAAATGGCCTAGATCCAATCAGCAGCTGTGTTTGTCAATATAAAAGTTAGCATTTATACCCAGTTTCATATTCACCAGGAATAATATTTTCACAATAAGACGGAAATAAATAATCGAAGTACCTAATTTTTATAGCATATTTACTAAAATGATAAGACCGCGTAGAAATAGAAGTACGGAAGAGGTAAATGTTATTTAATATTAAAACGAAAAAAAAATTTTTACAAGTAGATTTACAATTTCAGAACGCGGCATTTCCAGCAAAGGACAAAGAAAATACAGACCAAGATGAAAATCCACCGAAGCGGCGGAGTGCACGCTTGACGCGTAACACACGCTCAATGGCTGAAGATGACATTGTAATTCCGGAAGAAATAGAGATTAAGCGCAAGCTTCCATTTATAAAGTACAAAGGCGCTATTAAATACCATACAGAAGGACATGAAATAGCTGAAGCGTCAGACCTAATATTGTAAGCAATTGGGTTCTATGCTGCATTTATTGCTTATAGTATTTTTAATGAAATATATTTTGCAGTCAGTGGGTAGAAAAGCAGGTGCATACGGAATTCGTGCCTATGGCATTTGACATGGAATGGCCATTTTCTTTTCAAACTGGGCCGGGTAAATCTGCCGTTATACAAATATGTGTCGAGGAGCACTGCTGTTACATATTTCAATTGACCAATTTGAAACGCCTGCCTGCTGCGCTGGTAGCACTGTTAAAGCATCCAAAAGTTCGACTACATGGTGTAAACATTAAAAAGTATGACATCATATTTTATAAATTTATGTGTCAATTTCGGCATCTCATTTCAATTATATTGCTTTCAGTGATTTTCGCAAGCTGGCTCGTGATTTCCCAGAAGTAAATGCAGATCATCTTATTGAAAAGTGTGTAGACTTGGGTGTTTGGTGTAACCAAGTGTGTCAAACTGGTGGACGTTGGAGCTTAGACCGCTTGGCGAATTATGTTGTAAGTTATATTTAATTTCTAACAAACAATACTTAATAAAATAGCTTATATCATAATATGTACTTTTTCCTGCAATCAGGTTGAGAAAACTGTAGACAAAAACAAAAAAGTACGTATGAGTAAATGGCATGTTATACCACTGGATGAAACCCAACTTCTGTATGCAGCTATCGATGTCTACGTAAGTAAACCGAGTAAAATATCAATTCTTCTGTAAACTTATTTTACCCTTTATTTAGATTGGACAAGTTATTTATCGTGAATTGGAGAAACGTGAACAGATAAAGCTCAAAAACGAAGTGGAATTCAAAGAGAAAAATGGCGAAGCAGCATTCAAAGCTATTAAGGCGTTGGGTGAAACCTTTTTAAATACGGCTGAAGAGATTGCCTTGTCCGATTCGGGAAAGCAAGTGGCTAAAACAATAGAGTAGCATGTCCCCCGAAATATATTTTAAAGTATTACAATTAACACTTTTTACTAAATTTTATATACTTTTATATCTCAATTCTTTTTTATTGGACACCGCCTACGCGGTTATAGCTCAATTAGTATTTTTTTTTTTAATTTTAATGCAATTGACTTCAATAATACAAAGGTGGTTTTACAAATGTTTAAATGGCCAAAATATATTTATTGGTATACACTGATCAACATTTAGTCTCAAATAATAAATGAAATTTGTATGTTCAAAAAATTAAAAATTAACATTTATTATTAATTTAAATGTTGCAGCGTGGGACGTCGAAGAGTTATAGCTTCGATGCGGCGCTTGAGTCCTTGATTATCCAGGTCAATTTGTCGTTGCTTCTTCTTTCGATTTATCGCTGCGCTGGTGATACGCGTCGTTGGAGGTAATGTGGCGAACTAAGGATTCCACAGTTAATCTAGGCATTTATTAATTTTCTCTATATAAAATCTATATAATACTCACTTTAGTAGGTTTTGGTGTGGCCAAATGGTATGTCGGCTTCTGTGAGAGTATTTTTCGTAGCAAAATATGGTTGTGCCGCTCAATTTCCCGCATGCGATCGTTAGAGAAGCTCCAGCTTTTGCGGGGATTGGACCGCATTCTACAATTCATAAGTAAGGAAAATGACTATAAGAGTGCTATCTATAATTGCTAACCTCAGTTTATCACTTGATCCACACGTCTTCAAGAAGTTCAAATGGAAGGCATACTCCTCTGAATTAAAACTAGTAGGTGTTTCGCTAGTAATATGTACATCAATACTTGGCTCATATTCTACAAGCTCATTATCATTTTCCTTTGGCGGACCATCAGTAACGCTAGCAATATCCGCAAAATTATTCATATTTTCTCCCAATTTCTCTCCTGATGATATGTCAAACGAATTTATGTGCACATCTATCTCTTTGTGTGAACCATGGTCAGGGGGTGCTTCATGCGGCTGCGGAGTATTGCACGCCAACAATACATCATCCTCTTCCTGACTTGACTCATCTTGAATACAACTTAACTCTTTCAATTTGTGAAGTACCTCGGTTTCATTTTCCGTAATCACTTCAGCTGTCGCATCTTCATCGACATTGTCGGAGATTTCGCCATTGCTCACATCATCGCTTACGGTAGGAGCAGTATTTGGGATTTCCACAATAGAAAGCGGTTCAACAAGCATTCGTTTGTTTCCAATCATTCTCGCTGAGGAGCTGCGCCGAGTCAGTGCTGCCTTAAAAGAAATTTTTGGCGTTTTGATAGCGTCGTCCATGCACATGGGTTCAGTGTTAATTTCGGCGATAGTCTCACTGATTACAACATCTTGATCGTCTTCGGAGGAACTATCGTAGGGCATGTAATTCTTATTTTGCAACGAGCCCTTGCGTCCACTAAAACGGCTTCTTGCGTAAGCATAGAGCTGCAATAATTCAAGTATCATGCTGAAGTTATAAAGTGCTAGCGTTCTGAGCTTACCGAGCTATTAGATGGCACCATTTCGGGTTCTATTTCACTCTCACTGTCCGTTTCAGATATTTCAGGTATCTCATCCGTGTCATTTTCGAAAGACTCGTTCGCGTATGGGTCTTCATCTGAATTCAATTCATCAGACATGGTTCCTTAATTTAAAAATACTCAATTTGTCAATGTTTTCGCTGTTTATTTGTTTAAATTAAGTAAATAAAAAGTGTCAGTCTTTGATGTGTCGGCTGCTGGCAAATTAGAAAAACGTTTGAACACAAGTGCAAATGGCTTTTTTTTGTGATTATTAATAATAATTTTGACAATTTTTACATTGTGGAAAGTGGTTTTTAAAGACTTGCTGCTATGCTTACATACTTATGTATGTGTGTACTGAAGTTGCCGACGTGTAAATAAAAGCATTCGAACCTGTCGCTGCCAAAAGTAAGTGGCGACTAACGGTGTTACTAGCGAATATTTGGAGGCGTGATGTAGGTTAGCGTAATACTTGTAATAATAATGGTTCTTTATTTTAGTTTTGAGGTCCGTTGCCGTTTGGTGGTGGTTAGAACAGGTGTTCTTTTTTGTTATTTTCCAACCACATGTACAGCCACCACCAACAAACTTATTGGTAAAAGAGGTACGGTAAATATGATTGAGCGAAACAATCTAAAGAATGGAGTTATTATATATGTATGTACATATACATTTTAACATACCTATACATATATATTATACATATATGTACATACACACATCAGTAGTTCGATTTTGTATCGACGACTCTCAATAAATATTAGTAAGGGCAAGTACACATACTATGTATATGGTATGAATCTATGTATATACATACTTACATACATATTTATATACAAGTATTACTTATACAAGAAGTTTATACATACATATGTACATATGTACATCCTTTTATCTACATATATATGAATGTGCACACGTGTGCATGAAAATATAGAAATCACACCAACTTTGATAAATTAATGTTTACCAAAATATTGAACAACACAGTATATGTATCGTGTATATGAACATATGTATGTGTTCACATGTTGTCTGGGCAACGCTGTGCACTTGCGCATTGGACAGTAAACAATGTCTCAAAACAATTCACTATCACTAAAGCCTCAAGAAGGTTTCGATAACGTGTAATTTTAACACTAAGCTAAAATTATTAATAATTTTATATTTTCTCTGCAAAATATGAAACAGCAACCTCTTCAATTTGCCATTTTTCTGGAAATTGTGGATACCAAAAAACTGGACCATATTCTAGTGAAGGAGTTCTGCATCGACCGCAACAAATATTAGTTAGAAGGAACAAAGTCCGGGCCATAAGACAAGTGGGGCAAAAACTTCCTAACCGCTGTTTCCAAATAGTTTTCAACTGGTCTTGCAACACGAGGCCGAGCGTTCTCATTATGGGCAATTATTGCCTTGAGTCTAGTCGCAATTTCCGTGCGCTCTTCGGCAACCATCGGCCTAAATTGATGAGTAGTTGTCGGTTGCGTACCCTCTTAATGATTTAACCCTGCTTTAGAAGCTAATAATACATCACAAACTTCTGAAGTCACCAATACGGAGCATAGATGTTTGGCTTTGCCATTGATTTGTTCGATTGGCCAGGTTTCATATATGATTTTTTTTTAGTTTAAAATTGTCGTAGTGGAATTGTTTTTTTTTCATCAGCAATCACAATCCGCTGCAAAACTAAGTTTCAACGTTCCTTGGCTTCAATTGATAATGGTACCCAGTTCCCTTACTTTATGAATGTATCCGTTTGCTTTTAAACAATTTTAAACAAATAGCCGCTGAGTGACTTCCACAGATCCTTTGAGTTCCTCTTGTCTTTGGTAACAATCTTCATCGTGTAATTTAGCCAGTTGCTCAACTTCAAACTTTTTTGGCCGCCTAGGCCCCAAAAATACTTTCAAGCACCAATTTCGTCACATTTGAGTGAAAAATATTCCCTCTTCAATATATAAAAATGATGACATCTCAGACAGTTCATCCGTTGAGTCTAGCTGTTTGAGCATTTTGACTGTTACTGCCGAATGACACGGGTGATGCTTTTCTCCTCACAGGAAAAAGTCTAACAGTATGATATTACACTTTTTAGTTACCAATCGACCGGCGCAGAACGTGAAATTATCTACGATGTGTGGTAAGTGACGCCGTCTTGTTGAAACCAAATGTCTCCGAAATCATGATCTGCAATTTCATGCATCAAATAGTTGGTTATGATAGCGCGATAACGGTCCCCCAATAGTGTTCTCATCGGTATTATTTTTTAAGAAGAATGGACCGATGATTCCACCGGCCCACAAACCACACCAGATCTTTGTTTTTTCTTAATAAAATGGCAGCAATTGAATGTCTTCTCACAAGCTTTATTGTGTAAGCTGTCAATTCAAGATCTTGACGTGTAATTAGCAAAGTCACTCCATACGTCAGTCCGAATTGCTGCGAACGGCGTCGGATCGACTCTCTAGTGTCTTCGCGTACTCTCTCAGCTACGGCTGCTATATTTTCTTCACTGCGTGCTGGACGTGGTCTATTGGACCCATTATCCAATAATGAATGCTGGGTCTCTATTGCTAATTTTTGCTTCAGATTTGTTGAGTAGTGTACTTAACACGTCCTACTGGCTCTTTTGGAACACTTTACTCGATAATAAATTACTGTTTGGGCAATGGTTGTCAACTTGATTGATATTCTCCATTAACTAAAAAGCGATTAGCTGGTATTGTCAGCGTGGTATAAATAATTGGATTAAGTGGCCTTAAATTACTAGTCGTGTAGTGAGATCGTGTAAGAAAGACGGAAGCGTACTTCTCCCAATACTCAGACCATTTTCGATAAAACGCATCATTGAGTTTTGCTTAAGAGGTCAGTTGGGTAATCTGGCATGTTTTTTTGACATTTTTTTTTCATAGAAATTTTTATTCTACAATAGAACTTTTTTCACATATCATGACGTATATCGTGAAGTGTATAAACAAATTTTTTCGGAATTTTTCGATGACATCTGTCGGAGAAATGGCTGGGTGAATGAGATGCGTTTTTTGACTGGCGGACACGATTTCTCATTCATTGGATCATCTGAAACACAAAAATGCAATTTCTTCTTAAAAATACGTGAATGGTTATCGTGCCTACTAGAATCATGAAAAATATTGATAAATAAAAAAGTAATAAACATTTTTTTTTTAATTTTTCCCCCAAGTTTTTTTACATAAATTTCATAACATTGTCAATAAATTATAAAAAATTTTCAATCTAGTAGGAACGTCGAGCGGTATTATTATTTTTGGGACTTTTTTGAAACCTTCCAAAGGTAAAGTGGGTTTCTACATGAATTCTAAGGGTATAAGGGAAAAGAAAATGCAAAAACAAAAAAAAATATTTTTGAAAAAAGATTACCCTACTTACCACTTAAATTTACTAAGCGCAACTAACAAAATTCCTATAAAAATGAGTAATATTCAAACGGTTTCGAATTCGCAAGAAATAGCGGTTTTTAGCTGTTGCCCAACCGCAGCCAACTTCATGTGTAAATATTGTCTGTTGGAAACTATACACTTGAAAGGGAGCGTGTGCTCCCATCGGAGTTTGCGCAAACATGGACTTGGACTCTGTTTCTTGGCGAATGCGATGGTTGTTGGGAGAGCGCTCGAACGACAAGCAGGAACACAACAAAGCCATTAACAATACTGGCGCTGAGTGCACACAGTGCGTATGTGGAACACAAGAGAGCGACAGCGCCTAGCAGCCAACGGAGGCGAGCGTTACTTCAATCGGCCGAGAAGACTCGTAGCGTGAAGGTGCTGCTGGTGAAATCGCGCGCGTTCACCACCAAAAATAAGAAGAAAAGACAGGAAGATTTTTTGTTACACTTTCTGCTTTCTGAAAATATACATATTTACAACGGTAGTACTTTAGTAACTTGTGGCGAACGAAGTGCGAGCATGTATTTAGAAATTCGTGTGAATAATTACATAAAAAGTGGAAAGGAAAAATAATCCAAAGAAAATTATTTAAAGGATTCAAGAAGAAGTGCTGGAAATCTTTAAGTGTTTGGTGGAAATTCATACGGTACGCCAAGTGAAAAATGGCTTTTGTGAAAATGTGAGTGATTCGTGCGAAATGTCGTAGCTTAAATTGTTAAATCAATATAAGCGGTGCGAATCGGGCTGAGCTGAGCTGTGTGGCGCGGTGTGGCGTTGTGTTGGACGTAACTAAATAATAATTCAATTGAGGTGAAGTTGTCGCATGAAGTCTTGAGAGGCCAAATGCGAAGCAACACACTTTTTATTTCAGCGCCTAATTAAACTACACACATACACACACACGCACACAAAACAATTGCATACTGCTAGGCGAGCGGTCGTGTGCGTGAACTTTGTGCATTCACAAACAAATTCGTGCGATTTGTTGGTATGGACGTGTGTACCCGGTCATTGGCAGCGCCAGCGACAACTTTCAACTCTTTATGAACACACACACACACATATTTTGCGCATTCATGTAGGTGTACCATATGCTTGGCTATGCGACTATCAAAAGAAACAAGTCCAGGCATAATGAAAAGTGAAAGTGACCGCAATAATATTGCACAAAGCCCCACAAGACTTGAATAATTCGCGAGACAGAGTTCATGTATTCAGCGAGTGGCGGGCGCTGGTAACAAAAAGTAGGCATACACATACAAACACACACACACGTAGGCACATAAATTTTCAATATTGTAGGCAAAACAAGCAGAAGTGTCGGAATATTGAAAAGAAAACGCTGCGTGCTAGAATATATTAATTTGGCACAACATGGCGTATGAGCAACCAAAGAGCGACCGTAGCATGCGGAGGCCAAAGTGAGAGTCAGCGAAAGTCAGTGTCGACTGCAGATCATAAAAAAGTCGCAGTCCAAGCCTGAAAGGCAACAGTCGACATACACCCAACCCGTAACACAAGCACACACACACACACACACACATGTAGGCATGTATGTGTTTAAAGCGAGACCTCCTGCCGTCCGCAAAAGATAGAAATTAGTACAGCCCGAAAGCGGCAACACAAAAACACATGGTTTTTGCATATTCGCATTTTCCATTGTACCATTCTTCGATCGCATTTGTACTGGTCTCCGAATGTGGCTTTGTTTGCCAGTTGAGCTGTTGCTTTGGCAGAAACTCCTACAGTAAATTCGGTCTGTGTGTTTGCTAACTGTTGCTTACGGCCTCTATCGATTTTCGTGGTTTTCCCACTGGCTTTCAGGTACTCGCGCGTGTTAGCATTGCAAATGTAGGTTAGGATGACAAAAATACAGTGTAAAAACAATACTTAGCATGCTAGTGGGAAGACAGACCCTTATAATACTCGTATAGAAATTAGTAATTTTCTGCGAATTTGAAAAATTCGATTTATGGGCATAAAATGGTTTGGATAATATGGCATGGTAATGCGTTTAATTCGATAGATCTTCTTGTCTTCGCTGATATCCAATATTTGCTTCGCAAGATGTTTACCAGAGCGATCAATACCCAAACCACATTTCAAATATCTGTAGTGAATATTTTGCCAACATAAATAATTTAAGAGTGAATATTCAAATAATTTCCCTAATAAAAACCATGTGATGAACACCTACACTTATTCTCAGCTTTTCTGTAGCTTTTTGTCATACTATAATTGCATTTAACTAAGAATTATGGCTTTGCTAAAATTATCCAGCATTTTTTAGTCTACCGCTTTTGAAGTAAGTGCGCTCAGCTCGTGCGGCAGATGACCTTAATCCTGCGTCGGCAGTCTGTGTGCTCAATGGCGCATAACAAATGCGGCTCATAAATGCACGCCTTTTTATGTCAGGCTGCCGCGGTGGCACGAAGCCTTTTTCATTTAAAGTTTAAATTGGATAAGCGGGGAAAGGGGTGCAGCAGACCAAAGAGAAGTTTTAAATTAGCTGCAATTTGTGGGTGAAGAGTTCCGCGATGCGTAAAAGTTGGAAAGTACTATATGTAGTAAGGCACACACTTTTATATGAAAAAGCGTTATGGGATAAAGACTCAAACTTACAAAAGAAACTTTATGAAAAAGTGGCAACCTTTTAAGCTTAGTGTTTTTTACTTCGTCGTTCATGTCCATGCACTTTTCTACACATAAATAATGCACCCGAAATTCAGTTAAGTGCTAAGGCATAATCAGATTAGTAGACATGACTAAGTGAACATGCAACACGAATCCACCACGAAGCGCAGAATCCGATTACTCATTACTCGGAGTTAGGTTAGTTTCTACGAATGTTAACCAAGATGGGATCACACTTAGATTGCTATAAATGATGTTTTGTATAGCCAGAAAAACTCCTACATATATGCAAATCTCGCCTTGCACCCATCACAAATCTGTTTACAGATTAGTTATATTACGGCCAGCTCATTTGGATGCCAGAATGTCTAGCCTTGTGTACGGCGGCACAAGAGTCATTGAATTTTTACGTGAGTACCTGCTGACGATGGCCTAACCCACGGTACTTAAAAGCACATTGATCCGCGCCCCAAATAATACATGCTCTTTTCAAGTATTATTTGGTTCCAAATGGTCAGGTGGAAGGAAAACCTTTTCCACCCAGTTCAGGTTCGAAGCCGACCTAAGTAGTGCGACTCAACACTGACCTAAATTTTCTATTTTACCTGTTTTTGGTTTAAGCCACAGCCACCACAAATCTACCCAAAAAGCCAATCCCCAGATTGGAGCAAAGTCTAACCGATCCAGACGAGGTTAGATCTCCGAAAGAACAGTCCTTGGTAGGATATAATCCGGGTCAATTTCAGGGCGTAGAACCGGCTGTTGTGGGAATTGTGGAGGAGGAGCATAATGAACTCCTCTCCAAGCACTTCCTGCTTGAAGCGGAACCACCTCCTAGGAACATCAAGTGAACATTATTCAGCTACGTCGACGACATCAAACAATAAGCCGATCAGACTTCGGATGCAACTAACTTCTGACGAGCACTGACCGCAATTCACAGTGGAGCCATCGACACCTTCACCGAGTCCCCCTCATTGAATGGCGTACTTGGAGTCGAAACAGCACATTTCCTAGGTCTACCGTTAATTGACATTGACGACAACTTATCTAATCCCTACCACCCAAACGGGGATATGTACCCGTTACAAAAACAACAGCAGATTGGAGCGACCTCTAAGAGCTAACTGCTTCCCGTAGTACCAGATTTAAGTCTCCGGCTAGATCTTGTAGCTTTTACTACTACCAGTTGAACACCCATGAGACTCAATGACTTGTTATACTTGTCGCTTGAACTTAAAATATCTTTTAATTAGAAGGAATCTCATTCAAAGTCTATAACATCAGTTCAAGCTGAGTATTATAGCACTATTTCTGACGAACAGATTTCAGTCTGCGGTTACGTCAGGTATACCTTACCGCGGGCAAATTATACCCCCTGCCTGCTGCCCCAATCAGTAAGGAAGAGTTGATGTGATACTGCCCCAACTTGTATAACTGATATCCGTTTAAATCTTTAGCTTTACCGGAAGAGTGCCGATTAAGCAAATTCCAGTTAAAACCTCTACAAACGAGGAACTGTTAACCTTGCTGAGGTCGAAGTGGTCACAAACTCTCTTGCGAATTACTTTAAGGGATCTTGCGAACCTGCGGACTTACTAGCCGTTCTCAGTCTACCGATAGCAATACTGAGGAGCTTATCAGAAGTTATCGGGGTAAGTGGTAATATCTCTAAAAGATTTACTGCTTTCTTAACGCCAGCTATACTTGCTGACGCTGAGCTAGTCCGGATGTATAGTTACCGACAGTGGATTCTTTTCCATAAGTTCACAAAACTCTTGGCGAGAAAAGCTCGCTCGGATTCTTGTGCAAGCTGAGACCTTAATTAATTCGATTTCATACTCACACTCAGCCAGCCAATGCGCTTATGGCAGACAAAAAGACCCAAGCCGACTATGATGCTGGCGGCAGACAGCCAGTTGTTAACCACATCATTAAAGCGCATAATGATCAAATGAGCTACGAAAATTAGTTAAACAAGCATCATCGCCGTCTGCACTCAACTAACGACAGCCAGTAGAAATGAAAAAAACAGACACTAATACACACGCACATACCAGCAAATTAGCGCACTCTCACTCCGAACCGCACACACACACGCGCACCCACAAGCCTGTTTATCGTGGTCCACATAGGCAAATATCAGGGCGCTCGAATGAAACGTGCTGAAACGCGCGGCACACATCTGCAACGTGGTTTTCTGCGGCGTGTTGCAAGCTATAGCAATTTAATGATTTGGCGCCACGATACTTCGCGAGCTCTTCTTACCACAATTGCCGTTGTTTGCAAATATGCCACGCCGCACTCACTTACCACAATAACCGTTACGCTCCCATTGGCACACGCATGCCGTGCTGCTCATAGACGCACGTAAGAAATTAACCACGTTGCACGTTCGAAAGGTTTCATGACAGTTACGCATTTATGTAGTTGCGCTCACGCGAAGCTGAAGGTGTCCTTTGTGCGTAATGAGTTCGTTGCGGCGCGACAAACGCCGACCAACGAAGCCACTCAGCCAGCCAGCTCGCGCACCGCCGTTGTGTAACGGCGTAACTCAATAAAAAACCGACGAAGAGTATCGTTGACTATCAATTCGTGCATTTTTCGTAGCAGTCGCACTCGAGGTAATGCCATTTACCGCAACGTTCGGAGCAAGATCCGCCAAGGATGTCAACGCGAACATTTGTGCAAATGAGTTAAAGTGCCGCAATTTGGTGTTGGCCCATTATAACATAAGTACTTATATAAGAGCACAGTGGCCACAAGCGCAGCGTCGCGAACGGCACCCCGTGCGGTACTCGTAACGTAATTTAAAAGTTTAAAAGTCGCAGGCGCCCGTTGCCCCAGTTCAGTTAGCGAGGCGAGGCAATTGACGCCAACAACGCTTGTCGGTTCGCATTGTTGTGGTTACTATGCACGTTACACATGCTGCAAGGGATGGGTGTCAAACTTTAAGCAACAACAGCAGCATCGACAGCGACAACACGCGCAAAAATAGCGCGAACAATCATTTAAGCAGCCAACTGAAGAATAACAACGGTAGTTGTTGTAAAAATAGCAGCACAAACGACATTAATAAACGCTGCAACACGACGAGTGACGGCTGCAATACACAACATCCGGCGGGCATACTGCGCCACAGCTGTCACTTACACAATCGCCCGCGGAACGACAATCACCCACACTTTGCGATTGATAACCTAGAAAAGCATCGATTTTTCGACGTTGACGCTGACGTCGACGCTGTGCACAGTAACGGCATTTGACGCACGCGACAAGTAATAGACAGTTACCGGAGCCGAGATAGCGGAGTCGACGGTGTAGCCAGGAACAGCGCCGAGGCAAACGTGCTGTTAAAGAGGTGTGAACTACAGCAGCAACTAGAAAATTGTGTAATCGTAGGTTCGCAAAAGTCGCCACTCTTAACACCCGTATCGCCCGTGCACCTCTCGTCCTGTTTCTCCTCCACTTCCCATAGTTCCCCTTCGACGTCTTGCAGCCAATGCACTATCGTCTTTAAGGCACTGCCACCTCCGCCGTTGTCAGCATCGACGCAATCCGTAGTATTAGGACGTACATCGTCGCCCCCGCCAGTGCCGCCACTTCGTTCATCGTCGTTGTCGCAGTGTTGTTCGTCGCCAACACAGTGGCAGCCGTATCCGCACAATTTCTCACTGACGCTGGCAGTGTCGCCAGTCGCAAGTCATGTTAGCTGCAACAGCCGTTGCCCACGGCTCGCAACGACATCAACAGGAACGACAAAGGCGTCCGCGTATAAGAGGGCGCCGTCGTTGCTCTACATCAAGCAAGCAGGCACCAATAGAACTTGCCGATTCTGCGACACAACCGACGAGTACGACGACCAAGACCAAGACGAAGTTAACAGTTCTAATAACAGCATAATGGTCTTGAGTACAGAATGGTCTCAGGTGGAAGTTATCGATCTGGTAAATGATGGTAATGGCTTGGGCTTCATATTGGTCGGTGGACGCAGCACTGGTGTTGTAATAAAGGCGTTGACGCCCGGCGGCATTGCGGAACGTGATGGTCGTTTGCAATGTGGTGATCATTTGTTGCAAATTGGCGATGTGAACTTGCGTGGCTTCAGTTCCGAGCAAGTAGCAACGGTTCTTCGTCAGACTGGAGCTCAGGTTCGACTGATTGTAGCGAGGCCGGTGGAGCCGACAGCCATCGATTTACAAACGTTGGCCAGTCATGCGCCAATTATTCCAACTAAGCTCCTCTCCGACCCAGAAGAACTGTCACGGCATCTCTTTCAAAATCCCAGCTTTGCTACTAGTGCTACAGGCGTTGGAGTTGGCGGCGGCAGCGGCATGGGCGGCAGCTGCTTCCTGCCAACGCCGGACACTGAACTAGCCGATTTGCCACTGCCACCCATACCAACTGATTTAACATTATCTGCATCCGCAGCGGCGCGCGCATGTCCCAAGGACTTGGACATCGTACCATTCTCGATTGTATCACCGTCACCGCCACCCCTTTTGCCTCTACCATCCCCGCCAAACACAATAGCAACGACACTCGGCACATCGGTTACATTGAGCTCACTACACCAGCAGCAATTTGACATTACCACCACCAACACAAGCAGCACCATCATAAATTACTCAAAAACCACTCAGTTGGAACAAATTGAGACTGTGATAGCTGGCGTAGATGCCGGCACCTCAACGAATGCACCGGATGCAGCGCATATTGACGCCGATCGCTGCTCCACGGCTTCATCGAATTACATCGATTCACCCGAGACAGAAGCGTATGAGGTAGAGTTGCATAAGAATGTCTACGGTCTTGGCATAACTGTAGCCGGTTATGTTTGTGAAGAGGAGGACCTTTCGGGTATATTTGTGAAAAGTATCATAGAAGGCAGTGCCGCAGAGGTGAGTGAGCGCATACAGATCAACGATCGTATCGTTGCTGTAGACGGCCGTTCACTTGCGGGCGTTACCAATCATCAAGCGGTGGAGATACTCCGTAATACTGACATCGAAGTCCACCTGACACTGGAACGCTTCTTGCGTGGACGCAAGTATGAACATTTGCAAAATGCACTCACGGAATTGAAAGGAGACACGCAATCACAGAGTTCACTGCCTGCATCACCTTCGATTGCAACACTTTCTTGGCTGCCACCACGTTCCGATGCCGATTCTGTGGCCACTGAAGGCGGTATTGTTATGCTGGAGTTTTCCGACTTCCCATCACGTGAAACTGTCGACTCTAATATGTCTTACATGCTCGATCGCAGCGATCACAGCGGCATTAGCAGTGCCAAACGGCAAAAGACGCCTACAACGCCCACGGCTACGCACATAGCCAATGGCAAAGCAACGCATATCAATGGAAGCAATGACAATGACAGCGATGATCACGACTCAGCAACGCTGGCTGTTCAAATGCCGGATCCATCGGTGAAACAGCCAATTGATGGCCGTAAGAAATCTGTAAGCTCAGTGACTGCAACGACTACAGCGGTACCGACAACAAAAACGGCGGTGACGGTGACTACAACATTAACAGTGCCTGCGGTGGCAGCAACGACAACGATAACGGCAACAACGTTAGCCGCCAAGCCCGCCGCTTCAACTTTAGCCCCGCCCAATGTGGAGACGCTGAAGCTGACCTGGAAAAGTGAGTTTCCTGAAAGTGAAATTATTGTAGCCGAAATAAATAAACTTTCAGGTCTAGGGATCAGCCTGGAGGGCACCGTGGATGTCGAATGCGGCATTGAAAAGCGTCCACATCATTACATACGCTCTATACTGGAAGATGGGCCTGTGGGGCGACAAGGCATACTCAAACCGGGTGACGAGCTACTACAAGTAAACGAATATAAATTGCAAGGACTTAAGCACACGGAAGTAGTTAAGATACTGAAAGAACTGCCAACACACGTAAAGCTGGTATGTGCGCGGGGACCCACCGCACCATCCGTAATAAACACATCGCAAAATCCAGAGGCTTTCGAAACACGCTCTCTACTACCAGGTGGTCATCAGAGCCTGCAAAATCTGCTGACCAAAGCACAATCAGAGAGTTCTCTATACACATCGAGCACTGCCACGCTGACCGACCAGCAACGTTCCAAATCATTGGAGAACGTTTCGGGTTTGGCGCTTTGGAGCAGCGACGTCACTACCATCGAAATCGAAAAAACCGAACAAGGTTTCGGTTTCTCTATACTTGACTACCAGGATCCGATGGATGCCGAAGGTACTGTAATTGTGATACGTGGTCTTATACGTGGTGGCGCAGCAGAAGCGACTAATGAGATATTTCCCGGAGATCGATTGGTCAGCGTCGGCGAACACACACTGCACGGACTCGATTTGGACGAGGCAGTGGCGATACTCAAAGGCATGCCAGTGGGGAGAACCAAATTGGGCATTTGCAGACCACTCTCAACATCGGACAGCAATATAGCGTCGCCAGCGGAGGAGGCCGACTCGCCAAGCACATAGTTTTTAAGGAACTTTTACTGTGAGTATAAGATTTGCCAATATTTTTACACTGCGCTAATGCAACATTATCTTTATACAAGGTTTTCATTTAACTTTATGACCTTTCACTACTTTCAACTTCCGTTGCTCAGAATTTCCAATATCTTGCATGTCATGAAAGTTGAGCAGCGCGTCATTGACGAATGCTGTAAAATGATTTACGCAAGTGTTCCACTTCGTCTTATGCTACGATTTTCTTGACCTCCTTTCAATAAGACCAACAGACGTTCAGTACTCAAGCATGGCACCCATGCATGCGGCATCCCTTAGAGCGGGGCGCAACAGCTGTATGCGTGCTTGCATCTTTTGTGTATATATGTATTTACAAATTCGGAATGTGTGGGTGATGCTCAATTCCAATTCCACACACACGCGGCTCACCCGGGACAACGGAAGTCTGCCGCTTTTGTTAAAGCTTTGCACCGACAAATGAGTGTGTGAGCTTCTCATCTAGTGTGCCTAATACCCTTGGGGTGTTGCACCCGCTCATTGAGCTAACCGTTAGAGCTGGTGTTAGGAATCAGTTTGGGTGCCACTTTATTTGCTTTCACTGATTTCAATTCAGCGCAATCTCATTTGTTGTATTAATTCCAGGTTTGAATTGTAAACATTCGCAGAGTATTCTTTTGTTTTCGTTGACAGAATTTTACTTTGTTTAACTCCACTCACTGTAAAAAAGACCGTGACTATGACTTTAGGCCATATTAAAGATTAGAAAAATTAGATCCAACTTTTATATTTACGGTTTCTCATAACTGATAAGATTTTTGTGCAGTAAAAGTTGGAAACTGAGAATTTGTGAGTCTGGTAAGGTGAGTGATTGAGATTACCTTCTGAAGTTTGACGTGTGAGAGGTTCATGAAGATTGATTGGGAAATGAAGTAAAAACACTGTTTTATATACAACTCAGAGAAAGTCTATCGAAGTATGAGCTCTTAATTGTAACAGGAATGTCATCGGTCTTACAGTTTTCTATTTTTTTCTTATTATCTCGTTTCGTAGATTTTGTACAAAAATTTCCCTTATGATATTTTCCTAAACCTAACCTAAGTTAGACTTTGGTAGGCCAAGAAGCCACGCACGGGCCAGTTGTGGTCCTTTGCATTGCCAGATGTAGTTCAGTTGCTAGGTCATTGCCCTCGATGCATTTGTGCCCCGGTACCCAGTAGAAGTGAAGTTGCTTGCTTCTGGCAACACTTTTCTATGCTGCCCTGCTTCCTAAGACACTTCTGGCCAATATGCGGTACGAGGTTACTGCCTTAATTACTGCTTGGCTGTCTACGTAGATGTTGACTCTGGAATTGCCTGCAGGTGCATTAGAGGCCGCCTCCGCTGCTTTCAAAAAAGCAAAAATCAGCTTGAAATATACTGCAGTGGTCTGGCAACTTGAAAGGTTGCCTTATGCCTAACTCTGGGCAGTATAATCCCGCACCAACTCTATCGTCCATTTTCGAGCCATTCTTATAGAAGTTTGCGATCATTTTCTATGTTTACTTTGAACCTTCTTTCCCAGTTGAAAAGTAAGATCATGTAGTCGATGTTTTCCCAATCGCTATTACCCACCGAGCTATGCCCGATGGTTCTATACTTGTATGTAAATGCTCCTGCAGCCAGTAGCCGCTCCGCCGATTTTGCTGCGCAGTTTTCGAAGAAGTCTATAGGGGTAGTACGAGTTTAAGAACCGCCCTTGGAGTTGTTCCTAAAGCACCGGTTATGGCTTCCGGTAAAAGAATTTCCGTATGCCTGTCTATCATACTACTGAACCTAATCTAACAAAGAGACCATTTTCAAAATAGCGCTAAATTTTTGCCATTGAGTTAGAAAATGTGTATGTAAGAAGAAAAATTTACCTTAAAATAATCCAAATTTAACTGTAAATATCCTGAAAAGCAAAATCTCCCAATTGAATATGTTTTGACCACCACTGTATAAAATTCATTTACATTTTTCTTTGTAGTATTTCAAGTTCACTCTCGTAAAAAAATTATATTTAAACCAAATATTTGGCCAAGCACTTGAGCAGTTAGTGCAGAAACGCACTACGTGTTCCCTGGGACGCATACGTCCGTGCTCTTTCTTCTTTTTTAGGTAAACATTTGCCCCATTTTAATTGCCCATTAAATGTTTATTTGCGAACGCAAAATTAACGAAATTGAACACCAACACACAAAGCAACGTGGCTGAGTGCACACACACACATACTCCGCAGAGTTAAAGAAGAAAAACAGTCTTTATTTATTTTCGCTTATGCACAAAAAACGCTAATTTCACCGAAAAATTTTTGTATTCAAACAAAACCAAACTGCGATTTCAATACGCAAGAAAATAAATAAAAACTCAAAAATATGGCAGCAGCAAGCAAGGGAAGGGGAGCATTCCAATTCCTCGTTTGTAATTATAATTAATTATAATCAATTGGCAATTTAATAGTAAACATCTCCTTTCCATTTTAATTTTAATTAAATTCCACTTTTCCACACAAATTTAGTAAATATCAACGCTTTCATTTTCAACAGCCAGTTTGCGATGGAATGTGTGGGAATCCGCACAGATTCTGTCAAACATTCTCTGTGTATATAACACGTCTTCCCAAAATCTTAATTTTGGCAATTTGGTAATTCGAAACAAGAAACACCCGCAAGTAAACACAACCCAAGTGTACATTGCCTATACTCGTATTAGCCCTGAAATAGTTGGGGCGTGATAAATTAGCAATGTGTTCGCGTGCCAAGCGTCCAAGCCACCCACCGCCAGCGGCAGCGCCAGTTAATGTAAATTACAAAAGTTTTTCTCTGAGTGAGGTAATCAAATGTCTGCCAAAGAATATAGTACATATGCGAGTATATAGACAGTAAACCATATAGTAACATAAACACTAATTAAAGGGTGAACCATTTCGAGGTTCCCTACTTTTTTAAAACAAATAACCAAAACACAGAAACTTTAAATTTAATGGGGAATGTTTATTATCATTCAAAAAAACATTTATTTTTTGGAGATTCTCTCTTTCAAATGTTGGCCACGGTTACGTGTTAGATGGTCCACCCGTTGAGTTTAATTTTCGATGTTTGAGCATTTCGACTGGCGAATAACACGCATAATGTTTTGCTTCAAGGCCAAAACCGAAGCGAGATTGTTCGCATAGACTTTAGACTTTACATTTTCCCACAGGAAGAAGTCTAACGGTGTGATATCACACGATTTTGATTGCCAATCAACCGACCCAAAACGTGAATTTATCTGCTCACCGAAGTATTCTCTCAATAATACACCAAAACCTTGTTTTTTCTGCATAAAATAGCAGCACTTGAATCTCTTCAGATTGCTCTTCTTTCGCTCCAAAACGTCGAATGTTCTTGGCACTTTTCGAGAGCCCATAGAGCAAAACGATGTCGCTTGTGAAGGTCGAGCGGCTTCAATTCTTGCACAAGTTGTGTTTTGTAGGCTTTCAATTTAAGATCTGGACGTAAAATGCGTCAAGTCGTTCCATATGTCAGTCCGAGTTGCTGCGAACGGCGCCGAATCGACTCTCCACGGTCTTCGTGCCCACTCTCAGCTGCGGCTACTATATTTTCTTCACTGTGTGCTGGATGTGTTCTATTCAGTCGAATATTGTACAATAATGAATGCTGGGTCTCAAAATGGGTATGGTGTTGCGAATAGTATGCTCAGTAGACCGATTATTTTGACAATAAGTTGAGCGAAGAGTGAATTTTAGTAATAAAGTTGAACGATTTGTAGACGTTGTTCAAGCGTAAGTCTTTCCATGGTGAAATGCCAAAAAATACTGAACCAAAATGACATGACAACTTGACACGACTCAAGCGTGACAGATCTAAAAACGCTATTGAAAAAAGTACTTCCACTTGGATCATCCTATTTTATAACTGTATGTTTGTGAGTGGGCCACGGTAACACTCCAAACGGCAACTTGCCGCCACTAGGTGCTGGCCGCCAATTTATGGACGTGATGCCGCTGTGGCGCTGTGTTTATTGTTGCTGTCGCTAGCGCCTGACTGTTGTTTACATAACGAATATTGAAATTGTTCGCAATTCGGCATTCACGATTGCCTTTTGAATTTGAATTTCACGTCTCGAATTATGGACATTTTGATATGACGGACCGACGCGTCGCGATTTGCATTTTCCTACATCGCAGACAAATAATCGGCCAGCTGGTCAAGCAGCAAGCGCAAAGCCAGATGTGGCTGAAAAGACGCTTGGTGGACGGGGAGGCTTGTAAAATGCCGAAATTATGCTGAATAAAATATCACTTTGGATTTGCTAAACTTGAACGCGAAATTTGTGTAAAATTTGCATACGAAAACAAAAAGTCGGCTGTTGAGGCTGAGCAGCGCGGAAGATGATGGTCTGTTGATGAGAATATTCGCGGTGGTGGCACTTCGTACTCCTCTTTGGCAGATGCTTACAAATATGAACATGATTCTTGCAACAATTTTCGATAATCAAATGCAAAGCAAATTACCGAAATTTAGTATTTCTGTTTGAAATCTGATTTTACATTTAAAATGAGTTCAATGAATGTCGAACTTTCTATTTGCAGCATATTCGAATTTGCATGCTAATCAAATGCAAATGCAAAGGCGATTAAATCTCCCGTGTTCAATATGTTTTGTTAGATTTTGTGTAAAACAAAAATGTTGCAAATTTCCCGTTAAATGCTTGTTTTCGTCTTTGTTAAAGCCATAAAGTGCAACAACTGGAAAATTTTATTTTCTGTCGGTTTTATGAAATTATCCCCCGCATGGCTTTGCACAGCTATAATGTGCGTGTTTGTTGCATGCATTTATGTGAATATTTGTATGTATGGTACACACACACATACATAAGCTCTTGTACACCTTCCACATCACGAACACTAGAATAATTCATTGAGTCTAAATAACAACCAAAATTAGGTATATAACTGGTACACACATGGTGCATATTTATAAAATAAATAATTAAAAGCTTTGCTGTCATGTTATTTCACGTTTGACTGCGTTTGTTCTTGAATTTAACATAACATACATAATTTGATTTTAAGTCATAATAACTCGTCCGTTTATACACTGATTTTCCAGAGTCCTTTCAAAACTAACGCTGGTGCTCGTTCAAGGTCGTGCTTACGAATTCTCACAAATGTTTGAAATAATACTTAATTAACGCACATTATTATTTTATTATTATAATTTTAATTAAAAAGTCTTAAAATATTCTAATATATAACAAACGTAGAACCAGAAAGATTTGCCTAATCCTATCTATATTCAAACTTACTTTCTTTTAAAAGTTTTGGCTGAGCAATAAATTTTATACAATATTTTGGTTTAGCGAAAGGCCGCTTTCGCCCCTCTCAACCATTCAGGACTTCGAAAAAAGATTTCATTAGACTAAGTCCAATTATGTTGCTACAGAGTATTCTAGTTTTATTCTGCTAAGGGTCTTTTTCTAACGCCTAAAATTACTCGCAATAGATTAGAATTATATTTATCAAGATAGCACATCGAGTTTAATTCCGGGTGATTAAATGTCCGTCCATGCAAATTGTTACTACATACATAGATGTGTGAGGAAACTTGGTACCTATATTTCTTGCAAACACAAGAGAGTTTTTGTTGTAGTTGTTGTTGTTTTAACGAATACCTAATCCCTGTGAAGATGGTAAGGATTAGCTAATTTGTCGTAGGCGTCATCCAACGAAAGGCCCAAGAAACGTGCTGTTTCCACGCGGTCGGAGAGGGAGAGGGGAGAGGGGTGTCAGACAGGTGAGGTTGGTAAAATTGCCAAAATCGAATATGGAGAACCCAGTGCCTCTGCCTGATTTTTTGCGGAAAATATTGATAAATCTGTGAGGTCTAGCATCGAAATTTTAAGAGAATTTTCCTATGATGGCAGTATACCCTTTCCACATTTCGAAAGTTCAAATTTAATGTGATATGTTTACTATCATTCGAAAGAACACGGCCTGAATCGAAAGCTTAATATATTTCCACAGTAAAAAGTGTAACGGCGTGATATCTCACGATCTTGGTGGCAAATCGGTCATCTCAAAACGTGAAATTATCTGCTCGCCGAAGTGTTCTCTCAATAAATACATTGATTAATGCGATGTGTGGGAAGTGGCGCCATCTTGTTGAAACCAAGTGTCGCCGAGATCACGACCTTCAATTTAAGGCATCAAATAGTCGATTATCATGGCCCGATAACGGTCGACATTGACGGTCACTTTCTCACCTGCTACATTTTTCAAGAAATATGGACCGATGAACCACACCAAACCGCTGGTTTTTCTGAATGCAATGTCAGCTCTTGAATCTCCTCAGGTTGCTCTTCGTTCCAAAAGCGGCTATTTCGGTTGTTTACATACCGTTATTAAATTTAGCTCTTTTGGTTGAGTATATATCAGATATACCTCGTTTGAGTTAATGGACTTGATTTTCTTTTAAATATTTCGAATACGTAGCTAAATCTAGTAGTGAAACTTGGTGAGTCTATGATCTGTGTATATTATAAGTTCGCACGATGCCAAATATGATTGCAATTCATTCAATGTTTGGTGTAAATATAATAATATCAATGCGATACGATAAAATGGCAATTATTTCCAAAATTGAATAAAAGTAAAAATTTAATAGATTATAAGGGTTATTCAAATCTTCTCTTTTATGCAATAAAGACGCACTCAAATTAAACATTATTCTTATTATTTAATAATTTCTGGTTTAATATGCGAAAATACTGAACAATGGATTATAATTGAGTACTTACCCAACACTGAGGAATGTTGCTGATTATGCACGTCATAAATTCAGAGATCATGTGTTCTTGGCACTGCAGGCAGTAAAGCATTTACCCTCCTTCTCCTCTCCTCGGTTCATACATGTGTATGTAGGTATGTGTATGTGTGTGTACGTTAAAAGGTTCAATGCACAAATTCTAATAAAAGTCTTGAAGAATGCAGGGGGCACGCAGCGTGCGGTCTCTGCTGCTGCAATTTGTGCAACCTGGCAACCTCATATGCCTTTTACACACCCACACACAGGCATACGCACTTCTGTGATGCGCTTGTATGCGTTCAAGTTACCTATGCCTGGTGTGGACGCAAAGTGCCAAACAGGAATACTACAGCGAGCTAAATTTATGTTCCTGGCAACGGGAGAGCGGGCGGCGCAGTGGATGGCTTGTCTTGAGCGAAAAGCTCTGCGGTGGCATCGCCTGTTTTAACGACTTGGTGTCGACTTTATAGCACAATTATCATGATTATTATGGTTCAAATCGCATTAGCATGCCCTGAAGAAACAAAAACAACGCCATTATCCCTATCAACATTACAGCGTTGTCATTATCGTCATCATCAGCCGAAGCGGCCATTAGCATATTCTTACAAGCCGAGCGTTGGGGGAAGGCGTTTTTGTCGATGAAGCCGATGTGGCTGATGTGGTTGACAAGAAGTGAGGAGTGTACACTCGCTTATTGTGTGTTGGTTAAGTAACTGTGTTTGTCACTAGGCGTACATCGCTTGTGTATTTTGTCTGTTTTTCCGACTATTCATATACACACTTTTTAGGGTGTGCATGAATTGTTTCTATATTTCTTCAAGTATATTGAGCCACTTGAGTGAGATAATTTTAAGAGCCCTTCACACTCTATTGCCACGAAACACTCACAAACACTCGTACACCTACACATATGTGTGGCATCCTCATTAATGGCTCACATATTCACAAATTATTACATTTAGCCTTATGGCGTGTGTATATTCTTCTTCACGGCAATATTCAATACCGTAGGCTGCCGCATGTAAGCAGGGATTTGCTAATAATTTCGCTTAATTTTTTCCTATATAATATCTTAGGCTCCGAGTTCATCAAAAATATAAATGTGATGTCAATAAAAATGAATATTTTGCAAAATATATAACTTTTTCTTAAGTCTGGGGAAAGCTATGATAATTTAGTCAATAAAACGGAGGAAATTATTCCAGATAGTACATATATATAATAAGGTATAAGATTTCAAAGTTGCCATTTAGTTCTTTTGTTACCCTCTACCGAAAAATTACGTCGTGGTTCAGAGTTTTCATCACATCCATCTAATGAAAGATAATAATCGATAAGTTCAAAGGCATTTTTCAATGACAAGTTTTACTGAAAAAGTAAATATGTGGTTAGCATGGTATAAAGAGCAATTTTCATCGATAAAAGGGTCTACAAGGATTTCGTAGGCAAGCTTGTTGGATTCCTTGCTATGAAGCATCAAGAAAGGTTCAAGAGCTTATATAAAATAACAAAATAGGCGATTTTCTGGTTGCACTGCGACTTTAGTTCTATTGTGCCCTCTCTTAAATCACAACGACTCACCTAGCCCCATCTTATTGATAAAGTCCAATATACTGTTAGGTGCAAGTGTGGACCCTTTTTAGAAACATGGATCCCAGGGCCTTTATCCTGTGTCTGCATATTGCCAAGCAGTCAATTAGCAGGTGTTCTAAAGTTTCAGGCTCCCTGTCGTAGAACCGGCAATTTGCACAGGAACCTAGACTCATATTATATAATATAAGTGGCTCTTCAACTTGGAGTGGCCTGTGTGTAATGCGATAAAGAGCCTGACTTTGTCCCGGGGCTTGATTACATATTTAAACCATATATAACCCCCGATTAGCAACTTGGCGTGATACATGCCTTGGAGTTATTGCCAATATCTCTCTCTGGAGGAGCTCCTTTATAGTATGAGGACCCACCGCGATGAAGGGTTCAGGTCTTACCATGTTAGTGGATGCTACGGAGCCGGCGACTGATCAGTCAAGTCATTCTGGGCTTTACCTTTGTGACCGGGCACCCAGATGAGGTACACTTGGTACGTTCCGCTATACTATTCAGCTGTTCCCTATACTCCTGCACCAGCAGCGATTTGATCTCATAGGCAGAGATTGCTTTAAGTGCCGCTTAACTGTCGTTAAGCATGGTTATACTTTCATTGACTTAATTGGCCGACTTAAGACAAAAAATATTCCATAGGTATGGAGAGTTTGGTGCGTGGCCCTGCGACTCCAGCACCAATTCCATCCGAAGTTTTCATGCCGTCGGTGTACCACTTTATTCAACTGTTCCTAGGAAGTATCTCGAGAGTGGAATCATTCCATTCAGTCTTACAGCTAATGGTAACCTTGACTTTCTTGGTGAAGTTTACCCTTTTGGTAATGCTGTACCTTGGGAGAAGAGCCAATGGTATTACACCAGTTTCCACTTTCATCTGCTGGAATGACTTTGCCTCACTGTTAGTCTGTCCAAGCGTTAGTTGTTAAATTTACATATACATATGTGACCTGGTCTACGAAGAGGGGGCTTAGGTGTCAAAAAAAAGGAGAACAATTAATGAGATAACAAGAAACTGACGATTATTTTTAACAGCTGTTCCCAGAAAACTAATTTTCGCACCTAAGCCCCCTTTTCGTAGACCAGGTCATACATATAATATCAGTTATGATATAGTCCTAAACCGTGATACATTCCGTGCCAAAGTGAAAGTCATCTCATAAATGCCCTCGAGTTGAGCTTTTGAAGCCGTTTTAAAAATTTGTATAAGATGTCTATATATGTATCTTGTTTGTACCGAGTATACTCCTAAACTGCTAAGCCGATTTAGTAAAATTGACACTGTCTCCACATTGAGACATCAGTTCTCAACCTTTGTGGATTCTTGTAGAGTCATCCATTTTGAATTCTCTATTTTTTTTAAGAAAAAACACAGCAACTTCAAATGTTTATTATCATTCGAAAGAACATTCTTTGGCATTTATGTTTTTAAGATTATCTCTTTCAATTGCTGGCTGTGGCCACGTCTCAGATAGCCAGCATTTCTATTGGTAACTGGTGAATGACACGTGTGATGTTTTGCTCTAAGACTTGAATCGAAGCGGGATTGTTCGCATAGACTTTAGATTTTACACATCTCCACAGAAAAAAGTCTGACGTTGTAGCAGCCCAAAACGTTAAATTACCTGAGATCAGGATTTTTTTTTTTTCACTGCGTGCTGGACGTGGTCCATCGGTCAAATATTATCCAACAATGAATACTGAGCCTCAAGATGGGTAATGGTGCTGCGAATAGTAAGCTCAGCAGGCCGATTATGTTGACCGACCATAAGTTGAACGAAGCGCGCGCAACACATTCCTTACAAAACGTGAATTTTCATAATAAAGTTGAACGATTTGTAAACGTTGTTCAGGCGTAAGGTTTTCCTTGATGAAAGGCCAAGCAATACTGAACAAAAATAACTTGACAGCTTGACACGACTGACGCGTAAATTGCGAAACACAAAAAAATACCTCTAAAAGATCACTCTTTATCTACGCTTCTTTGAACTCTTGTAGCTATTTAAATTATATATGTATATGTATAGAAGCCTAGGCCGCCGTTAATATGTATCACAAATTAGGTACTGCTCGTACAACTGCAACCATTTTAGTTACATCCACAATAAAACAGTGTGTGTGTGAGTTAATAAATACCACGTGGAAGCATGGCTTGTAACAATAGGCAAATATAATACAGTATCTTTTTCATGGTGTCTACAAAAGTGATATTGATTTATGAAAATCACACACACATACAACTGTCGAAATTGCAAAACCAAACAATTGAATTGATTTGCCCGCCCCGCCGCTGTGGGAAGCCGATGAAAAATTGCTCTCTATGCGCCGAACAATGCAATGTCATCAATCAAAATTGTATTTGCAAACATTTAACCCATTCACAATAGCTGCTGCCACTCCCGCCCTGCGAAGCGTTCGGCACCCAAAGTGCACACACATACAAATACAAATAAAATATATACATAGACACACGTGTGCCTATGGTTATCAGTATGTAAATTCGGAGCACTCATACGCCGCGTCGCACCTCAAGCCACCTGTGCTCCCGTCCACGCGTTCACTGCCTCGTTCGTGTCCCCGCATAGATTCATTACTACAATGAATTTGCACAGAGTGCACACACACACACACACACACACAAATTTTCCATCACATCCACTTACCTTTACACACACATACACGCCTAGAGCACAGCTGGGCGACAGATTAGACGGGTGTGGGCTCAAGTGCAGTTCGCAGGATAAAAGTTATTTGTATGCGTCTGCATGTATGTGTGCGTGTGTGCGTATGTAGATTGGCACTCTTGTGCAGCTGCATGCATAAAGCAACAAATACAATCAGTTATGCATATGCAAACATGCAACAATAACAATGTTTGCTTTGTAAGCATGTAACTGCGAAACACAACACACACACCCATACACACACTCACACAAAAGCTATACATTAAATCATTTCTGAAGCATGTTTATACTTTTTTCGAGTGGATTTGCCAGATCATCTTCCATGTGGCCTTGTTTGTATGGTGGGGTGTATGTGTGTGCGCATATGGTTGCAAATGTGTTCGTAAATAACGGTATAAATGAAATGATAACAACGTAGATAAATTGCAAATTGTTCGCAAGCCGTTGAATGTGCTGAGCAAGCCACTCTTGTTAGGCAATCGAAAACTCGTAGCAAAAATGCATGCAGCTCATAAATTACATAATTGCCACGAGAGCTATTTATATAAGTTTTAGTTTGAATGAATTGTACGGATTTTGATTGAAATTGTCCTGGCACAGGTATGGCAGCAAATGGCTGTGGCCTGCTTTGTGGTAATACCAATGACAATGGCATTTGGAAAATTTATAAAAATGGTCTTTCTCGGGTAAAAGTATTTCTAAGAAGCATTTGCTTTCAAATATCGTTATCAACATTTGGACTTTGAACTGCACTAAACCCCGCTGCACCTTGTCAAAAAACTTCATTTTGCAAAGCCATTAAGGACTTCTGATTTTTGCTGAGTAACTTTCAACAAACACTAATAACACTATATGCAAATGTGAAAGCTCATTAATGCATGTCATTTGTAGTGATCTTTTGCGTTTTGTCATTGACAAGCCATTTTGAAAATGTCAGTTGAGTGGAGGGAAGTTGCGTCTACTAAAATATAATAAGCAATTCCAATAATAACCCACGGTGCTGCGAATAAGCAATCGACAGTTTTATATATAAAAGTATTATATGTCTAGATACGCTGACAGCCCAATTGGAAACATTTATAAATTGATTTTTTAATTTTTTAAGAGCAGATCTGTTAATTTAGACACAATTTTATTGTCAAAAAATTTACTTACGTTTCGACACTTAAAAAATCTAAATTATTTTATAAAACATTATTCCTTCGAAAATTACCTCCAAAATAGTATGTCTACGAAGGTCGTGTGAAAATTTCAAGCAGATTGGTTCAGACCTTCGGAGAAACTTTCCCGAGCGACTTTGAAACAGCGTTTCGAGAAAAACGCATTTATAGGTAGTTTAAGAAACCGAATACATTAACTTGAAAAAATCTTGCAAATCCGTCATGTCACCCAAACTATTTGTCAGAACAATTTCGGAGAATATTTAATGTTCTCCTGCCGTTATTGGTTTTGTCGCTTCAAAGACATCGATTTTGATTATAACGACCATCCGCGTAAAGTAAGGCCAAAAACCTTCGAAAACGGTGAATTGGGGATGTGAATTGGAGACATTGCTCAATGAGCAAAAGGAGCTTGTTTTAACATTAGGCGTTACCCGTCAAGCCGTTTCCAAGCGACTACATGCGCTGAAAATGATTCAGAAATAAGAGAATTGGGTTACTTTTGACCTCAATACCAGTAGAAACACGATAAAGACACTTTGCTGCATGACAACGCTCGACCTCACGCTGGCAAACTCGCTAAAATCAGCCTGGAAAATCTTGAGTCGGTGGTCCCACTCCACCGGTTATATTTCACAGATATTGTAATGCCCGATTTTTAATTGTTCCGTTCGTTGGCACATGGTCTGGCCCAGAAGCAGTTTCACTCACAAGACGACATCGAAACATGTCTTGATTCTTGGATACATCACAAGTTGAACAGTTTTATCGAAATGTTACTCGAGCTTTGCCATAAGTACTGTATTCACTTTACTGTACTGTACTGTAATCATTATAACTGGGATGTTTTCTGCCGACCTTATTTTGAAGCAAGTATGGCTCGTTGTAAACTCGGCATTTCCTGACTGGCGTGACGCTTCACTGGCGCAATATAACGGCACATACGGTAGTGTGTACCTATATATATTGCCAGCTCTTCGAAGCATACAATATTGCAAACTTATTGAGGTCATTTGCAAAATTAATATTTGGTTTTGCCAGACTCACATTTCAGTTTGCCTTCATAAATATTTGGAATGTGTGCAGCTTTGCAAAAGTCATATACTTAGTTGCTTAAGGGAAGGCTTGTACTCAACATTCGAAATGCTAAAGAAATTAAGTTTTGAGAAATTATAATTTTGTAAAGCAAAGTTTTTTAAACTCGGCTATAACCGCGTAAGCAGTGTCTACGCCAATAATGAAGAAGAAAGTTTTTTATAATTCGAAAAAACCTACTTAGAGAACACAAAGTTCCACAAACTCATCATTTTTCGTAACAAGAAAACATTTCTTTCGTTTCATCTTTAAAAACTGATTAATCATATCATTACTATTCATTATAAAACAATAAGAATATTGTAATTATTTATATTCATTCTATATTCAAAAATTTTTATGTTCCTATGTAGCATACTCCTTTATGCCGTTATGCCTCTATACCTACATATGTAAAGGAGCACAATGCGCTCCAACATGTAATTTCTTCTCGCATAAAAATAGAGAGCCACACTAATATTTTATTGAGGCCACAAATCGACTGCCAACTTGCTTAAATAATTTCTATTTCACGTGCTATTTTCCAGCGCCGGGCAAATAATGCCTATTTTTACCCCCAACTATGTGTGTTGGTAGTTTGAGGTGTATTTTGAGTAATGAAATGAGTAAAATAAGGAATTCCAAATATTTACGTCATCACAGTACAAATATAAGCCAAAGGAACCCGTACCCCGTAGTCAAATAGGTGCACATATAAGTATATACATATCTGCATATATGTATGTATGTAAGTTGTATATATTATTCTATCCAGTAAACTAACAGCTGTTGGAAATATTGATGAGCAAATATAAAGCAGCTGTGAGAAAACAATCAAACTGTCAATCACAAAGAAAATGGATGAGTTGCGAATGTCATATGCGATTAATAAATTATTGTGATTCATAAAATGAAATAAATCCTGCTTATGCTGTACTAGGATAACAAATTATTCTGATGACTCTTGATCAGGCGTTGGGCAACGATATTTTCAGACTTTGGTCAAACTTGTTTGATGTAAAAGCTTGTCATATGAGCAGTATTATTTTAGAGCCCGCCATTTCAAGAATTAAATGTTTGACGATAAACCTCATTCTCATGAACTTGTATTTTTTTCAGAAAATGTACAAGATATAGTACGATGGATTTCTTCGTGTGTAGCAAGTAGTTAATGGTTATTTGGAAGCCAAAACAAATTTAAAGAATAAAACTTTTTAAAGGCGATCTTTGCTCACCACGTGACTATCAAGCTATAAATTTAGTTAGCTTATGCTCCTTCCTAAATGCGAAGTTTTGAAAAGCTCCAAGCTAAGCGCTATAAGGAGTGAGAGGACCAAGCTTCTCAAACAACAGTGTTTCATATAGCTCTGTGTACGAGTACGAGGCATGTGAGCGTGTATGACTGCCAACTGGCTTAAACATATGTACGCATGTGTGCAGCCTTTATATAGGGAAATGTCATGCATTCGCCCACAATTCGTTGTTGGCATTTAAAATTCATTAAAAGCCATTAAACTGACTGTGACGACAAGTAAGAACGAGAATAATTCCAGGCGCCAAGCGTGAACATATTTTGTATGCAGAACATACATGCACATTCCTGTGCATATGTAATAAGAAGAAGCAGGACCTGTTGCGTAGAAAGTTTCATCTTAAAATTTACTATTAATGAATCGAAGCAAGTTGTTGGGATTTGTTATTCTGCTTTCGGGGGTAACTCACTGTGAGTAGTTCCGGACATGAATTTATTCCAATATACTTTACATATTATTATATTAAAATAAATCCTCTAGAGCTTACGATATGGTGTCAACACTCAACTGGGTAGAATACTGAGCTAAATAAGACGGAGATATTGTTGATTTCCACAATTCTTTTCAAACTGAAACATTCAAACTTTTATGATGGAAGAATTGCTCAATTCAAGATATTTTGTGTAAGTCATCGTAAGAAATCACCTGGAGAAAAGTTATAGAAGTTGAGAGGTTCTTTTATATACTAAAAAAAACCTGGAGAAAAGTCTCTTTCCCATAAAACATTGACTTCTGAAAATGTTTTAATTTAAACCGAAACTTTCTCAAATTTTAATTGTCCTCTAGCCATTTATATTCTCCATTCTCGAAGATGAAAATTATTTCCAATTTGTCTTACTGTCTTTTCGCATTTGCGCTTCAATTCGTTTCGCAATCAATACGGCTTTGGGTGTGGTTGTAATGAGGGCACTTCACAGCATGCACGCTGACAAACCGACGGATTGATGTCACCAAATTTGATGGCCTCGCGCGTGAGTGACGTCCTTCCGTTATGCCTTCCATCCGACCATCCGAAGCCTGCGGACACGGAACAATAATTCGCAGAAATAAGGAAAAAGTTGAGGTTTTAAGATTTATAGAGGAAATGTGAACAAGTAAAGAAGGGCTGAGTTTGGGTGCAATCGAAAATTTTATACTCTTGTAACTTGAACGAAGCCATTGAAATACCTTAAGGTGCAAAGTAATAGATTTTATCTATTTTTGCCAATACCACATAACATGAGTATGCCACATGTTAATAAAATGTTGCCTGAGATTCATTAAGGTACCATCACCAATCACATGGAATAAAGTCACCCGGCTGTTAAATGTTTGGTTATATGGAAGCTAGGTTAAGTTTTCGCCTAATTTTATCCATTTTAGGTCCAAAGATTCATCAGTAAAATTTTTGACATACAGACCACTATCATGTAGCCCGTCAACAGACACAAGGAAGGGACGACGTCGAGAAGCTACTATCACAACCGGCAGCGGAACGGTTTTCTACTCGACTTGACTTGCTCTCTAAGGGCACGCATCAGCGACCCGGTAAAAGAGTACTGTGGTACGACATTTCAAGCACCTTACGTACAGCAGCAACGAAACCTGCGCAGAGAAAGCAGACCTTGCAATGTTGCGATAGATACCGAGAGCTGAAGAGGGAAGGCAGACGCATATTCAGACAAAAAAGAAAGAGGTCGAAATGTGTGAGTATAAAGAGCTTGAGAAGTTGGTCAACAGGGATAATACTCGAAAATTTTAAGAAAAGATATAGCGACTAACAGAAGGTTTCAAGACCGAACCATACTGAATGAGACTCCCTATGATATGACTTATTCAACACATTTCTGGAGAAAATAATACAACCTAAAGAGCTAAATAGACAATGACATCATCTGATGAGTCGGCTTTAGGAAAGTTCGAAAGAAAAATTTTGCGGAAGATTTATGGTTATTTGCGCATTGGCAACGGCTAGTACAGTACGCAGTCGATGGAACGATTAGCTTTACGAAATATACGATGACATTGACTAGCTAAGTCGTCCGGATGGAAGAGAACATTCCAGATTTGAAGGTTTTCGATTCAGTACCCGCCGTTTTAAGCAGAGGAAGAAGAAGGCCTCCACTTCGGTGCAGAAAGACTTAGCTACACTTGCTATCGCGAATTGGAAGCGGCTACACTTTAGAAAAAAATGTCTAAGTTTGCTCCTTAAATACATATTAAATACTCCCTTAACCAAATTAAATACAATCGACATACTCTTCAATTGAAAGTTTCCAGGTATGCCCGAGACATCCAGTTCTCACCCACCAATCTCATTAAATTGTTCGACATTTTCAATTACGATTTTTCGTGCAAACATTTGGACAAAAGGTGGTGATTTATTGACCGCAATCGTGTTCCCTTAATTGCCACAGAGCGATCGAGTGGCAAGCCGTGTATGGAGTGCTCACCTTTTAAACCCGCCAATACACTTTCCGCTTTAATGATGTTTCCTGTGCACTGGTGGTGCCACTGGCACTTCAAGTGGCAAATGCCGCAGTTTGATAAAGCAAATTACTTGCGCACACACACATACAAGTACACTTGGTGCAGCACTCCACTCGGAGTAAATAATTTCATGGCAATTAAAATCGGTTTGGAGCACTTTTCACCATTTGCTTCTGACATGTTCATGCTTATTGCGCACATTCGCAGCGCTCCCAAGTATTTTGTGCTTTTTGCTCCTTTAGTTTGCTCGTGTTCTTCGCTTGCGCACTTCTCAGGCCTCTTTACAATTCTTTCCAACCTCTGCCCCACCTTTTGGAGCATTGAGTAACCCATTTATCGCATTCCTCCTTGTTGTGCGGGATGGCACGAAATCGTTTTTAGTCGATTGCCAATGTTTAATCATAGCAAAGATAGCACTATTCTGTGGCGTAGAAATCATTCGTTGTTAATTCCGTTCCATAACATAACACTCGTCACTGCTCTGTCACTCAGCCATTCATCCATTCATCCATCCTATCTATTTTATGTTGGAGTCCTGCTTGCTCGTCCACTTGGGCATGGCTGCGGTGTGTCACTCGAAGTACCTGTAATCTATTGTTCAGCCATTCACCTATTCTTCTTTCTATTCTGCTCCGTGTTGAACCATTTCATTTCATTCGTCGCGCTGCTTTCGATTTTGCTGCGCTCTATATGTTGGCTGCTTTGTTGCTGTTATTGTTGTGCGAGTAGTGTGAATTGTGGTACTCTGTGTTGTTGCGTGTAGTGTTGTGTCCAGTGATTGTGTATTGTTACCTTTCTCAATGTTCGGCTAACTAAGTCTGTGACAAAGCAGAAACCACATCACGGCGCAGTGGGAGGAGTTATTGTTGTTTTTATGTATTCCATTTTGCTTTGTACACCTTCGGTACTGTCCTTTTGTATTCTCTGCGATTCACCTGTCATTCTCGAACAACGCAATTGTCTCATTTTCTATGCAATGGGGGTTCCAGTTTGTTTCGCATAATTAGCCTTACAAAAACATGTAAAATGGACTACAAAACGGTTTGTGGTGTGCTGATTTCCCTGGCGATTAAATAATTAATTTCGTGCCTAAATCGCCTCTTAATGCACATTGAGCTTCACTTCACTTGATTGGATCGAATATTTTACAGTTGCATCGAAGCTATAATACCTTTCTATACGTGAGAATGTAACCGTTAATGGCGACCGTTTTTGCGCTATGATAACCGACTATTTGATGCTTAAAAGGGACGCTCCGGATCTCGGCAATATTTGGTTTCAACAAGACGGCGCCAATTACCATACATCGCTTTAATCAATGGACTAATTGAGAGAACACTATGGTGAGCAAATAATTTCACTTTTTGGGCAACATAGTGTGTCGTGTATCGTGTATCACAACGTTAGACTTTTCCCTCTGGGAATATGTTAAGTCTAAAGTCTATGCAGACAATCCCGTTTCGATTCAGGTTTGGAAGCAAAACATCACGCATGCCATTCGCCAATTACCAGTCGAAATGCTCGAAGTAGTCATCGAAAATTGGACCCAACGAATGGACCATCTGAGACGTAGCCACGGCCATTATTTGAAAGAGATAATCTTCAAAAATGATTTTTTAATACTAATCTGTTTTCAACTGGCATATTTTCACATCGAGAAAAGTCAAGCGGGTTCCACTGTTCGTAGGCGAATGACCTGTTTTACCAACCAAAAACATACATATTTTAGTTCATGCAATTGACTCTAGTGTGCGGATTAATGGCACAGACACAAGTAGATAAAATCATCAGTCACTCATTCACCGCTTGTCGCTGTCATTTTGCTGTTCATTGTTTTCCGAGGACTTTTATTAAATGTATAACACACTAAAATGCCAATGGTCAGTGTTGACCTTTTCGACGGTTTACGATGGGGTGCCGACACAAAACAGAGAGCAGAACGGGATTGCAGAAGTGTTGTGGGAGAGTCGTAACTTCTGCACTCACGAATGCTTTATTGTGTTACAACAATTTTATTAAACATCCTACTATGAGTCCCGTTATTGTTTGTAATTTTGAGCTTCTGTTGGTGAATATTTATGTGTATAATGTTTTTACAGTTAATTTATGGCCAATAACTATATCTGAAATTAAGTGTTGATATGCAAGAGAAGTATTTGTAATTCATGGCAAAATGTTACATCTTTTGACTTAACCGAAAGCTGATGGGATGTGTTTATTAACCTTTTTCAATTGTAATAAGAGATGATTGGACTAAATGTTTGAATAATTTTTCAATGCCAGATTAGAATTTGGAAGATTCTATTATATATCGTGGTTGTTATTGTTATGGAATTAACTTTTTACGAAAGCTTAATTTATTATTCGGTATTTTAATCTATGAATGCGCTTAATTCGAGTTTATAGACTCTGTGACTAGCATTGTTCAAGAATAAAGATAAAGTTAGCTACATTTTTGGAGATAACTATTCGTTCCATAAGTTCATATTTAAACTCTCTCTCAACAACAACTGAGTTGCTTATTAAGTAATGGCAAATAAAAAGCCTCAAGTTCGAGCGAATCTGAACAAAAACAGGTCATTTTTGGGTGTAAATGGTAAAAGGCTCAATTCAAAAATGGCCAACCCTTCAAAGTGAGGTCAAAACCTCTTTCTTGCTTATTCACGGTAGAATTGGTAGCAAAGCTTGTAATAATTAGTATTACGGCACCATCTAGCGGGATTTGGTAATTCATATAACCTTCTCTTGAATAAACGATGACGTCGGACAAAAGTATTCGTTGCGAGAATGTAAGTCGACTTTACAAATTTTTTGTACTCAATCACTACTTATAAAACACCAAAAAGTGAATATCTGCCACATAAGTTAACTTTAAGCATATGTATAGAAAACATTATGAAAACAAACTGGCATTTTAACATACTCTACTACACATAAATTATCTTGTGGTCAGACATTTTAAGTTATAAACAATGGCCAACTCATAGCCATCATAATAAGCGTTCTCATATTGTTATGCCGTTACATGAATGAGATACTGAAATTAAATTTTATCGCTCAGATAATGGCCAAAGATATTCATGTCTAAGCCGTATAGAGCCGAACCAAGTAGGAAGAGCTGGCAATGTGTGAGTCAAGAAGCTTAGCTCGATGCTAATTCAAATAACAAAACAAAAATAGAAACGAAAACCAAAACAAAAATTCAAGATTTTATGAGAAACTGGCACGAAACACTGATAAAGGAGAGCCTATATGTATTTCGTTTACTGCGACTTTGAGGAAGCCTCCTCACATTTAGCGACGCTTATGGGCTTTGGAGTAATCAAAGTCATTGAAGATATGAATAAACTTTTTATTGCTTGCGTGGTATTATCAAATACACGACAGAAGCACAAAATGTGCGCCAAGTGGGGTCAGTGTCACGACGAAATTGCGTAGAAAAAAGGGCATTTGCTTAAAAATCACCAACACATGTACATACATGTAGCCACGGCTGAGGGCTTTGAAGTCGGCGTGTGGCGTAAGAATAATTTATTTACTTGCGTATGCGAGGCAATAGCCAAGCCCAAGAGAAGAAATTCTGCGACAAGCCAAAAATTCAAAAAGAAAACGAGGAAGGAAGAAGCAACAGCCGGCAAAGCAAGTATTTGGCACTGACAGCACTGAAGTAAAGTGGAATTATTTATATACCTACTAACTTATAATACATACATACATATACCTGTGTGTGTGACCACCCACGAGTGTACAATAAAATATGCGCAATCAATTTTTTTCTCTCTTAGCGTTGTCGCTAAGCATGTTCGAGCTCATAAATTTGGCTCTGCTCAACAGCGATTGACAGCATTACTGTGATGCTTTGGGACACCAGTGCGTATGAGTAACGAATTTTATTTACAAAATGTAGCTCATAAAGAAAGTACACGGCGGGCAGCGGCATTAACACGGTAAGGGAGAATGGCTGCAGCGGGAGAATGAAAGAGGCAGGAAAAGTGAGGAGGTGTGTGATTTCATTTTGGTACTCAAAAGGTCGAAAAAGTTTAATGATTATGACACATTTCGGACACCGCTGTTCAGCACTCGTTTTATGTGGCAGAGGATGTATGTCAAGAATGTTTAGTTAGTTAGTTCATAAAAATAACTAAACAAGTGTCTCAAACTGTGTCTCCTTATTAGCCCTGATTTCAAGTTATGTGGCTGCGACAGTTGGGAGATGAAATATTCCACATTATCAGAAATGATAAACATTTTGCAACAACATGAGACTTTGAACTTTCTTGATGAGGGTGCTTTGCTTCAAATTGCATGTTTCATTCGTTTTATGTGATTTTTACATTCATAGTATATATTGTAGTTCATAGTTACATGCTTTAAGTCCTTTAGAAACATTTTGATTTTGATATTAATTGCTTGTAATTAGGAAATCTGACACCATTTGAATGGCACAATGAAGGGTTCGTTGGGTTCAACATATGGCGGTGCCACAATCAACAGCAAACGTTCAATTTATATCCATTCCATGTTATCGGCTAAGCAGCTGTCCGCTGTCTGCCATCTTTGAACTCGGCAGCCACGAATTGACAGTTATATTACAGACAGCAACGGCAGTTCGTACATTAGCAACATAAATATTTATATTATTATACCCACACACACAGACATTTAGATTTAAGTTGCAAAAACAACGCATGTGTAAGTGCTCATAACAGCATGGATGTATGCATGTGAGCTTTCCTCAATCTGCCCGAAGCATTATGTACAGTTATGTATTTTATCACACGTCGGAGAATTAACGCTTCTGATTCGACTTGTTCTAATGCAATATTCAAGGACATGCAACAAACTTCACAGAGTATTGAAACCATGCCCGGTCATACGGCAAGCGGAGACTTACTCCACATCCCTAGTACACGTTTTTATTAACGCACGATTCCATCACTATCACCCCCGCAAGCGCTTACTTCCACAGGAGTGAAGCGTTTTGAGGCCATCACTACACACAGATTCCCCTAACAGTGCATTCTTATGCATGAACTAAGCGCGCAACATCCTTGAGTCCTGCCACGTTGCCTTGCGCCGGCCAAGTTTACTAAGCCAGCAATATTTCTTTGCCTTTCTCCGCATTTCTTTATTATTTTTATTTGCTCTTAGATATTATTTGCTTGTATGGAAAAAGTTTTCTTTAATATGGTACATGTTGCACGCACGGAGGCAAGCATTCAAGCATCCTTGGCAGCCAGTCCTTTCCTGCATGTGGCGTTCGGCTCGCGAACGAAAGTAGAGCAATACTTTGTGGCACAGTTTGCTTATCAGGCGCGGTCCGCTGTTTGAAATGTATTTGTGACTAGTTGAGAAAAACCGGAGACGACAACACCCTTGTCAATTGGAAAAATCTTTTAAATATCTGTCGTCTGCAGGTGTGTGCGCATTCGGGACAGATTTACTTGCCGTATTTGTCGCTTTGGAAACCCTTTTGCATACTTGCTGCTTCGAATACAGGGTGTTTTCTCTTAGCAATCGCGTTTGTGTAGTTTTTACCAGCGCCGTGTGTTGCGGTGCGGTGTGGCAGCCTCGCAATGTGCTCGGGCTGGCTCACCCTCTCATGGAGTTCTACGTTTTGCGCCTTCAGTTAGTAATAAGCACTTGTTATGATATTATTGCAAATAAATTTAATTCCCTACTCTATTCTGCGAATGCTTTTGTCTCAATTCGCTGTATATAAATTGTTAATTATATTCAACGTTGTAGAGCAGCAACCTCTCGTTTGTGTTTATACTCTCCTCTTGCTCCTGTGCGCTACTTATGGTTGGCTTCGCCGTTGAGTTGAGGGCGTCGGTGGCAGTGAAAAGGCGAACAGCATCTGATTTCAGTATTAGAATGGCCTTATTAGCTTACGCTCGTTCACACGTATACATCTACATACACACATACACAGGCGTATTCAAGAATAGGCTGTGTGTATTCCAAAGTGTCAGGCTATTATTAATGAAGTGATTACAAACACATTTGCATTAGCTTGGATTTGTAATAAGCAAAGTTAGATCGTTTAAGTGGAATTAAATTGAAACTTTAGCCATAAAATATTTACGCTTTATAACTGCATTACTCATATATACCATATTTATATATAATATATAAATGATTATTAGGTATATGCATCGGAAAAGGGAAGTTTAGACCCTTTTATTACAACAACAGTGACGTGGGAGCCAAATTGCGAGTGCGACGATTGTTTGTTTGACGACAGGAGATATTTAGCTCTGCAGCTCGTGTTATTTTCTCCAGCAGCAGATTGAAGAAAGAGAGTCGGCTTGTCTGAAACCTCGTTTGGTATCAGACGGCTCGAAAAGATTCTTCCCGATCCTTACGGAAATTGTGGTAGTCCCCAACGTTAGTTTAGAAATCCGTATTAGTTTTGCCGAGAAACCAAATTCAGACATGGCGAAGTCCTTAATGCATTTGCATTGGTTCTCATCAAAAGGAGAGGCTGTTTTCTTCTTTTCGTTAGGGGTTTTGTTTACGTGGCGGGTCCCAAACCCAGCACTCAACCTATTGAAGGGGTGTTTCACTTTCTCACTTTATCTTCGAAGGGATGTTTTTTAGTTACCCAGAGGATACTTGGTCTAAGACCGGAAGTCGTGAGCTGCTTGAGCCATTTGTAAAAGCATCGTTTCTGGTCACTCCCAAGTGAACTTTCCTCACTTGAGTGAACTTCGGTGGGTCTCAATAAGTTATAAAAATGTATCGCAATATTTTCAGTGGATTTTAATCAAATGTCAGGCTTATAAACTAGAATCTTCCATGGTGTTATTCAGAAGCCATTTATCATAAATGGTTAATAAATTAGTTACGTTCACTTAAGAAAAAAAGTAAATTTATTCGACAAGCTATGTATTGAATATTTGAGTAGCAAAAAGCATAACCTGAATAAATAACCTACTTCAGCTCACCGGAAAAACGAATAACAACGTCCGGAAACTCGCATAGTCAGCCTTAATTGCTGTTCAACCGCAACCATTGAAATATTTACTTATGTAATAATTTATGTGATTGATGAAATATATTATCGATTTCCCCATCAAAAAGCGAGAAACGATGGAACGAAAGAATGACGAAAATACTTGTCTAACCACTTGAGTGTGTAATTAAGGGGATTACCAGTGGGTAAGCAAAACGCTGAACGGTAATTCAATGCGAGCATTTGCATTAATTGGCGCAACAATAAGCGTTGGCGGATTCCTAGCTGAAGGGTTTGTTTGCTGGCAATAAACGAATTTAAACTATTAATGAAGCCGCTGATAAATTAGACATCCGATATAATCGCACGATTAGGCAACCACTTTTGAGCTGCTTGGAATTTAATTGACCGCAGAGTAACGTAGCTAATTGATTAAAATCCAAATAACACGGCACTAAAATCAATTCTCACTCAGTTCTCTTGACGGCGGCTAATTTATGGCTCACAATCAGTTCACAAAACGATTTGGCCCAAAAGTATTGAATTTGAGGGACAAAATCGATTTGGGAAATGGCGAATTGGCGATTAATGTTGAAGATTGTGGCCGAAATAATATCGCAACACTCAACAAGCGCCAGAAAGGTTGCCGAGCAAGGCGAAAGTTGAGTGGCTAAAAGTGAAAATGTTTGGCAAAAGTTTGTAGAGCGCTTAAGTCACGCCATGGCCGGCTATCGGCTGACACATTAATTTACTTTCTCTGTTTGCTTGGTAAATCCTTTGTTTGTCAACCTTCTGGGCAACTTGTTGTGTTGAAATGAATGAGTGCGACTGTGTGGCAGTTTCATTTTCATATCCTGTTATTCAACTTCAATCTCTGCCTTGCCGCATGCAATACTTGTTTCCCTTCACCCTTTTGCTGGAGCTGAGACCTTCATTAGCATGGCTTTTAATATCCGGTTGCATTCTGGTCTGGGTCTGCGTTTGTTCGTGTGCAGAGATAAAACAGTTAAAAACAAGAGAAGAAATTGCCTTTTCTGCGGTTTCCCAAGAATGCAAGATAGCGTGGAAAACAAATTTTAATAACGCATTAAATTACATAATCATAATTTTTCGTATTTATTTATATATAAAATATTATATTTAACATAAATATGTATCTAAGGCTTTTTTTGCTTCAGCATGTATTCGAAGGCTTTACTCATAATCAACAGTATAAAAAGCCCACTTATTATTCTTCAAAATATGCGGTCGAGTATTTAAACCCCCAAGCAATAAATAAACTCTTACACTATATTATTTCGAACCATTTATTCTATTAAGTTTGTAAAGTAGTCCCTCAGTTTTCGAAATACCCTCCTCAAGAAGCTGCTTCTTTGTCAGAAGCGCGGATATAGGACGAGTGTAGGGTTTAGCTGACATACAAACTGACCAATCAAATTCAAGATCTTTTTATATTATTTTATTCTATAAGAAAACGCACCTGCAAAGGGTATTATAGCTTCGACCGAAATTAAAGTATTTATTATTCTGAAGAGAATGCCACTTAATGTCAGAAAGTAGGTTTTTACTGCGACATTTATTATTTATTTGGTTAACATATGTATTGGGCAGTCGAAAAAGTCCTTTTGAATTTTTAATCAAACTTCAACTATTTTTTAAATTTATAATGAACTTTAATCCACCAAATATTTGCCACTTTTGGCAATTTTTCCGCTAGAGACATTATTCCATCAGTATAAAACTTTTCTGGTTTCTCGGCGAAAAACTGTGACAAATAATTTTCACAGGCTTCTCTTGAAATCAACTTTACTCCATTAAGGGAGTTTTACATTGGCCGAGACAAATGGTAGTCCGAAGGTGCAAGGTCAAGGCTATATGGTGGAGTCATCAAAGATGTGTGTGGTCTGGCGTTGTCCTGATGAAAGACAAAGCCCTTTCTGTTGATCGGTTTTGGCCGTTTTTTCGATAGCTTGCTTCAATCTCATCGTTCGACCAGGCTGGAGCAGCTCATAGTGGATGATTATTTTCCAATCCCACCAAACACTCAGCATAACCTTCCGAGGCGTCAATCCTGACTTTGCTTCACCACGCTTGAACCATGATCTTTTTTACACATTATTGTCGTATTTGATCCATTTTTTATCATTCGCTTCAGAAATGGTTCGATTTCATTTTGTTTCAGCAAAGAATCGCAGGTGTTAATTCGGTCTATTAAACTTTTCACAGACAATTCATGAATGTTAAATTCCTTAGCGATGTCATGGCTGTTTATGTGACGGTCCTGGTCAATATTTTCCATAATTTCATCGACTTTTTCAACGATAGATTAACCCGAGCCAATTGTATCTTTGCCATCGAAATTTCCAGAACGGAGCGTGAGGACCATTGTTGTGCTACACAAACTGATACAGCATCATCTCCCTCTGGTATGATACAATGTGATTGATAGCACTGGAGATATTCGACTGCGACAACATCCATTGACAAAATACGAAAAAACTTTTTCGACTACCCAATAGCTATAGTATATTGATTGATGATTTTCCCTCTGACTATAACTTAGAATTTCCTACAGGGCAGCCACAAACATAACTTATATATGTATGTATTTCTTGTAGGCAATTGTTTGGCTTTCGCCGGTGCGTTATATTTTCTGCATAAATTTCTCTGTGCTTACTTTATTTTTTGAGTAGCCCATTTAAAATTTTAATTTCATTCGGCCAACAACATATGCCAGTGCTTTTCCACACCTACCGCCTTTCCGAAAAACCATTGCCACACACTCACACAGACATAAGTAGATACTCACACTCTTATATACATAGTTTTGTATGGAAATGAAATATTTGCGTTGGCTGTGGTTACGCTATATGCATATATTTACATATCTTGTATACCCACACATACACTCATACATACATAAGTACATGTGTTGGTGCATAATTGCACGTACGAATTCCTTTCATCTGCCTTATTACACAGTTTTATCTACAAACTATGTATTGTTTTAGTCTACTTTTCTGCTTCCTCCACAAAACAAGCATATGTCGTGCATGTGTGTGTGTGTGTGAGGGTATGTTTCGGAAATGAAAAATTCATTTTCAACGCCAAATAGTCAAGCGCCGTAAAAGCAGCTGCGACACTGAACACTGAACGAACAGAGGGAAAATGGTGTCCTTGCGCTGGCATTAAGAACCACATTAACAGTCATAAAAAAGCAAATCAAATGAAAAGCAAATAAAAGTGAACACAAAAAAACAACCAAGAAAAATGGAATGAAATTCGTAGCTAAAGGAAAAGGAAAATATGAGAAAGGGATTTACGCCGACACAGCATTGCCATTGTGTTTTGTTGTCTCACTTTAAGCGTATAATGAGTTGCATGCCTCGGGGGAAGGCAGAGAAGTAATATTATAATATGCGGATAGATGAGCGAAAAAGTCTTGGGCAATTCTAGACCAAAGGATATGGTAGTACTTCGGACGGGTGAAAGTAAATCGGCACGTATTGTTCAGCGGTTCTCAAACCTTTTTCGCACACAATTCGTTGAGCATGCAATTTCTTATTTTGACAAGTAACTTGACGGCTAGCCATCTATTCATCTAAAACATACTCGTCTCAACTGAAAATCTTTAAATTTTCTTTTATATATAGTTAACAAAATATTATTAATCAAAGCTTGCTGGTCAGGGAGCCATCTAATAATAAGCAAATATTCATTTTCGCCCAAAATTCTGCCCCCACCACGTTCCTGTTGCCACAACTGCTACTTTTTATTTGCCACACTTGGATTCAGTCTTATTTCGCGCGAAAATGTCAGCAGAAAACTCTGTTATTTTAAAGAAATGTGTGCCGAGACACAAAGTAAAAACTGTGTCTTGTCAAAAACTTGTATCGTTTAACTTTATGAATGTTTACTTCTAGACCGTTTAAGGTAAATAGTTACTTTAAACTCTGGCTGAATTGAAATCGCAAAAAACGTCAAATGCTCCACATACAAATATTCAGCTTATGTTTTTTGGATTTACTCGCTCGTATACCTAAATTGCCCGATGACGATATTTGGCTGCCGGCCAATTTATACATTTGTGATCCCAATACAGACAGACAGACAGACGCACGCGCGCAGCTGTTACCAACTGATAAAAAAGGGAAAAGTAAGGCTAAGCCTTACCCAACTTAACTGTTTGTGAATGTGTATGTGGGTATGCAGATGCGTCACAAAAAATAACTGTACGCCCCTGCCAGATCTCTCACCGCACACATTTATCCTCGCTCCACCCTCCTCAGCGCTCTCTGCCTGCTTGCAGTCGCATATTCGAGCTTCACTGCCACCTTTTATGCTTCCTCCCAGTCAATTGCAACTTTGTATTCTTATCGGTTTTTATTTTAATTTTGTTTCTGTTTTTCACTTTGCCACCGCCACTTATTTATGTGTGTGTTTATTTTTGTTTTGCAGATTTCATCGCATTTTCGCAAATTTAAGTCACGACGCTGCCAAGCGCCCGGATGAGTTCACTTCACATCGCGATTATACGAACGAAGGCACCTCACATTCAAGTGGCTACGTTGCTGACTGCGGTACGGTCCGGGGCAGTGTGCGGGCTGCAGTGCAATGGGATGTGGTTGGAGGTGGCAACTTGGGTTGTTGCTGCTGCTGCCGCTGCCGCTGCTGCTGACGAACGACGCGAATCTCTGAAGTGCTGTAAATATTTTGTTATCCAAAGAAATTACTTAACAAAATTAGTCTGTATGTATTTGTAAGAATTAGTGCTAAGTAATTAGTTGTTAGCGAACAAAAATAAGAAAAATTGTAATAAATATGCTATAAGTTCGCGATAGGAGTGCATAAATCATACATCAGTTGTCGAAATATCAGCACAGTTGCCATCGAAGACAATGAATTAATCAAAACATTTCGCGCTCTTTGGAAATAAGCTTTTCCTTTTACTCAAAAATTAAGAAAAATCCTGAAATTTGATTTCGAACCCTGTCAAAATACTATGTTGCTTTATTGGTTTAATCAGTTTCACCAATTCTCAACCGCCTTACACATGCTAAATTGTTACTTCATTAAGTTTCTTTAAATGGGGAAGGAATTTAAAACAATAAATGAAATGGAAAAGTTTACAATGCTATTTTTGAATTCGAGGCTAACACCTTTTCCACTTGATCTTTCGGCAAAGAAAGTTTTCATATTCCTTCAAGACCGTATTTTATGCTTTCAAAACTGCAAACTTGCTATCCATTGGAACAATGTATCTTAGCTAGCCAATGTTTTAGAAAATCTTTCACCGAACAAGCGCCATCTTGTCGGATATTGTCCTTTTTCACGATACTGAGCTTTATGTTAGGAAGAGATGAGGCGTTTATATCTTAATACTGATAGTCGAAAAAGTCCTTTCTTATTCTAACCAAACTTCAAGTTATTTATTTTTATATTTATAATGAACTGTAATGAACCAAATCTATACCATTTTGGTCGACCACTTTTTGCCATTTTTCGCTAGAGACATTATTCCATCAGTGTAAAATTGTTCTAGTTTCTCGGCGAAAAACTGCGACAAGTAATTTTCACAGGCTTCTCTTGAAGCCAACTTTACTTCATTAAGGGAGTTCTGCATTGACCGAAACAAATGGTAGTCCGACGGTGCAAGGTTAGGGCTATATGGTGGATGCATCAAAACTTCTCAACCAAGTTCTAATAGTTTTTGCCGAGCCATCGACGCCATTGCTGTTGATCAGTTCTGGCCGTTCTTTTTTCGATTCCCTGCTTACATCTCATCAGTTGTTGCCAGTAAAATGCAGAATCCATTGTTCGACCAGGCTGGAGCAGAGTTCATAGTGGATGATTCCTTTCCAATCCCACCAAACACTCAACATAACCTTTCGAGGCGTCAATCCTGGCTTTGCGACCATTTGTTGAGCTTGGCAACGCTTGGACCTTGATCTTTTACGCATTGAACCAGTTTTCGTCTCCTGTTATCATTCGCTTCATAAATGTTAATTCGGTCCATTAAATTTCTCACAGACAATTCATGTGGTACCCAAACATCGAGCGTCTTTTATTGGTATGACACAATGTGATTGGTAGCATTGGAGATATACGACTGCAATGACATCTATTGACAAAATACGAAAAAACATTTTCGACTACCAAGTATTACCCAGTTTAATATAGCAAGTTAGTTGAATTTCAAGGCTACCAAGTTCTAGGTTAGTTTACATCTACAAAGCCCAGTCGGGGACGACTAGATGACCATTTGTCACAATAATTAACCGTATTTATATTTAAGCTTTAAAGTTCTCAGACTGAAATAATAGATTCTGTTATAAATGACTTGGCCAATTCTACTATAAATTTATACTAACAAAATGCTATCACTTTGCTGTCACTGTCACAGACCAAGCTTTTAGAAACCTAATTTAATTAAAATGTATTAATTCCTATTCCTATATTTGCCCATACTTCAATCATGGGGAATAAAAGTGACTATTGTATGAGAATAATTCTTCTTCTTCTTTATTGGCGTAGACACCATTTACGAGATTATAGCCAATCCTTTCGTTGGTGTTGTTTTAAGTGGCGAGTCCCAAACCCAGCGCACAAACCTGGGCAGGGACGACTCGTCTTCCCACTTTAGCTAGCCTTCAAGCGAATTTTTTTCGGCTACCCAGATGATACTTGGTTTAAGACCGGAAGTCGTGAGTTGCTTGAGCCATATATAAAAACAACGTTTCTGGCTACTCCCAGGTGAATGGCGCTCAGAGAACTTTCCTCTCTTGCATGAACTTCCTCACATGACATCATGGAATAATCTGATAGAATAATCCGAGAGTAGTACTAATTTAAAATCATATTTTGTTTTGCTATTTGAACATGTTGGTCGACAAAGAAGAGTTTAGTTAATAATTTCTTTATTACACTCAGACTTTAAAGATGAAATATTTAGCTATCAGTAAAACACCTCAACAGTCTCTTAATGATAAACCCGACAGAACTACATCAGGGCTACAAAAAGCCCTTAGACAAACTCGAAACTACGTAAAGACGAACTAAGAGAAATATCGGGTTTAATTTCCCACTTCCTCAGCTATATTTTCAAGCATGTATTTTCAGCGCACAATTCTTCTTCTTTATATTTCCAAACTATTTTACCGAGCAAAATTAACTTGAAGTCAAAGCTTTGCAAAGTGCAACTTCAAGTGACCGTTATAATTTATGAAATGCTATTTACCGAACACTATTACATACATATGTATGCATATCAAAGCATAGTATTACAGATCTAACATAATCTATCTTACACATAACTGTAAATAGTTGTTGTTGACTTTTATAAACTTACTATAATTATTTGCATTGCTATTTTTATCATCAAAGAATACTAAAAATGAAGCTAAACTCATACACTAACTTTAGACAATTTTCTAACAAACACCACATACACACACACATACATATGTACATTTTAGTCTAACTAATTGCATTGCCTTGTAGATAACAACTGAGTAGAACTATTCGATTGTAATATAGACCAAATTGAATCAGGCTAGCGGCTATGAATTATTAAAAAGTCTAGGTATGTATGTATATACATAAATATATATAGTATATATATATATACGAGTATATATAAAAGGAAATAGAATTAAAATATAAAAAACAGCGATGATTTGCATATTCGAAGTAAGGGAGTAGCGAAATTGAAGCGGAAATGCATAGCATAATTTAATCATTACTGCATGAAACCAATGCAATACTTTAGTAACTAATTATCGTAGATAAATGAATGGAGAGCACAAACAAATCAAGTGTGAAAGGCACAAACAAAGAAAACTTATGATTAACTGTTAAATGCGTAAATATGAGATCACCTGTAGCCAACACGAGAAGATTAAGATTAAGTCAAGTCGAAAAGCTCATTCCACGAAAAAAAAAAATATAAATACAAAAATAAAAATTAAAAAAAAAATACATAAACGAAAATTAAAAATAAAAAATAAAAATAAAATGAAAAGCGAACACAGCTAAATCACTTTGCATGCATCATACATGAACTTAAATTAATTCATTCCTCCAATAACTTCTATGGGAAACATATGAAAATATTTCACTCTGCAAACATCGCGTGAAAATAACGGTAGCTCTAGCGAAAATTAAAAACAAAAAACAAAATTGAGGAAACCGATTATGGTGGCAAGTAAACGTAAAATATCTATCTGAAAAACAACTGAGTTGCAAGAGAAGCTTAATAGTGATACTAATTTTAAAATGTCTAAGGTTTATTAAAAGAAAACTAATTTATAAAGTAAAAATAAAAATAGTTGATTAATGCGAAAACAACAACACTATAAAATGGTTTATTAAGCGATTCAAAGGCGTTTCAGCGCTCACACACGCTCACACACTCACATCATGAAAACTCACACATTCAAACACGCGTATATACAAATTAGCTTACAGTTAGCCTATGAAGAACTAATTCAAATAAATAGTAATTGGTAAAATGAAAATTAAATTTTGTTATTGTTGTTGCTGATTTAATTTAATAATACAATTTTCGTTAATTAAATTGTCGTTGGCGAAGCACATCGGCGCTTACAAGCGAATTGGATGCAACATACGCGCATAGCGTGCACATTAGGGTGCTTAGGCAGGGTATACCAAACGGAATATTGGCGAGTTATCACCCAAGTAAAACAGAAACTGAAGCTGTGCTAATATTTTACTGTTGCAAGAGAACTGCACTGTAAGTATAAACGCCCGCTTTATTCCTAGAAATAAGCATTTAAAAGAAGAGCAATGTGTTCAATTTACCAGAAATCGGGTTACTATATATAATCGCAGTAAGTATTTTTTAGCATGTGCTAAGGTAGTTGTGCTAAGTTAATGTACTTTTATTAGTCGTCAATGGTATTGGGTAGTTCAAAAAGTCTTTTCGTATTTCTAATCACATTTTAACTTTTTTTTTTGGTCGACCACTTTTTGCAATTTTTCAAAACAAACAGACAACAGACATTATTCCATTAGTGGAAATCGAAATTTCGAAATTTACAGGACGGAAGCGAGCGAACCATTGTTGTGCTACACGAACTGATACAGCATCGTATCCGTAAACTTCACAAATTTCATTGGTGGCTCGCGTGGCATTCTTCCCTTTTTTAAAAAAAATTTCAGAATATAGCGAATTTCTTCATTATTTTCACTGATTTTTGAACAGTTGTATCTTTTTTTCGACTTTCCTGAATTTTTTTTTATTTTTATTTTTTTAATGAAGCTTAAAACCTCATCTTTCCAACACTGTCACAATGTGATTGGTAGTAATGGAGATATACGACTGCAACGACACTTATGGACAAAATACGAAAAGACTTTTTCGACTACCCATAAATATTTTCAGAATTCAATATTTTCAAAGTTTCAGCTTCAATGTTTCTAAATAACCAAAACTTCTCTTTGATTTAGGCTTCAGTCGATATTTAATTGAACCTTGGTGAACTCACAGCAAAAGACTACAAACAACGACCTCAGCATTCCCTTAACCCATATTTCTGAAGCAATTTCTTTAATAGAAATTTCGATAACAAATTTACGAATTTGCCAAAAGCCCAGCCCTAATGTGCCTGTAATTATGCAGACGCATGCACATGTATATTTGTATACGCATACATAGATGTTGTAATGTTTATTTTTTAGTTTGCTGCTGCCAAAAATGCTGTCATATTACAATGCTCTTGTTGACGCGCTGAAATTGCAGAAGCAAGCATTTTTCGCTGCCATTAGTAAAATTAATTAAAAATATTCGAAATTGTTTATGGCACGTGCCCGTAAACAAAAATGAAAAATTAAGTCCGAAAACATTATTCTGCATATTGAGTTGTCGTTATTTCATAATTTCAAAATTTTCATGGAAACTTTGTGAAAATTAGTGCAATGAAATTTGTTTACAATAAATTTAAGAGATGTTTTTGTTCACGTTTCTTGATTACTAATTAAATTATGCAAATATATGTATGTGTAAACAATTGTTTGCTGTAAGTGCACTCATATTATTCAATTCGCGCAGTTTTTCCATTAATTTTTTCCCTTAATGCAAGATGAGCAGAAAATTACAAAATATGCGAAAAACTACTGAAAAATTTAATTGACATTACAGTAATAAGCTTGGCGCTGTAGTGGATTAGTTCTTTAGTTAATTGGTTTTGATTGAAACCGATGAAAGTAATATATTTCAGAAGAACGGCATGGAAATGTACGCAAACATATGGTATACATAACCTTATGAAGTTATTAAAGCACATGAATCTGGTTAAAATAAAATAAAAAGAATGCATAAAATAGCTTTTACTCTTACGTGGACATCCAGCAGGTGGCCAGCGACACCTTCCCATTGAAGGTACCGGACATTCCAGGTGTATCCTCTTAAATCGTTATTCTTAATACGTTTGCAATTATCGTCATCAAAAGTGGGATATCTCATCCGAGACTGTTTTCTTCTTTTCATTGTTTTTACGTGGGGACAGTTTAAGTTTAACTTCAAAGGAATGTTTTTTGACTACGCAGAGGATATTTGGTATCGGACAGGAACTATGAGCTGCCTGAGCCATATATCTCGGGTTTTTCAATAGGAACGCTACAAAAGTAGAACGATAGGGACAGCAAACGATGCAAAAATGTTAATGCACAGGCACAGTACAAAATTTTCCCGTGCTAGTGAGACAAAGAAATGCCCGTAGTGTCGAGAATATTGCTGCCGCTAGCGCACCAATTGAGGAATACCCAAATAAATCTCTCGCACGTCGTTCTCAAGCATTGGGCATCTCTGTAACGTCGTTTTGGCAAATTTTACGAAAAGATTTTGGCCTACATCCCTACAAGATTAAATCGACGCAAGAACTGAAGCCACTTGACCATCAGAATCGTCGTATGTTTGTGAATTGTGCTGAGCAACAACTTGAAAATGATCCGGATTTTCATCGAAAAATCATCTTCAGCGATGAGGATCATTTCTGGCTAAACGGCTTCGTCAATAAGCAAAATATGCGTTATTGGTGAGGCACGATCCACACGTATTCCATGAGTTACCATTGCATTTCGAAAAAAATTACCGTTAGGTACGGTTTGTTGGCCGCCGACGGCATTGGGCCGTACTTCTTCCGTGATGATCAAGACCGGGACGTTACTGTGAATGGGCATCGCTACCGCTCAATGGTAACCGAATTTTTTTGACCCGAATTGGATGATATGGACTTGGACAATATGTGGTTCCAACCGAACGGCGCCACAAGCCATACAGCGAATGTCACAATCGATTTATTGAAAGCCAAGTTTGGTGTTGTTTTTCGAAATGGCCCAGTCAATTGGTCGCCTCGGTCGTGCGATTTGACGCCGTTAGATTATTTCCTATGGAGTTACGTCAAGTCCATGGTCTACGCCAACAAGCCAGCGACGATTGATGAATATAATATATATATATAAATAAGGAATATCAAAATCTTTAATTTTCTAAACCTGTAGAGCAACATAATGTGAACTTGAAAGTGGAAGAAAAATTTACAAAGTAATATGGACGAAAATGCCATAAAAGATAACTTTCCTTGAGGGAATCAAATTTACAAAATATATAAAAGTTACGGCATCGAACTACTAAATATTATTTGTGGGAGTTTACTGTGTCAATAGTCTATTCTGAGGTCATAAATCTCTTCTCATTAATCACTTAAGCCGCTAACATTTATAAATCTCTCTCAAATACGGGCAATTTATACACTTAGTCATCAACCTGCATATATTACATGTTTAGATATAACCAAAGGGCGCCACGCCAGCTACGAGACCACTAGAACCATACATACATACACATGCATGCACACATTCATGCGTTGAGCGTTAGAACACGCTTTGTCTGCCGATAGATGCAGATCTAAGTCAATTGTCAGACCGGATGTAAAAATTAAATGTAATGGGGCACATTTAATCATGCGAGTATATAACTGAGTTGCCACCACAAACCAAATATATTTTAATCATATTAAAACATTGCTCCACCGAAAAACTAGGGCTGCAACTGAAGTTAATAAAAAATCATAGCGCTGCAAACAAAAAAATGGTTGGCTTCAGCTCCAAGGTCTATGTTTCACATGCATCTGCATTTCTTTCTTTCTTCTGTTTTTGTCGTTTCAGCGGCTTTGTGTTCAAGTGACAACATGTTACCCATTACTCGGACCGCCATTTGCTGCGCCATTTCATATGGATCCCTTCACAAAGGCAGAGGCAAAGGTATCAGTGACGGCAATATCAGCATCACGCGTTGGTTATTCAATACTCGTAATGATGTAATACACGCAAAAAAGATTGGCAAAACGTACAGGAATCACAAAGAAACGAATCGAACGAAAGTGCATAGCAGCGAGGAAGATAGTGCGCAGCTCTATTATGTGTTGACATAAGTCTGAACATAAGTTTGTTCCAATGGTTTTGGATGCGGCAACACCCAGTTAAGTAAAGTTGCCTTGTACTGATATAAAACAATGTAAAAATGCCACTTTTGAAAACATTTTTACGAACTGAGAAAACAGAGAGATTCAAGTTGGTTTCCTCCGATGACAGCAATATTTGTGATGAAAGTCGCATGAAAAATGGCCACAATGTGAGCCCCTGTAATATGTGTGTTCCCATTAAACTTAAGAACTTGCTGAACCAACAAGCAAATACTGATGTTTAAAGAAAGCTTAACAAGAGAATAATATGATCTTCATACTGAATAAAAATAAGGATAACATTTATATATCAACAAACCATTCAATGAAAATATAAATACAAAAAATCCCTGCTCCCTCTTGTAGCTTGGTCTGATTAGGAATTTTAATTTTAAGTCTATGTTAACGGTATTTCAATATTGTTCACTGGGTAGCCACAAAAACTCATGTGAGTGAAGAACGGCGCAATGGAAGCTCATTGAATTTAGCTTACACAGAAATAATGCATTGAGTGTCATGGCAATAGATGCTACGTGTAGCAGTGCCTTGCCAATCCCGTGCCTCCTTCATTAGGCGTTCCGGTGTTCACATGTCAGCCCGACTGGCTTTTGCCGGTCGCTTTGCTGAGCACTCCATTTCAATTCAATTGCCAGTCGTTTCTGCCTTCTTGCACTGACTACTCCATGTCAATTGCGTGAAACCAGTCCATGGAAGCTCCCCCAGTTGTGCGCTTTGGCTGCTGCATTCCCGCACGCTCATGCTAGCCCCCCGCTTTGGGGTTCTGGTAGCGCAGTTCGGTTTTGAGGTTGTATTGGAAATGTCAATTTAAAATCAGATTGGCGTGGTGAATTGTCGAATAAAGAATGTAATGCGGACGAGAAATTGGAAAATCATGGAGAGTAGTGAAATGCACATGCATAAATATGGATTGATTGGTTGTGATTGTAGATGTAAATTTGAATATCACTTGCGCTACTAACCGGAGTGGACTGTGATCCGAGCGACTAAAGTGAGTGCACAGTGTGTTACACTCATGATTAGATTGAAAAAAGTTTAATTCACACTTGAAACCTAGGAAGTGAAAAATATTTGACCTCTTTATTGCCAGTAGCTTCACTTTAGCTATATTGCTTCGCAGTTGAGAATCCCCTTACCCCTTTTCCATTACTTTTTCAGGCATACCGCCCCTTCTATTTCACTGTACCATTGGCGGTTAGGCAAGCTGAGTGGCGCGCGATGGCGATGGTAAGCGCGCACATAAATTTGACTCAACCACAAAATGCGCGCGGATAGGGAATGTCCCCAGCAGAGGGGAGCTCACGATTTAACAAGCACAGAGCCTGGTAATCGGCGGCGTGGCGCGTTGGTGGCTGAAGTTCTGTGCTCGCATTCGTTGCGTGCGAGTGATTCGAGGCGCACCGTATCGATCAAGTAATAAAACGGAAAAGCAATTCGCATAACAAAAGCAAAAACAATAAAACAATAATATTTCATAACATTTCATTGTACGCTGCCGTTATCGGGCGCAATCCTGTCAAACCCAGCGCTGGTATTAACCGCGCATTTTAACGTTTTTGTGCGTGCGGGCGTGCGACATACGTGCGGGCGCGTCGCCAGCGACACATCCTACCAGCAGGCGCACAAGTGTGCTATAAAACGGAATGAGTATTATGCAACACAAGGATTTAGTAACGCAATAACGCCGCGTTCAAACGTGTACGCATTTTAGTTGTTGCTTTTGTTTTTGTTTTCGCTGTACAGCTCTCTACCAGCTACGTGTACACTCGTGAAAGCGACAACGCGGCAAAAGTGCCGCGGCAGCAAAAATGGATAAACTGCTGTCCCTTTTCGAAAATGCTGACCCATTCAAAACCTGGTGGCCGGCCATCGCCGCGGTTGTGTTCGGTGCCGTTATAATGGTGCGGTAAGTGTGTGAAATCGAAGCCGTGCCACGGGCGCACACAGTTTTCGCAGCTATTCAAAATAAATAATTGCATCGATGACTTCCAACAATGTTCATATGCAAAATTCACACAATTTTTTCAGTTAAAATCGAGAAAGAGGAGGAGAGAGTGCAGTGTGCGTGGAATAAATTGAATAACTTGGAAGTTATGTGCATTTTTATACCACAAAAATTTACGCGTACTCACCAATTTCCCCGAAAATAGAAAATCATTCAGATGCGTATGTATTCAGTAGACTATGACCCTTGAAAAATATTTTCTACGAAGCTGTTGGAAATGAAGTTTGAAAAACTGTGGATATTAATACAACGTCCTGCGAAAAATATATACAAAGGGCTTAACCGCTAATTGTTGACTACATTTATATCAAAATCAGCGAATTTCAGACATATCTCAGAGACATCTAAAAGCATAAAAGCATTTATACGACCAACCGCTATTGATTTCTCTCATAGTTAAAATTTTCTTAAAAACAAAAAAAACACTTAATACCATTTTGATTGGTCAGTTTAATGCTACAGTGTTCCGATATCTGCGATTTCGATAAATGAGCTGCTTCTTGGTGAAAAAAGGACGTGTGCAAAAATTTAAGAACGATATCGCTAAACTTGAGGGACTAGTTCGCGTACATACAGACAGACAGACCCTTTTCAGGGTATAATTAATTGAAGCTATATGCTATAGTGAGCCGATCTGAATAATTTCTTCGGATATTACATTGTTGCCTTGGAAAATAATCTATACCAAATTTCGTGAATATATCTTGTCAAAAGCAACAGATTTCCATACCAACACTAGATTCCGCTCGTTCAGTTTGTATAGCGGCTATATGCTATAGTAATCCGATCTGAACAATTTTTTCGTATATTAAATTATTATCTTAGAAAATAGCCTGTGCCAACTTTTGTGAAGATACATTGTTAAATGTGAAATTTTTCCATACGAGAACTTTATATGGCAGCTATACGTTATAGTGGGCCGATATCGTCAGTTCCGACAAATGAGCAGCTTCTTGAAGAAAAAATGATGTTTGCAAAATTTCAAAATGATATCTTAAAAACTGAGAGACTAGTTCGTATATATACAGACGGACAGTCAGACAGACGGACATGGCTAAATCGACTGAGCTCAATAAACTGATCATTTAAATATATACTTTATGGGGTCTCCGACGCTTCCTTCTGGGTGTTACAAACTTCGTGGCAAACTTAATATACCCTGTTCAAGGTATAAAAAGATTTTTGTACGAAGCAAGAAGACACTTTATTCCCATAACATCAGTCAAAAAGGATTTATTCGCTTCATAAAAGATATTTTTGGGATTCTCTAAGGTACAGGGTTTTAAAAGGGATGATATGATTTCTAAACGTCGTTTCGGACATTTCTAATATATCAAGATCTGTAGTTTTTTTTCATTATATTTGGAAATGTTAACAATTTATTTGCATAATGTGCAAGTGCCAATAAGAAAAAGAACCGCTCGAAGTAAAGCAAATATTGCTGCCGTTCGGGCGAGTGATGCTGAAGACCGCTATTTGTCAATTCCAAGACGTTCACAACAATTAGGACTATCTCAAACCGCAACCTGGCGAATTTTGAGAAAGGTTATGGGCTTGTATCCGTATAAAATTGTTCTCACTCAAGAGCTGAAGTCATTTTACAACCGTAAACATCGTGAATTTGCTGATCTTGCCTTGGAACAACTTGAAAACGTTAGTGGTTTTTTTAAGAAACTCATTTTCTCTGATGAAACTCAATTTCATCTGAGGTCTGCAGTAAATAAATAAAACTGTCGATTCTGGTACAAATAAAATCCACAAATTATTTATGATTAACCATTACATGCACCTAAATTGACAGTTTGGTGTGGGTTTTGTTTGGTGGAATCATCGGACCGTACGTCTTTCGAAACGAGTGACACAGTTACTACCAATAGAGAGAGGTATAGATCGACGATAATCAAATTTTTATGACCCCAATTGGAACAAATCGATCTTGACAACATCTGGTACCAACAAGACGGGTTCACTTGCCACACAGCACGTGCAACAGCCGAGTTATTCCGAGACGAGTTTGGAGATTCGATTATTTTAAGAAAATGAGGCATTGGACTAATTCTTGTGGAGTTATTTGTAGTCATTGGTATTTAACAATACACCAGACTCTCTTCAAGTTTTAGAAGTCATGACATACGACTTTATTTAGTGGAAAAAGTACTCGCAAATTGGGTTCGTCGAATACGTTCCTGCGAAAGAAGTCGTGGAGGCCATTTGAATTACGTTATGTTCAGAACATAATTGTATAAATTGTAATCACACCAAATAAAAAACATTTCAATTCCCTTAACAATAAGTGTTTTTTTTAAGAAATCATAACACTCTTATTTGAAAACCCTGTATAATATACTAGAGGCGTCATAATAACATATATATTGGGTAATATTGGGTAAAGTCTTTTCCTATTTTGTCAATAGATGTCGTTACAGTCATATATCTCCAGTGCTACTGATCATATTGTACCATGTATTGTTGGAAAGGTGATATTTTAAGCTTCATTTAACCAAAAAAAAAATCGAGCAAGTTGAAAAAAGTTACAGATATACAAAAATGAGTGAAAATAATTAAGAAATTCGCTATGTTTTTAAATTTTTGTATAAAAAAGAGAAGAATGCCACGCAAGCCACCAATGAAATTTGTAAAGTTTGCGGAGACGACGGTGTATCAGTTCGTGTAGCACAACAATGGTCGCTCGCTTTCGTTCTGGAAATCTCGAAATTTCGATTTACACTGATGGAATAATGTCTCTAGCGATAAAATGGCAATAAGTGGTCGGCCAAAATGGTACACATTTGTATATTTATTTATTAGTATAGATATAAAAAATAAGTTGAAATTTGATTAGAAATACGAAAGGGCTTTTTCGACTACGCAATATTTTTGAAGATATCGAAGAAATTTAATAAGCCATAAACAATTCCTTATTATTATTATATATGTACTCAAATAATGACCTAAAATGTTTTCTGATAAATACTTCCTCAAAATTTTTAATGTCCTTTGCTTAATTTAAACCGCTTCGCCCTCTTTTGGCTCTCAATCGAAGCCGAAGCTCTATGCAGCTGCTTAAAAAATATTTATATATGTATATATATTACTGGGAGATGTGATTGTTTTAGTGAAATAAATCAGAATTACTCAGCAATTCAATGCAGCATTACGATGAGAGCAGAAAATCCAATTGATAGCTTTGAAGGTTAATTGAGCTTAACACCACAGAAGAAAGCACACACCGAAGGACAATTGAAACAATAAACACAAGGCTGACTGGATGTCAATGTAATTGCTAAGCCGCAACATGTGACATGCAACTTGCATTTACGCCAGCACTGCAGTGCGTGTGTGCAGGCCTGCGGTCGGAGCAGGCGGCACCATTACGCCTATGCGGACATGTGTGGGTGTGTGTGTCTAAATGTCACGTTGCTTGCTCAAACTGTTCATTAATTAGCGATTTCACGCAGTGCCACCTCCACTGGTGCATGCAACGGTGCGCATGTAGACAATTTATAGCGGCGCAGAGGCGCGTGGCATGGCAGCCAGAGAGAATGCACTCCAGCGGCAAACCGCACAACCGTGTTATTGCAACAACACATCGACCGAATTAAAGCGCTGTTGATCCAACTATTCACCACATTTACACAACCTTGCAAATACCCCTTCCCTTTTCTATCCCACACACCTAACGCAGATTTCAATAAAACGCAACTCTTCTTTGCAGCACACTGATGAGCGGCCAGCGCTGCCCCAACGACAATCAAATACGCGATCAAATAGTTATTGTGACGGGCGCGAATAGCGGCGTCGGCCTGGAGACTGCCAAAGCGCTGGCCGCGCGCGGCGGCCGCATTGTGTTGGCCTGCCGCAACATGGCCGCAGGGGAACGCATGGCAAGGGTTATTAAGCGCGAGCTAGCGTGCCAGCGTATCGGCGCCGATGTGGAGGGGGAGTTCTTTGTGGAGGCACGCTATCTGGATTTGCGCTCCTTTGAAAGTGTGCATCGGTTTGCGCGACGCATCACCGGCGAATTCGAGCGCATCGATGTGTTGATAAACAATGCGGGCATTATATTCGGCTCACTAGGCGGGCGCACCATCGACGGCTATGAGGAGCATCTGCAGGTGAACTATCTATCGCACTTTCTGCTGACACAACTGCTGCTGCCGCATTTGCGCCGCTCGCCCAGCGGCGGGCGCGTGATAAATGTGACGGCACATGCCCATGCCGCGGCCAAAATCGATTTCGACGATCCGCTCAATGTGGGCACTTGGTCGGTGAAGTTCCATGCACGTGACGCTTTCGCTCACTCCAAGCTGGCCGTCATGCTGGCAACGCGTTGGCTGGCGCGCCAAATGAAAGGTAAGTGCACACACATACTCATATACATACATACATACATAGTTAACATAGAGGATGGGGCCGCGCACACAACGGTATTACAAGCAAAAAGGTTCACGGGTACATTATCCTGACATACTTATTAACACGTATGTGTGTATGTACGGTTGGGCAAAAGTTTGGCAAAATGCCGCACAGCCCTGCGCCACAACAGCAAAGCGCGAACCTTTGTATTTCTTGCGGGGTGGGGGGTTGGTGGCGCCGCCACCCTATTTGCATAGTCGGTTACCTTGTTGGCTTAGCTCTTGCCGGCGCTTGTTCCTTCTTTGTGGCAGTTGCTGTGCTGTTCTTTATTGCCTTTGTTTGCTTGTTTTATTTCGGCGGGGCGTGTTGTTTGTTGCCCTTGCTGGTAACTTCAACACGTTTTGCCAAAGTGATTTTAATTGAGTTTAAATCGTTTTTGCGCTTTTCATATTTTCGTTTCACTTTGCCTGCCTTGTTTTTTGCATCTTTTGTGTTTATGTGGCTGTTCACTTGCTTTATTTCGCTATTCACAGGCACTCCATTGACGGTCAATTGTTGCACACCTGGGCTTGTGCGCAGCACGGGCCATTTACGCAAGTAAGTTGAGCCTCCAATTAATTATAATTCTTTTTTATATTATTTTGCTAAAAGCTAATTGATTTTACTTTTAGCGCGGAGCTTTAGGAATATGTTTTTTTATTAAGCAATTTAATTAATAACGAAGTAAGAAGTTTAAGCGCTAAGCAAGTTTGTACAATCTGGCTAACAAGAGGAATTAAGCTTATTATTGATCCTGGAAATAAATTTTTTATAAAACGTTTTATAGAAACACTCAATCCAGAGAACCTTTCCTCGAAGCAGGTATCTGAAATGACATTAGTGAACATTGAAGCTTGAATATCTCAATCAATTTCAATTAACTGCCACCAACCGCAATTTCCGTACTCTTCTGCCTCTCTTCTGGCCTTATAGACGAAATTCAGCAAACCACTACTTGACCGTTATACTTGGGCGATCATACTTACAAAAAGCCATTGCTTTGTATCAGCGGTCTTTTCCCATCGTCAGAGTTTTATCAAAACATGAAATGCAATTTTTCCCATTGTCTACTAAAATAGCAGAGATAATGTCACTTTAAGACCAATAACTTGAAACCGATTTGATGAAATGATAGGACAGTATTCTAGTTAACAAAGAGATTTTTGATTGTGGCATGATTCATCTCTGAAAACAGCCCATGTAGTATTGGGAATGTTGAGTCTATGTGACGTTAAGGGGTTACATTGGTTTCCTCGGGTAAAAACAGCATTTTTTCAACAATTTTTTTCTCATATAAAAAATTAAATATTTTAACAATTATTCATTATTACAATAGTGTATTAGCAAAGAAATTCAGACATTTTTAGAAACAAATATTTTAAACTCGGTCATTGGGACGCTATTTCCGGTGACTCTTCGAAAAAAAAGATGCGCCCGCGTTGGCAGAATAACTTCTTATAAGATCATTTAAAGTGAAAAATACGTATTTTAGTTGGAATCTTAACTTTGAACTTGGACAAAAGAAAAAAAAAAACAAAAAAGTTAAAATTAAAATTTCAATGAAAATGTTCCGATTTTTTTTTTTAAATAGTTGTAATCGAAAAAAATCCTTCGCCTAAGTCGTTAAGAAATGTGATTTCATGAAGATCGTTTGAGTAGTTTTTGAGAAATCTTGCCAGCCAACTTCAAAAACACAGCGTCTAGAAAAACGTGTTTAAAAACGGCGCACTTAGCCTAGCTAGCCTCGAGCGCAGAAGTTCTCAAGGCTGTATCTCCGAAACTATTACTCGGATCAACTTGAAAATTTAGGCCAATATTCTAGAGTTGTGGTAAAATTTAATTACACAATACAAAAATTAGATTGTTTGAAACTCGTAAAGCCATGTAACCCCTTAAGTTAGTGAGTCAATAGAAGCCTTTACTGCTCAATTTCCTACCCTATTGAATCATAAGATTTGTTGATTAGAGTAAATTAACTTTGAAATTCAGTACTGGCATCAATTTGAGAGTTAATGTGATTTTAATGTGATACAATTCGGTTGAAAAATATCAAAAATTGGCAAAAGGATTAAAAAAGATGAATTTTTCTTAAAGTTAGAGTCGTTTTCATTCTGCCAAAACTCGATTTTTGATTAATTGGTCAGATCATTTGTCCGCGAGTAATCACAGCAGCAAATGGGGAAAGTGTTTTCTCGAAAAAAACTCTTTTAAAGATAAACTGATGGGCTGATTGAACCGAACGGCTACACTCTAGGTTAGATAGCTGATCCCTCAGCGAGGGGAATCACACTTACACTGTTAAGTACTAACCTTTGTGAAGTCATACCAAAACCAATTATTGGTGGATATGAGCTATTGACAAAGACATTCTGAAACTACCACAAATCTGCATGAGTGTTTTATTTCTATATCCGCTATTTCACCTGCATATCTAAAAGTATGAGATCCCATGTGCTTTTGCCTGGCAGGAACAGTTATTGAAGTGATCCTAGTTTGTCTGCTTTCAAACAGCTAATACTGTGACAGTTAAAACTCCTACAATCTTTGAAAGATGGACTTTGATGAAAGCGAAGAGTTCCCTAGACCTCTTACGATTTATCCTGGGTCAGAAGAACCTTGCGACTGAGACCCAACAAGTCAGTAAGGAACCACAAGATTCTAATGGAACACCTACCCTACCCGCAAGTTTTTATCCATCCATCAAAAATCCACGGCCCTTTTTCTACAGCCAGTCCTTTCCTCCCATGACTGCGGCTACACTTTTGAAAGTTGTAACTCAAAAAATATTTGAAATTTTAATTTAAAATTAAAGTTTGTTATTTCTGAAGGGAATACCTGTTCAAAATTTCATTCTATTAGTGCCCCTTTGTTATTCATTTAATTGGGCAGAGAAGCCGAATCTCCACAAATTTTGTAACTCATTGTGTTCATATAAGGAGAATTCAAAGATCTATAAGATTCCTCCGAGGGTTTTTTCAGATTGATCTCTATTTAACTGAAAATCTACTTTGAAAACCATTAGATATCAACAAAAAGTTTAGTTTTTGCAAACAAACTAATCCTTGTACCAAGCAAAAATAATTATGCCATGAAATTGCAAACACACATGCGTATATACTTTGCTTGCAACGCCTTAATGGCATTCCGCATTCACTGTCGAGTCAATTTCTCACACCCCCATGAGTTTGCACTTCAATCTCTTGATTTTATGTAAATTCAAAATGAACGCCGAAAGCAGCCAAAGCAGCCGAAAGCAGGGCACGCTTTGCCAGTGAAAATCATAAATTGTGCGCAAAACAGCAAAAAGGATTAACAATTGTATCTTAAATAAAGGAGCAAGTAAGGTTGGAGTGCACGTGTGTGTTTGGGTGCTTGGTGTGTCTGTGTGCGTGCGTGAGCTGAGCATTTGCACTTAATTGCCTGTGCGCCTGAGTCTTTCAAAGAGCAGCTTCTGCTAAGGATGCATTCTAACGCTTGTCGTTGCTTTGGCTGTTGATGCTCTGGCAGTTCGCTGTTGCTGCGCCGTCAACTGAATATTTATTAAACAACCGACAGCGCATAAATCTCTTTGCCAAAACAGGGACCCCAAAGACAACGCGAGGGGCGCAACTTGTCAACTGGCGGAAGGCTCAAGGCGCGAGTTTCGGGATGGTAAACAATTTGCGTCAAGCAAAGCTCTTAACATTTCCTTACGCACACACACACAGCAATCCACTAACACACCAACCAGCAGACGGTGCCGACACATGCGGGTGCCTGCTGAGGTTGTAGCATAGCTTAGGGCGCCAAGCGAGGCAACGGCAAATTGCTTTCGGCGCTTCCGTCGCGGTCGCTGCAGTTGACGGTGCATGTTTACGGTGGTGTTGTCGGTCCGTCAACGAGCTGCTTATTGTGCCATTCCGACAAAGTGTGCGCGATTTCGATCACAACAACTGCACGACTAGTAATTAAAATTCCGAGCAACGTGCCGAAAATTCGCATTTGCAACGTGAGTTCTTACGTGCCATGTGTGTGTGCGTTTGCGAGGTTCGCACATGTGTTCTTTTTGGTTATCGCGTGTAAGTACCGTTGCTGTTGCTCATAGGAGTCACTTGCTGGTTTTACTGCTTAAGCTGGTTAGGAGCGCGGCGTTTTCGAAAGCAATGCTCTGTGTCGCCATCGCTTTATCAGAAACCATTTTGTTTATTAATAGAAATTTGAACCCGAGTGCTGCCAGTCGATGTTAATGCTACTAAATAATACATTATTTTGAAAGGCGTTCTTTATTGCTTTCATAAGAATATCAAGCTTTTACAATTAAATAAAGCAAATATCTTGAAAGTAAAACAAACTCTTTTTTGACCAAATAAATGTGCTGCCAACCAGATGTTTGTGAATATTTCATCATTCCGTGTTAACGTTTAGGGTGTGCGAAGTTGAAATATGAACGCAATAAAACGCTTCGAAAACTCATTGAACATTTTAAAGTGGCAAGGCGTATGAAATAAAATTTACGAGCATCCGCTTCGGATTTGCGCTTCCATACACGATAGAACTGGTTGGCTCACAGTGATTTCGTTATATACATACATACATACATATGTATGTCTGAAATTAAAGTGGGCAAATACTCGATAAACAACATAACGCGTTTTTCTAAGCGCTCTTTTTATGCGATTTTTAGTTCTAAAATATTTATTGAATACAAAAATATAATAAATAATGATATAGTGGAGAGCAATGAGGATTTGCAACCAAATAAAGCTAAAATTTATTATTGAATGTACGATGTTCTAAAATAAATTATTATTACATATTTTGCTCGCATATGTTTCAAACCAGGGTTGCCCAAACAATATGATGCTCTCTCCAAAATTTATTGTTGTGCTTTTATAACGTTATATAAATTTGCACAGGCGTTTAATATCCACTCCCGTTAGTTCGGAGGGATGTCTGAGGGTATGCGCTCCCAAGTGTTTAACTCTTGACCTGCCAAACGCAGGGCGGTCAAGAAGGAAGTGTTGAGTTTTTTCCAAACAATTTGCTTCCATACAGCTTCTGCAGTTGGCGTCTGATAAGATTCCCAACCTTACAGCATGGACGCCAACAGGTCAAGGGCCTGTTAAAAGCCCCAACACTAGGAAAAGGCTAGCCTTACCGAGGGCGAAAAGATCACTAGATCTGTTGTGATCAATCTTGAGCCAAAAGGCTTTTGCGATAGCGGATGTATCGAAGTTGACCGAGCGCTGGCCAATCTTCCGGAAAGCCGAGCTATCTTTTAGCAGAACACAAGAGGATACGGGAGCACATTCAATTCTACCGATAGCGGTTCTAGGGTGCCTTTCATTTTTACCTCATATTTTTTGTAATTCCCTACGATGGCCTGGCACTCTCACCAGTCTTATCACAATACACAATATAGACACTCGAAGCCATAGATAGCGAGATTGCGCTGTTAGTACTGTTAGTTCAAGGCTAGTATCGCCGCACTGTTACCTGAGTGAATGGTCACTCCTCTAAAGGAGGCAGCACTCCGGAGCAATAGATCTACTGCTACCTTAATGGCTGCAATCTCGGCTTGAAAGACACCGTAATACTCAGGAAGTCTGAAGCTGGAGTTGATAGAGAGTTCTTGACAGTAAGCCCCTCCACCAACCTTTTCCCCCAAGCTTTGATCCATCCATAATGCAACTCGCTGCTCCTCTCCTCCAACGGCTTCTTCCTCCTTGGTATATGAACAGAGAAGGAGCCACCAGAGTTCGGTTTGATGACTCCATGATCCAAGTTATCCGGTATGAAGTCAAAGTGCGGCGTATCCGTGTGTTCAGATACGTGTTCTTTTCCCAGATTCTCTGAGTCTGATTGCAAATTTCGCAGCCATACACCTTCCGACGCTGTGGAGAACACAAGGCTGCTGTGTGCCCCATAGTTCCAAGATATTCATTTTAATTGCATTACATTTAAATGCATATCGCTATTACCATAAATGTTTTCGGAAATTGTATCTCTTATATGTAGCAAAAAGGAAGAAATTTCTATAGAATTGGGCGAAAAATTCTCGCTAAAAGATTAAGTGATAGTTAAAATTTGCAATCCGAGCGTGTCGTTCGTCACAAGCAGCAATTTATCATGTTGCATGGAAAAAATACGAAAAGTGTTAACATGCGTCATTACAATTTGCAACGCATGACAAGCCTAACAACGCACGCACACACGCGCATAAACACACAAGTAAAATGGAAGGCCGTCTTCGCTTCCGTTTGGTTTGCCAACCTTCAGTACGATTACATTTACATATATATATATATATATATATTATACATGTATATATTTGTGTGTGTGTTTATGAGTACATTTGCATTAAGATACAACATCTGCCTTTCGTCGCCACCAACTATTGAAGGAACGAATCTGTTGTGAATATATCATGACAGCGGCTACCGATATTTAGGATGAGGAGAAATGAATAAGCAAGTGAAAAGAACCTTTAAGCACCTGTGAGTATTGTAAAAGATTTACTAAACTTTTATTTCATCAATTTGGAAGTGCGAATGAACCGATTCGCAGTAAAATTTTCAGTATAAAATCAATCTCTGGCATTTATTGAGATTGTTAAGCGAGAACTGAAAGTTTTGAATACCTTCAGCTCATTATGTCTTTGTTAAAGTTAGTAACAGAGCTGGGATTTCAATTATCTTTTGGCATTCTAATTGATAAAGATTGTACTCAAATCTTCATTGCATATCGTGTCTTGAACAATAGGTTTCCTATCTAAATATGGTTTATATGTGAAATAATTGAAGATCTCACCCAGTATCATCCCAGTGATATCCAGAAACTCAAATAAAAGTGAAATAAATAGATAAAAAATAAATAAATAAAAAATGTCCAACACATCTTTCGCTAGAAATTATCATAAATTCTTCGCTCATTATTAAATCCTTTTTCACATGGCAGACATTAAAAAATCGAAATTATTTGCGGTATTTTCAACTAATTCGATACAAGCTTTTCAGACAAAACGTCAAACAACGCTGGTGAAGTTGTAGCTAGTATGACGCCCATTGACATCCAGGGAGACGAACTCGAGCGTTTATATCAGTTATCAACGCCTAAAAAAGTATCGGCAAGGACAGAGGAGAGAAACAAGAACACTAAAATGTGGCAGGAGCGGTGCAATTCCTCATCCAAAGGGCGCTGGACTAATCGACTTATACAGGACATCCACTCGTGGATAGACAGACGACATGGGGACCTAAATTTCCATCTGACCCAAATACTTAGTGGGCATGGATGATTTAGAAGCAAACTGAGATCTTTTCAAGAGACTAGGCGCCCGTCAGTCCGCGCAATAGAGAAGACTTAAGTGTCTTGTCCTTCCCACGAAGTAATACTTAACCGGTGGTTCCGTGGGAGATTCTTGAGTTGGGAGTAGGTTAGGTTTAGCGGATGAAAGTTCCGCACTCCGGCTTTCGATGCTTCCCCCTACTATAAAAAAAAGACAACATGGGGACCTTCCACCTAACCCAAATACTGAGTTGCCATGGATGCTTTAGAAGCTATCTATTCCGATTCCATCACGACCTTATTCCGTACTGTCCGACGTGTACTGAGTCCATAGACGACCCTGAGCACGTATTTTTTCAATGACCTCGTTTTTAAAATGTAAGGGAAAAGTTGAAAACCTTACTTGGTGGCGGTTTTTCGGTGGAAAATTTGACTACACTGATGTGTCAGTCCTCTGGTAAATGGAACAAAAAGTAGCTAACTAATTTATTAAATGCATTTAAATATTGAAAACAGACAGCCAGCATATTTTCTAAAAGCTATTTGCGCATGAACTTCTCTTCGACATCTCACAATCCCACAGATCTTAAGTGGTTTCTCGTATTAAACAGAGGCTCTTCTACTTTATTTATAACCGGAACTACTTATGTATGCAGTAAACGAAGAGCATTAGCACATCGAGCTTTATTCTGCTGTTTTTACATAACTGTATATGCAGATGTGTGTCTCAAGTCTCAAATCCATACTTTCGCATCACTTTTGTCCCAGTCTTGTTGACTTACTTCTTCTCTGATCTTATTGGGTGCCTGCAAACACAGAATATATACTACATATATATCCATTCATTATCCTCTTTGTTTTCGCAAACTTAGAAAGCATGCCTTCCTCCTTGTTGCAGAATGCGTCTATATTGTAGCTTAGAGTTTTTATTAGCGGGTGTAATGCGGAGGCAGGCAGCCACATACACAACCGCATTGGCGCATAAAGCGACAGCAGCTGCCATCACGCTTGAGTTACGTGAACTTTACTTAGCCCCAACACCAAACACAAAAACTACAACGACAACAACAACAAACACGAAATTATAAAAAGCCAACAGCTGCAACACTCGTGTAATGAATAGGCGAGTGATATAAACCGGGCAAGTGGGGGCTATGAGGGCGCGGCTGGGGTAGGCGGTTAAGATTGAAAGGAAAGTGGCGACATTTGTAAAGCTTAGCGCTTTTTATGGTGATTATTATTAGTAGAAAAATGAAAACAAGAACAAAAACAAAAACAACAGTAATAACAGCAAGCACATAACGCGTGTCACAAAAGAGCGGAAGCAGCAGGTCTCTCGGCTGCTCGAAGGGTTTCGGCCGCTCGTGTGTGGCCGCATGTTTGCCGGGCGGGTATTTATGCAAGACAAAGCGGCTGAAATGACTGTCACGGAAAAGCGCAAATGAAAAAGAGATAAACGTATTATTTATTTATACATTTTGCGGATGGTGGAAATGTCGGTGAACCCTCGCCCGGTTCGTGCGCAGCTGTGTGCCGAAGTGAATGCTTTTAATGCGTTTGGGGGGATGAGTGCAGCTCCTTAGATTTGCCTCTAGCCGTGCCTAAGCATCTGTGGCTGTCTTTATGTGTGTGTTTTGAAGCCAATGCTCGCATGTCCTAATGACAACAATAACAGCAGTGACAACAGCAGCTGTTGCAAGTAATGGGATGTCGGGCATGTGGCGTGCGGCGTGTGGTATGCGGTATGTTGAGGCATTCTGTGGCATTACATTTATGCGACGGCGTTGTCTGCTGTCTGCTATGTCGGTTGTGGGTTTGTGGGTTTGTGTAGAGCCGAGCTTGCTTTACTTATTGTCACTCACTTCTGTTCTATGAAGTAAATTTAAATGTGTTTAACCGGAGGTCATGGAGTTACAGAACTTTTTGCTACATTGTTATAAATATTTATATGCAATATGTTGGCAAAGCACATTTTCTCTCTGTGTTCGAGTTAGTTTTGCTACAGGAAATTATATTTGGAAATGTAATCAGCTCCGCAGAATATAAAAGAAATTTTTACAAAAATTTGTAAGACAGTTCCATTAAATGTAAACTTTCAAAACTAAAAAAAAAAATAACAAGAAAATGTTTGTATTATTTTTTGAGTTTTATTCGCTTAAATAAATAGATCTCAGTTTTGCTGATCGCAGTACTTTTCAGGTGGGTTTACCGGTTTTAAGCAAATAGAATTTTTATTGTATTATTAAATTTTACAACACCTCTAGAATATTGTCCTAAACTTTGAAGTTGTTCCGAGTAATAGATTCGGAGATACAGCCTTGAGAACTTGTGCGTTCGAGTTTAGCTGTCCTAAATGCGTCGACTTTAAACGCGTTTTTCTCGAAACTGTGTTTTTGAAGTCGGTTAACAAGATTTCTCGAGAACTACTCAACCGATCTTCATGAAATTTTACACAGATCTTTGAAATATAGTTCTTAAAGACTTGAACGAAGGCTTTTTTTCGATTACAAGTATTTGAAAAGAAAGATCGCGAAATTTTCCCTGAAATTTTATTTTATTTTTTAAATGTCTGCCAAAAATCCAATTTTCAGTTTTTTTCCTTCGTCCAAGTTAATAATTTAGCTAAAACACGTATTTTCTCACGTTAGATGATATTATAAGTAGTTATACTGCAACGCAGGCTCATCTTTTGTCAAACGGGGTCAATGGAAATGCCGTCGCAATGGCCGTGTTTGAAATATGTTTTTCCAAAAATTTCCGGATTTTTTTTTAACAAAAAAAAATTCTAATAAAATATTTAATTTTTATATGACAAAACTAATTTTGAAAGAAGAGCTGTTTTTTACCCGATGAAACTCATGTAACCTCTTAAATAAGCTTAATTTCAATGACGGACTTTCTCCTTTTAATAATATTCCTCTTACTTGTCTTAGACTTATCAGTAAAGAAGCCTCTTACAAGGATCAACACAACATGTGCAAAAAAAGTACATTCCTTCGACAAAAACTAACCTTAAAAAATGTCTAACCTATACCCTTCCTATATTCATCCCTTCTGAAATCTCAGAAAAAAAGTTCATGAGTCCTTGAAGTCGTCAAAAATTCAATTTTTGCCCATTTTAAGATTAGTGCCTTTGAATGACATTTTGTGTTTTGAAACATACAATATTGCTTCTTCCAATTTCAAGAGTTCACCACAACTTACTTTAGGATGTTGAATATAAAAGTTTTTTAGAATTTCGGGCGTACTCGTATATATTTATAATTTCGTTGCCATTTTAGACCCGAATTTGTAAGTTCGGTAGGCGAAAGGTCACTTTGCACATTTTAAAATTTAATTTCGATTCTCTGCAGCATTTCCGTTGCTTTTCCTGCATTTTAAAGTAGTTTTGCTTAACGCTTACTGTTTTTCCCATTGTCCGAGTTGCTGCACCGTAGCTGCTTAGGCCTGTCGTCTTTTGCCCCGGTCAGATCCGTCTGCTTGTGCCACACCTCAGCCTCGACCGCATGTTTCTCAAGTTAATTTATTCATAGCCTTTGTGTTGCAACTTTTGGCTGTTTCCCTTTCGTCGCCCTAGTTTGTTTGGTTTCTCCTTTTTGCTTTCAGCTCCTTACTGGCACACGCATAAAATTCCAAAAGTAGGCTTTGCAATCGCAGTATTTTTTACCACATTGTTCGTGCATTTCGAAAAGTACAAACTTGTAATATATATGTATGTTCGACATTACGTTGCATTGTTTACGTTTCTAAGTTAGTTGTTGCGACACTTTTGCTGCAATTTGTTTGGCTAAATGTTGTAATTAATATCTAGATATATAGAAAAGAACTCTCGAGTTCAATTAGAGAGGAAGAGAGTGTGACAAATATAGGGCTGATTACCTAAGGGTGCGTGATAAATCGGTTAGATATTATCATTACTAAATTTACATATGAACGTAATGCAGTAACGGAATCGAACAGGAAGATTTTTAGCGTTATTTCGTCAGCTAGCCGATAATATAACGATCGTGGACATAATTTGAAATCTTACCTCCAATTAACATTAGAAAATAATTTGTCTGCGCAAATTCTTATAATTCTAACATTTGTCTTTTCCCCGAGACATAATTTTTCAATCGGTTGTCTTGACCCTATCTTTTAACATTGCTCGTAGATTATTTGAACTGATTTATTACTGGCAGCTTGGGTGCAAAGATTTATTTACACACCGTCTACAAAGTTGGCTGAATATTTATGAGACGTGATTGTGAAAAGCGCCAAGGAAATTTCAAAGATAAACACTTAAGTTATTACCTCTACTTGATTTTCTTCTAAAACTAGAATTTAATTAGGCCAAGTTCGGTGCAAAGTCTAATGCAGCAAGTACTCACTCATTCACACACACTCTCATGCACAAGCATAAAGAACTTTAAGGCGGTTTGAGAGAGTGTATTGCCGTTTTCGTATGGCAGTAAATTTCACACGTGCCAAGCGCCTGCTTAGGTATATCGACGTGCTTAAATGTACATTTCAGCAAAGTTCACGAGGCAACTACAAAAAGCATACGTATAATCTCGCCATTTTCATTCGTTTGTGCTTTTGCTTCTTTTTGGTTCATTCATTTCGTTTCTTCTGGTTTCGTTTCAGTTCGCCACTAATGTCCGCCATTAGTGTAAAATTGATGACCTTCCCGTGGATGTGGCTGTTCATGAAGAACCCATTTGAGGGGGCACAATGCGCCATACGTCTAGCCACCGATCCGAAGCTCAAAACCGTAAGCGGCGAGTATTTCAAGTAAGTATTTGTGGCCCACCAATGCGCACACCACCCTCGCCAGCTCGGCTCTGCACAGTGCGATACTTTGAGTTCAGCATACGTGCACCTGCAGCAGAAGGCTTTAAAATCACCAAATTTTCAGTTTTATTTTTATGCTATTCACTGCCTTTACCAGCAAAACTTTTAGGAGTGCTGCGGACACACTGTTTGGTTAAATATTAAAATAATTACAGTAGCCGACGGTCATTTTAACAACTCCAGCTGGCATAGAATCTTTCTAAACTTTAAGCTTTTCGGCTGAGGCTCGACCAACTACTGCATTTGAAAGCCGGTAGTTCCCTCCATATTCCTAATTTTACATACAAATACTCGCTGCAGGTGCAATGTATGTATATTTTATTACCCCAACGTAGGCTACAAGAAGCCCTCACATACTCAGTTTCGTCTTAACTCGCAATCAAGTACATTTCTTTAATCTTTAATTTAATACTGTTTTTGTTGTTTTAGCGATTGCGAGATAGCACAATCGTCACTGCATGGCCGGGATATAGCTTTGGCAAAGAAATTATACATGCAGACAATCAAGGAATTGGAAAAGGTCACCAAATTAACTATTGATAAGGATATTGAGGGCGAAACTTTACCTCTGGCAATAACTGCCGATCCAGCAGACGAGAGTCACCACAGTAAACCAGCACTGGAGGCGCCAAAAATGAAACATCAAGGAAAACAAAAGCAAAAAAATTAACCTGCTGATGAATTTTCGATTTTGTGTCGTGAAACGCGCTGGATGCCACAAGCATTCATTAAAAGACTAGAGATTATGAATAATATTTCTAAAATATAAAAATAAAAATAAAAATAAAAATAAAATAATTATTTAACGTGCTTTATGTATACTTTATGGATGTGTTCATTTATTTATTTCCTGAACTTCAAAAAGCTATTAATTTCACGTAACCGGTTCGTCTGTAGATCATGGAATTGGAGTAGAGTTTTAGGCTTTCAGTTTAACTTTTTAACTTACAAACAATTTCGTTAAAATAAGGTCGTTAAATATCTATATCTACCGGAAAAAATAACTATGACTAGATTTCTTTACAAAAATTTATAAAATAGGTATCAACATTGATTTTGGATATCTCCATCTAATACGAGTATATCTATTTAAAAATGAGCATATTATCTATATCTGGAATATAAAAATACCTACAAAGACAAACTCCTAAAATTTATTACATCCTGAACAGGGTACATTAAGTTGGTCACGACGTTTGTAAAACCCAAACGGAAACGTCGGAGACCCTATAAAATATAAATGCTAAGCGTAATTATTCGGATGAGACTACTATAGGTGCCATTAAAAACTGACCGATCAAAATCAGAATAAAAACCTTTTTATATCCTTTTTGGCTATAAATAATGCACCTATGGAGGGTATTACTATTGTATAGACTCTGATTACACAAAATCGAACTTAAAAGGTTAAAAAAAAGAGAGCCAGAGTTAAACTATTTAAATCATATACGATGTAAAGGAAGGTAGGTACGATTACAGCTTTCCTGAGCTGAATTAACGCGCCATTTTGATGTACTATCGCATCACCTTTATATTTTTGAAATCTCGTTTTATCTTTCTCTCAAAACTTACTATATCTGTTATGCTTTTTGTAAGCAGCCATTCAGCATTTGGAATTGGCTCCAGATAAGACATACGTCAAGAATGCAAGCTCTCTGACGCGACTAAATTATATAAGGATTCATCTGGAGTCATAGCGGGTATCATGCCGCCGGATATAATGGCATTTGAGCTGAAAAGAGCTTAGGAAAAATCCAGAGGCATTGGAAGAAGTCTTACAATAGCAGCGCAAAACGAAGGAAGGCAGAAAAGTACATATATCTAAGTGTCAGAGGCGCTAAGACATTGTACAAACTAATCGGAAAGGTACAAGCATAAGTGGAGAGAAAGCACGGGCAGACTGATTAATACCTGACGCAATTCCTGACCGGTCACGGATGCTTCCGACAATATCTCCTTAAATACGGTCTCAATAATGGAACAGAATGTTCATTCTGCGGTAATGGCAGCGAAAAGGCGCAGTATATTTTCTTTTACTGCCAGAAATTCGAAGCAAAGCCAGCAAAGAGAACGTGTGATTCCAGATACAATACACAATGCAAACTCGTGTGGAATAAAGTGAAGAATTGGCTCCTGTCCAGGAACCAAGATGAAATGAAAGTCAACGAAGTTGCGAAAAAAGAAAAATTAGAGAAGTGTAGTCCAGAAAGGTGCCCATGAAGAGCCAATCTTTACTGACCTTGGTCCTGGGAAGAAATACTTAACGGTGGTCCCGAAGGATCAGTGAACTACAGTCGGAGTTAGGGTTTAGTAAGTCGGAGTACTGTTACACAAGTTCAGCATGGTATGATCATGTATATTGGGCATGGTATAGGACTGACGATTTCTATGAAAGAATCCCCCTTCGAAACAAACAAAAAACAAAACCTGATGGATTTCAAGTATATATGTCGGATTTGTGATAGAGCTGGGCATTGGCAAATAAAGAAGAAAACTGTTTCCCATTTCTATTCTAGTTGCAAGCGCGGTAAATATTGTTATAAAGCAGACTCATTTTTGCTACGTACATTTCAAATGGCTAATGCCCTGTAACCGCTTTTCCTGGACTTATTTAGTAAGTATTATTTTGTTGTATCTTGCATTTGGTTATAGATTTTCATCTGTTTATGGCAATTTGTTCAATTGTGTATAAGGCTCTCCGAGATACATATGTATATATTAACAAGAGAATGTGCAGTTATATTGCTGTCATGCTATGATTCCTAATCCACAAGTAAATGAAACGAAATGTTCTAAGAGGTTTTAGCATCACTTTTAAGACCAATCCCTTTCAAACTCCACCACATATTATATGAATACTTAATCGAGCCAAATGAATTAAAGTTTTTTTTTGTAAATTAACCATTGCAACGAAATGAAATAAGCAGTTGATAAAACTTTTATGATAATTTAAATTAAGATGTTCTAAAAAATTTTCTCTTCCAGTACTCATGCACAGGGAAACGTGGTAGCTGTTCGCTACTGCTAAAAAAAATCGTATAAAAGTAGCCGCATGAGCTGAATGGCATACTTAAGTACATCGTAATGTTATTACTTTCTAAGAACTGAGTTGTCTTAATTTCAAACCTCTACAAGATTATTCACCACATCCCAAGTTGCTTCTGCAAAGAAAAATTCGATTCATCACTTTACCTGCCGAAAATAACCCGCTTTTATATATTTTGTTTCTCATTTTCCTTTTGTTACCCATTTTCCGGACCCACGAATTTAAGTAACCAATTACACGGTCGCCCATTAATTCGCAATTCGTGTGTCAAAATCGACGTGAAAACACCAATCTGTTGCTGTCTTTGGCACTTTGCTGCTTCTTGCAACTGTGACAGTTATTTAAGTCACGCCAAAGGAGGCGTAATACACTTATTCCGAACACACTTAGGCATACAGTAAGTACATACTTACACACAACTGGATAAACGAGTAATCTAATGTGAGTTATAAGTATGTGTGTGTGTGTGGCTTCATATGTGTGTGGGCACTTAGAATGTTTTGCATCCACATTTCTGAATTTAAATCTGTTTCCAAGTTTTAATGGTCGCGTCGCATTTCCATGAAACGAGTTACATATGTTTTGCTTTATGATTTTTGGCCGTCTGCCCAGTGAAGCAGAACCGTTGCTCCAATTTCCCTTCATGGTATCATAAAATTATGTCATGTTCCTTTTAAAAGTTTCCTTGCATTTAATGTAAGGGCATCAGCCACCACCACTATCCTTTCCTTAATGGTCAGTTTATGTCAATAAGCAGCATATCATGCGCCCGGAAACCCGTGGATAACCGAAAGCTCTGAAGGAGGTACGCTAAAGCGCTTTTTCCCTTCTATAAACATACTTATATGTATGTATATATGTGCAAGTTCAATGGGTTATGACGAGCTTTTGCCGCCCTTTTTCAACAAAGTAAAGTTTAGATTCTCATTACACCAAGGAAAACATCTTTTACTATCAAGCCACTAACAAAAGTAAAGTACAATATTAAGGTGATAATAATGTACAATTTATTGTAAATAAAAAACCTGTAATTTAACTCATCGAACACTAATTTTAACCCACAAGTTCCCCTAAATATTCCACTGTATGTTTGGTAGGAACTTGATTTCGAAAGCTTTTGCCAAGAACTTTTTAAAGTAACTACGAGAATGTTATTTGCACATTCGCACGTGCTTCAAAAGCTTTTTGAGCTTTCGTTCATCTAAAATATTTAACCCTTATCGAGGGTACTTACTTAAAAATATATGTACAATAAGATATGAAATACCTTCCAAAATAAATACCAAAGTTTGGTGCATAAGCAAAATATTTTACTTTTGGCCTTTATAAGGAAAAAAGCAATTGCTCGATGTTAGTAAAGTCAAATATATCGAATATTAGGGAATCTCAGAGAAGGTATACCCAATAAGATTTATCTTATTTCTTCTAGTACTGCTGGGATTTTGAGACTGAAGAAACTCTTTGCGTATCGGCAGTTACGGTATTAAATTGTCTTCAAATTAAACGCTTTCCTCCTGTAAGCTTGCAGTCCGCGGTAGATCAAAGCACAGAAGTTCGATTTGAGCAAATTTTCCCATATATATTAATAAAGCGTCAGTAAACAGTTATCATTATTAAAAAAATTGTAGTTTGTCTAACTTTAAATGGACCCACGTATTAGGCAACGCATACCCTTAATAATTCATTCACAAACTAGAACGGTATCTCTTCAGAGAGTTATTCAAGACAGCTACCCCTAATCCGGCAATGGTACTGCTGAAAGCTCTACTCTTGCACTTTTGACAGATTTGACCAAATTATTAGGAACGCCAGATGGGGACTTGATAAAACTGAATAATGCTTCCAAAAAAAAATCCAAAATACCTCCGAGAACTGAAAAGTCGTTTATAAAGAAATATTAAAGTTTTCACAGACGGGCATGAGCTTACAGGAAATATTTCATTTAAAGTGAGCGAAACGAAAAATGTTTGTTGTTTTTATTGTCATGAAAACCACTGCATTTACTTGAGCAGCACAAATGGCAGGGAAAATATTGAAATGCTCTCACAGCATTCAAAATAAACAGCGAAATGGGCAAAAGCTCCGCACACACCATAAATGAGAAAGCAGAGAGAACAAGTACCATAAACAAACAGGAAACCACCCGCCAATTAAGCTGGCAGACTGGTGCATATGATTAGAATCAGCAAGTGGTGGCGACGACGTCAGTAGCGCCGCCGGTGGCACACATAATTGAAGTGAAGGTAAAGTTCGCAAGCGGGCAGGAAACGAGTGGGTTTATATGAAGAACGGACGGGGTTGTGAGCAGGGTTGAACGAGAAAAAACGAATTTGTAGGTGTGTTTGAAATGAGCTTTACTGAGCGGCCTGCATCCCCAACATTGTTCCGCGTTGAATGGCGGCGGGGTATGTCTGCATGCTTTGCGTAAATGAGCAAATGAGAGCTGATGGAGCGTATGAGCCTGCCATTCAAGTGCCAAGCACCAACAATTGTGGTCTGCAATTGCTTTTGTTGGCAGCCTTTTGTTGCCAGTATTCCTGCCAGACCAAATAAATTGTTGCTGCTCACGCATCGGACCCACGGGGTAGCGAAGAGAGTGTTGGGGCAGTGCGCGTACGTTCGTCGAGTGCCGTTGCTGCCACTTTCTGCGGTCTCTCTGCGCTTAGCATTTTTGAGACGGCGAAGTGCTGTTGAGCCAGCCAGCTGGGTTGGCGGCTAGCGCGTTCTACGAACACACGGAAAATACATACAAACGCTTCTATCGTTCTTATGTGTGTACGTGTGTGTCTACTATAGCGAAGTCGAATTGAATTTGGACTTGAGATTGAATCGAATTCGTGAATTCAGTATTCCGGCGAACGAATAAACGTGCGAACGTGTACGCCGCGACGAATTTGGCGAAAATCGCAAAGTGAACTTGAAGTAGTGACTTCTAAGACGTGTGCTATTTATTATAATTTATTTTATTTTCCGATATCTGATAAGCCCCACTATCGGACATTATGCGGTCGCTGTAATTAAAGTAAACTTCAATTAGACAAGTAAATTATATTAATTAATGCTCGTCGAAGCGAAATAGTATTGTGCCAACAAAAAAATATTATTAAGCAGCGTGTTAATGTACAACAAATTAGTGAGTTATTTACAACAACGCGCAGCTGACGAAGCCAAGTGTCTTGGCAGAGGCATCTTAGAGATGTTTGCGCTGGACAATTACCTAACGACTTGGCGCAATGAAGTGAATTCATTTTCACCTTTTGTGTGCACGTTCTGAGACACATACATATACACATACAGATGTATACACAAACACACACACTCACTTAAATGCTTACATTTCTAAAACTTTGCAGTAAATATTTAAACGCGATGTGCCGTTTATTTACTATTTAATTACCAACACTTCCTACAAATAATGGAATAAATATTCTGTTTGTGGGAGAAAATAGTAAAAAGCCTAGACCAAAACAAAGCAAATCAAACTAATAAAATTTAACTGAAGTGCAGACATAAATCTAAACAAATAAACAGAAGCAGCTAAATGGTCCGTTGTGGAAAGACCACGACCCTGCAGTAAGTGGCCTAATTGCCCAATCTTCATCTAGCGAAAAAGTTGCGAAAGCGCCAAAAATCGAAATATTATTTTTTTAAGACTCTTAATCAGCCTTTAAAACATATGCATAAATATGTTTATATTTTTTGAAAACTTTTAATACATATTTATTTCATTTTCAAATAGATTTTAATTGAAAACCTACCAAAACTTTTAACTTTTTTCTGGTGAATTGTGTTTTATTCCCTGAACAGGGTATATTAAATTTGTCACGAACACCCAGCAGGAAACATTGGAGATTCTATAAACAATATATAAAGGGTGATCCGTTTCGAGGAAACTTCAAATTTAACAGGAATTGATTATTATTATACATTCTTTGGCATTTATTATCAGATGTTGGCCGCGGCTACTACTCAGATGGTCCACCAGTTGAAGCCAATTTCCAAAGACTCGTTAATGTTTTGCTCCATGGCCTGTATCGAAGCGGGATCATCCGCATACACTTAAGACTTTACATATACCCTCAGGAAAAAGTCTAACGGTGTGATATCACTCAATCTTGGCAGCCAATCCACCGGCCCAAAACGTGATGTTATCTGCTAACAGAAGTGTTCTCTCAATAAATCCAGTTGGGAAATGGCGCTACCTTGTTGCAACCAAGTGTCGCCGAGATCGTGACCTTCAATTTCAGTCATTAAATAGTCGGTTATCATGGCGAGATAACGGTCGACATAGACGGTTACAGTCTCACCGGCATAATTTTTGAAGAAAAATGGTCCGTTGATTTCACCGTCCCACAAACCACACAAAACCGTTCTTTTTCTGAATGAAATGGCAGCTCTTGAATCTCTTCAGGTTGCTCTGCGTCCTAAATGGGACAATTTTGCTTGTATACGTACCCATTGAGCCAGAAATGGGCCTATTCACTAAGCAAAATTTGACACGAAAACTTCTTGCGCAAGCTGTATTTTGTAGGCTTTCAATTTAAGATCTCGACGTAAAATGCGCCAAGTCGTTCCATACGTCAGTTCGAGTTGCTGCGAACGGCGCCGACCCTCCACGGTCTTCGTGTACACTCTCAGCTACGGCTGTTCTATTTTCAACAGCGCGTGCTGGATGTGGTATATTCGGTCGAATAATATCCAATAATGAATGCTGGGTCTCAAGATGGGTGATGGTGTTGCGAATAGTATGCTCAGTGGGTCGATTATGTTGACCATAAGTTGAGCGGAGCCTCGCAAAGCGTTCTTTACAGACATGAATCGTCATAAAGTTGAACGATTTGTAAACTTTGTTCAGGCGTAAATCTTTCCATGCTGAACAAAAAATAACATAACAGCTTCACACGACTTTTGCTTGATCTGTCAAAAATAGGCCATTCAAAAAATTTCCTCTACTTAGATCACCCATTATAAATGATCAACATGAGAAGCTAAGTGGATTTAGCCATGCCCGTCTGTATGTCTGCTTATAAGCAAACTAGTCTCTCAGGGTTTGAGCAAACCTTTTCTCTCCAAGTTGCTTATTTTTCGTTACACTTTTTTTATTTGTAAAGGGAGAGACTACATTTTTTTTAACTTTGGTCAGTTTGTACCGCAGGCTTAAGCCACAGTGACCACAAAAATTTCCTGCAAGGTCCATATATTCTATACCTACACATATGTATGTATTTGCAGAGCTAGACAAATACAATTGCGTGACTAGAACGCACACTTGTGTCTCTACACGCTCTACAAGTGAATAAAGTCTGGCAGCCAGTATTCTGCTTAATTACATATAAACTTTATTTTGTATGCAAATAAGTTCATGTGAATATGCATATGCTTGCGAATGAAAACATATAACCATAAGTCGTTGTAACGGATTAGTGAGTTAAAACGCCACATTTGCCTTTGGGAAGATAGAAAAAGCTTAGACAGCAATTGGGCGGCGCTACATATGGTCTTTTGGGAACCACGCTTCCTAGAACTGTGGATAACAGCAAGGGGTTTTTATTATTTTTCGGCTTTCTGGGATAAATTTCCATGGTAATGTTAAGGCTCCAATGTAAAACTAATGAAATACTTTATGCTAATGCGTCAAAAGCGTGAACGCTATGAAAAATATTGCACCTTTTTTGATAAATGGATATTCTATACAGGGATATATTCAAAAGTAAGCGAATAGCTCTACTGGACGCGCTCCAACCCACAATTGATGGATTACCATGCCTTCAGCCGCTTCAAGAGGTCTGACCCCTGATAGCAGTGAATAATAAAATAGCGCAAACTAATTTAATATTAATAAATAATATAGTCAATAAACTGCGTTTGCTGCGTCTAATTTGAAAGCCCCACTAGCGCCACGCTGATATGAGCTGCGCCGCGCCACACGCAGTCTTCCATATGTAAATTACGCAAAATTGTACGCGGCGAATATACGCGCACCAAATACGATGGATTTTGGAATATTATCAGATGTAGTTATGTGTACATGTTTAAGTGTGTGCATGTACATATAAACGTATGTATGCAAATGTGCTGATTGTGTATGGAAGTGTTTGCGCGTGTGTTTTGCACGACGATTGGAATGTACATGTTTGTGGGGACTTTGCTAAGCCGTGAACCGCTCCGCTAAGTGCACAAACACACTCGCACACAGTGTAGATATGTATGCAGGGAATGCGCATCATCCATTAATCTATCTGCTTATTTGTAAATGATTTTCAGATTATCAGCGTGTGAGCGGACTGTCTAACTAAGCGAGCGTACAACTGTGTGCGGCACAGTGGGCTCGACCCGTTCTAATTGTTTGATGGACTTTTGGTGAAACTCAGCTCAGCCACATCCGACAGAATCTTTTATGAATTATTTTAATATTGAGTATTTCACAGAGAATAAGGAGTACTTTGAAGTGCGCGAACTGAGAGAATCCGCTAAAGATATTGGAATTGAAAGTTAGCGCAAATTTTGAAAGCGAATAAATTCTAAACAGCAACCCTGCCCACAATTGTCATTAAAAGCACGTCATTCCTTTATTACTTCAAGCGACTTCTGCTCATTTATACGCAATACTTGGACTTACACATACAGATGAGTCAACATATCTATATTATTTACATATATGAACATACATACATACATATACATATATCTATTTCATTTATTTACTGAAAATTTTTATGAGAGTGTACAAAGCACCGAATGGCACTAATGGCAACTATAACAACAAAAAGCAGCTTAACAGCAAATGTGAAAGCATTAAACTAATCGCAAAAATAACAAACACACAAACACAGCCAAAAGCAATAAAAGCGATCCATACATACATACATACATATGTATATGTGAGTGTTTGTGTATGAAGACGACTAAAGTGAATAGATTCGAATAAAAAAGCGAATCGCTGGCGATAACAACAAGTAAGCAGATATGACAATAGAAAGAACTGCAGCAACAACAGCAACAATAACAATCGATAACGCTGCTAAAAACCAAAGCAAATAGATAAGTGCAAACAAACGGCCACATGTATGTATGTATTTGCGTGTGTGTGTGTGTGTGTGCAAATTTTGTCACTTCACGGACCGGCATGGCGTATACTTAATGTAAAGCTTCCTGATCGAACGGTGGCACGCAGCAGCGCCTGCGAATGTGAGTGCGTCAATAAAAATGCGAGCGTGAGTGCAAACAAAACAAATTACTATAAGAGAAGTGCATGCAAACAGAAGCAGCGTGTGACACATAGCGTTACGGCGCAAAGTAATGATCCAAACGTAAAGACAGTAAAGTGGAAATAAGAGCATAAGTGAAGCGAAACAAGGCACCTACAAACCAAATATACATATGTATGTGTATGTGTGTCCGTATGTGTGTCTAACCACGCGCAATGCCAACGGCTGACATTCCTTTCAGCACTCGCTCTGTTCGAAGGTCTCGCCGCAGTGCGCTTAGCGTGGGGTAGTGGGGCAGCTTTCTACTAAGACGCTTCTGCTTTTTTACGTAGGTTCAACTAATGACCTCGTTCGATGTCACCGTCGCTATTGTCGCTTTTGTTGTGCTGCGCATTTAATATGCAAGGAGCAATCGTGTGAAATAACGCTGCAAATGGCTCAAATATTTTAGAATTAAGTTTCACAACAAGGATAAGAAGAATACGGTTCAATTGAGTTATGTTGCCAGTGGGAACGTACGTGCCGTGTATTCTGCTTTCAGCATTTTAGCGAGAAGTAATTCTATTCCAAAGATGTCAAGCGTTTTGAGAATGGTGGGAAATATGGAGTTCGATCTCCGAGGCCGAGGGCACTAAATGAACTTACACTAAAATTTAATGAATTGAGACACATTACAGCAGGTGTTGCCAGTTCTTCCTAGCCGAAGTAAGGTTACTTAATCTAAGATCTTTTATTATGATCTTCATCTGGTTCGATTAGACAAATTGTTTGGCAATTGTTGTTGTTGTTGTTGTAGCGGCAGAAATCTGCCGAGTTGACAGTCCTCGGTCCAATAAAAATCCGGGTCCATTCCGGTTACGTAGACCCGACTGTCGTGACAGCTGTCTCCCATAGTGGTATATTCTGAACAATATGTTCCCTAATTGTTGCGTTGTCTTGAACAATAATCTATGATATATCTTATAAAGATATTTAGTCAAATGAAAAAAATCCATACAATTACTTTATTTTGATACAGCAGTTTCTAAGGCAGCTATATTTCATAGTGCTCTGACGAATATGACTAAACAAACTGATATATTCGTGTTAAACGCCCGTTCCATTACGTTTCTAAATACTTCTCCGCTTAACTGCCTCACTGTGCAAATAAAATAAAGTAGAAATATCTACTGTCTACCTGATACCTAAATCTAACAGCACTTTCATACGCTATATAATATCACACCGACGCCTACTGTCGTTTAATCTGCAGCAAATCCTTAGCTTACTATTGACCTTTGCCAATCGCAGCACTCTCCACATAAAACTATTTACAGCTACTCGCATGTGTACACTCTTACAAACTATTTCCAACGCAGGCTCCCTGAACTTTTTTCCTACATCACGTACATACAGTAAGTTTTCAATTCAACTATTCTCGTCGCATCAGAACAGGGTCACCTATAAATAGCTGCTCCCACTATAGCCTTAACTAAAATTTATTTATATATAAACATTTTATTTATTGACATGAACGCACATATATTAGCTCTTAGAAGAAATAAATCTATTATTTCCATGACTCTGTCCTCTCACGCCAATGGCGAACTTGATTCCAAGAAATGCAATTTGCATCAGAGTTATAATTTCTGCTAATATTCCTCATTTTTCATGAATCCATCTAATGAAATGTTATGTACCGCTATAAGCACTAAGAGCTCTGTCAGGATTAGAAAGGATCTCTCCTAGCCATTCGATACCGACGCGGTTTCAGACAAGTTGACGTCTTATCGCACGACTTCTTCAATCAGAACAGAATATAGAGCCAACGAAATCATCGCATTCGCGACTTCGCTCCAATGTCACTGTTGACAGAGTCCCTTGTGATTTACGTGAGTACCTGCCTGCGAAGGCCTAACCTCACGGTTCTTTCTAGAAGCGCATAGATCAATACAATGGAGAACCAAAGTATGAATGCATTCTGCTCTTATACTTTGGTTCCAATTGGTTCGGGTGGATAGAGACACCCTAGCCGCTTTGATCGGGTACGAGGCCGACCTAAACCCTCTTCCGTACTCTGGGTCCGCAAACCGCCGCAATGCGACTCCACATAGGACAAAATGCCCTGCCTGCATTTAGGTTTAAACCACAGCCACCACGAATCTCCACAAAGGGCCAAGCCCAATGAGCAAATTGGAGTAAACTCATAGGGCTTAACTGCTCCCCGTGGTACCAGGTTATAGTCCCTGGTGAGACTTTGTAGCTTTCGCTACTGCCAGTTGAGCCCCTGAGAACTCAAATGACTGGTGACATTTCTCTCGGAACAAAATGTCAATGTCATTGCATACCAGGAATAAAAAATACAGTGCACAATAAACATTTTTTACGATGAGTATTATTGCACTATATATGACATGGACTATGCTGACATTTCAAGACAAGCCCACAATAACAGACACAGTGCATGTGGACTTAAGTCGCCTCTTACGACAGGCATGCCTTACCACGGGTATATTTTACAGGTCCCTCATCATTTCCTTCCCTGATGTATGATACGTAGTTATCACAATGACATCTGATTAGTCAGGGTTAGAAGTTTTTCGAGAGAATTATTTATGGTGATTCGTGCATATGAAACGACGACTACCGCAGTCATTGGAACGATGAGTTGTACGAGATATGAGGTGACATTGTCATAGTTCAGCATATCAAGAGATTATGAGTACGCTAGTTAGGTCGTGTTGTCCTGATAATTGAGAATACTCTAGCTTTAAAAATATTCGAGAGTACCCGAAGGTATTGAAGGTCTTGGACCTGGCTGCACTTGGTATCGTCAATTGGCGCCAAAAGCACCAAATTAATTTTTTCTTCATTTACTTTTTTTGCTTTGAGTTTCATTAGCTTTTTTTAAGCCTATTTGGCAAATTCACCATATTTGGGCCAGATCTTTCTAGTTGTATTCTTTTCAAATTTTTCCAATGAAGGAAAGAAGTGTTATTCTTAACAAAATGAAATTTACTGTAGCTTAACCCTAATATTACATATCGCTCCAACACCCTACCTCCTTCAAGCTCAAGACATAATCCGCAGCTTATTTTAAATCGCAATTTCTCTGTTGATTGCGATAATGAGCTCTCCTCCTTCTCTTACCCTTTCGATTTGTGTTATGTCCACAATGAAGAAATATTACAATTGTTCCTTAATGATACTTTTAGTGCGAGACAACATTGTATTTGTAATAGCTTAATGAATACTGCAAAGCTATTAAATCAGTAGTTTATCGATAAAATTAATTCTCAATATTTGCATGCAAAACTGCAAACTCTTTTGTATTCAGAACGTGATTGAAATTTATTTTTATATCGGACAATTTATGCCGTTATTTGTTCCAATCATGCCTTCAATGGTTTTCAGCGAACAATTGCATTCACCACTTGCCTCGTCGAAGCCAACGGCAGAAGACTTCACAAGCAAGTAAACAATTTGTTGTCGGTTTTGTAGCCCAGCAGGAGGCAAATGGCTTGGGTCTTTATATTTTAGTAAAATGCATTTGTTGTCTCATTCAATCACAAACAACAGCATGCGAAGACAACATTTTCAAACTTAGCGCCAAGTTTTCAATTTGCGACGTTGGCAACACTGCTCATGCCGCCGTTTATAGCTTGCAACTATGGCGCAACTAACTGAGTTAGCAGAAGAGCACTGTGGCAGTAGCCAAGAGCGGAAGAGAGTTGAAAACCCCAACAACACACACACATACATACATTCATAAGTAAATATGTATATGTTCATAGTGTGTGAGTGTGCGTACGGCGCGCCAGCCGACCGGTAGACCAGGCAACAAAGTTATGTGAAACCGACAGAATTGCGGTTTAATTTACATCTAACAACGACTTAGCAAATGCTTAAGTTCTGCTGCACACTCGCTTGCCTACGAGCGTACGCAAGCTGAGCATGAAAGCGAGTTAACGGCGGTAATGAATGCAATGCCAAACGAAAGCCACAAGTAGCAAATGCTTGAAGGAATTTTTGTTGGCGTCATTGCAACTCACCCGTTTCGCTTCCCTACCAAACTGGTACAAAGAATATACTCAAATGCATACATATTTATTTGCATATATGTATGTATGTGCAGCGTAAGTGTAGATGGGCGCCTCTGCCGTATTGAATACATATGTATGAACTTTCGTTGGTTTTACATGAGAATATGGCAAGTGTACATACACACACCCCCTCTTTTTATTTACTAACAATTAACGGATGTAAGAGACTCCGTCGCGAAAGGTGGCAACACAAAGTTTTTATTGCTAAGTTCTATCTTATATGTATATATATTTAAACTCGCTAAATTAAGCGCTTTAATCTGGTGAGTGAAGCGCTAGTTTTAGTTGCGCTGAAACTTGCCTAGCATATTTTGTCCAATGATTTAAGCTTCAAGCAGAATTCTAGAAATATATAATTGAATACAAATTTCCTTTCATTTTAAATATAAGAATAGCCGCAGTGCTCAAAATCCAATCTCGGACTCCGATAACTCAATGACTAAATTTATCCTATTCTTATTTCATTTTCCTTCCCTTCACCAACTATTTAGCTAAAGTTTTCCTGAATGTTAGACCAATCTGATCTTAAAATTTCAAAATCTTATACATAACAGTAGGCAAGATCACATGCGGACACTACAATAAATACAATATATTGTATGATTTCAGTGTCTCGCTTTCAGCTTCTGCTGCTTTGCGCTCACATTTTGCTTCCACACTAACTAGTTGTCTTCGATACTTTATATTATTATTTTCTTTTATTTTTTTATTTTGCGGTAAAACGAGTTTTCAAGCTGTGAGTTTGCGTCTCGCTATTTGTTTTGCTTTCTTAACTCGCCTTGGCCGGTTCTCTCATGTGCATACATCAGCCACATCGGCTTACCAATCTAAGCGCGTATTGGTGTTGACTGCTGGCGCAAACTTCTGGCCAAGCAGCCAGGCGCTCGTCATACATTCGTACGTCGTGAACTGAGCTGAGCGGTCGCTTTTGTACTTAACTTGGCTTAACACTGCTTCTATTGCCCGTCGTTGCTTATTCTGCGCTTGGGAGTTGAGGCATTTAATATTTCATAGCACATGCCTGGCAGTTATTAAATTTCTTTCATTAAAGCGCTGCTTTTGCTAGAAACATAAAAGTTCTGCTGAAAATTCGGAGTGAAAAATAAAGTGAAAACCTCGAAGAGCGAGAAAGTTGTGAAAATAACTGTGCATTAAAGCGTTTGCACACATACTTGCACAAGCCATCAAATACACACGTACATATTCATATATACATATGTATGTATGTATGTATATAGATTTTTGTGTCGCCTGTAGAAAGTGTTTGTGTGAGCATTCTCAGCCATTGCAGTGTTTGAATGCACTTGTAGACGCCACGGCCAGCTACCAACGGCACTTACCGCAGCCAACGCCAGGAATATAATGTAAATATTTACATCGGGCTAATAAAAAGTGCTTTAACGGTAGTTTTAATGAGCCAAGTGAACAGTACAACAAAAAAGAGAAACAAAGCTTAAAATAGCAAAGAAAAAGTGAAACAAAAATTAAAAAAAAAAATAAAAACCACTAAAAGGCCAAGAGCAACAGAATTATTAAAAAAGTACCGTTAGTTATAGCCATTCTGCCACGTGCAGATCGTTCTATATAGCCATTGGCCGTAAAACAAAAACTGAGTGCAACTAAGTGATGCTAAGCATAAGTAAATGAGAGCAATAACAACAAAAACACCAACAATTCCAAACAACAGTTAGAATCGGCGATAACAGCATCAGTAATGGTGGTAACAAGCGCATTATCGCTATAGAACCAGCTTACTGTGGCCAAAATAACAACAACAGCGACCACAAAAACAACAACACTCATCCATCTGAAAGACCATCCATCGTTTAATGACTGCAACACAAAAACAATTGCACGTAAGTAATGAGCAATTACCAGTAGAATCAGCTAGCTTGTCTGCTGACCAAACCTCTACTCCTCCAATCCCCTGTACTCGTAAAAACTTGTGCTGGTTGCCATTGCCAATATATTTAAATCGATTCGGGTAACAGCAATTGTTATTGTCTCATGCTAAGCGTTTTATTGGCGCTCAGAATCTGTCGTTAAAATTGTAAGTGCTGAAAAGTGTTGTGAGGTTAGATATGAATCTTAAAACATACCCGGCAGGACAGGGTTAGATAAAATACAAGCAGTCTTTTGAAGTGCCAACGTCTATAGTTTTGTTGTAAATTAAATCTCCTAATTCGACAAATAAAACTTTTTATATTTATTTTTTAATACATTGGTGTATTCGAACAATACAATCAGATGCCTTTGTCACTCGCTCTAGGCAATTGTGAGGTTAAGACGGTCGTATACATATCTACGTGCTCAAATTGCAGGCATATTTTTCACCTTTACTTACAAAAAACTTGTTTTTCTTTACTGCCATAGACAACGCCCACGCGGTAATAGCCGAGTCAACAACAGCGCGCCAGTCGTTCTTCTTTCTCGCTGTTTGGCGCCAATTGTATATTCCATGTGTAGCCAGGTCCTTCTCCAGCAGGTCTTTCCAACGGAGTAGAGGTCCTGAAGAACTTTCATCCATTCGGCCGACACGACCTAACCACTATAGCCGCTGTCTTTTAATTCGCTGAACTATGTCAATTTCGTCGCATGTCTCGAACTGCTCATTGTTCCATCGACTGCGATATTCGCCATTGCCAATGCGCAAAGGACAATAAATCTTCCGCACAACCTTTCTCTCGAAAACCCGTAACGCCGGATCATCAGATGTAGTCATCGTCTATGCCTCTGCACCACATAGCAGGTTGGCGATGATGAGTGACTTGTAGAGTTTGATATTTGTTCGTCGAGAGTGGACTGTACTTCTCATTTGCCTACTCAGACCGATATAGCACCTGTTGGCAAGACTTATTCTACGTTGGATTTCGAGACTGGCGTTGTTTTGGTGTTAATAGACACAATTATCTACATATGACTTCGAAGTTATGACGTGGGAGACAAGTCACGAGTGGGACGACTGTTTGTTTGATGACAGGAGATATTTCGTCTTTCCCTCGTTCACTATCAGACCCATTTGCTTCGCTTCCATCTCCAGTTTGGGGAAAACAGAACTAACGGCGCGGATGTTGAGGCCATTGTTATCAATATCATCGGCATACGCCAGCAGCTGTTATGTTGCTCCAATTATTATCTACAGCAGCAGATTGAAGAAGTCGCACCATAGAGAGTCGCCTTGTCGCTTACTGTCTTGCTTCCTTATAAATAAAATATACATAGTGTTGACATTGGCTCGAAGCACTACCTAAGAAGAATATTCAGAAAGAACCTAAGAAGAAGGAAAATATTTGTTGGCCGTAGAGTTTGGTTCTACTTGTTCTTACGCATCCTTTTCCCCTTTATTCTGTGTCTAGGCATAGAATGATTATTGATATATGGTATTATATAATTTTGCTTAGTAAAAATCGACTTCATCTCGTCCTATTGGGATATAAGTGAATATAATATATATTTTTATGAGAGTATATAATTTATTTTTTTTCTTTTGTCCTGCTCAATTTTATGGCGCAAAACTCGCCATCTATAACATCATCCAACTTATAGTATATGTAAAATTCTTTACTCCAACTTTATTGTATTTGTATTATATACTACTTTTTTATAAATTTTGGCTTCAACTTCTCTTCTTTTCGCTCAACTTTTCGCTATTTATGTGCGAATTTTTCACAGTTCATGAGTTGGCTGACATTTTTTGCGTTCCACATTAAGTCACCAGACGCCAAAAGTGGACACCAGAATGCGAATGAGAAGCGTCGCAGACACGGAGAAACATTGTACGCAACACTAGAAGGTATTTTAATTGCTGCTTCTGTCAACATTGCGTCCTTTTGCAGCGCTAGCAACTTGTTCCATACATAAGTATAAGTATGTGTGAGTGGTCTGAAACCTTTCGCATGTCGTATAACTCTTGCCCTTACGAGTAGCAGCCGATCAGCTCGTGCGCTTTATATCCGCAAACGGAAAACCACAGCTCTGCTTTGCGGCTGGAAAGCTGTGATTCAATTGAAAACTGAGCCCCGCACTTACACTCAAGCACTGTCTGTGTAATTACAAGCACAGCGCGTCTCGTTGCTCTGGTTTCACCTTTCAAGAGCAGTCACCGCCAGCAGCCGCAAGAGAAACAGCAACAGCAACAATCTCGCATTATCCATCGATACACCTACTTAAAAATTTAGAAAGCTGTTTGTGATAATTTTTTTGGTTTACTTACATTTGGTTTGCTCTTTGTAGGTTCTTCTCAGTGCGGCTGCTCGACTCTTCAACCGCCCGTTTCATGGTCTAGCGCACTGTCCGCTTAGCAATTTTATGTTTTTTTTCTTTGTACTTTTCCAGTTAAATTACTTTTGTGTGGTATGCTGTTAACTGCCTTATTTAGGGCATTCTTTTGTGCGTTGACTTTGGTGCCGTGAACGACATTGCCTTTTCATTTTGGTTTGAGAGTTTCAAAGTTTGAACGCGGGTCACAAGTGCTCTGAAGCCAAGGTCGATTTAGTGGTTAAATGGCACTTGCTGGTGATACCATACACTTTTATGGAGAGGAGCTTAATGAAGAGTAGTTTCGCGGATACAAATAACACTTTACAATGGAGATGTATGTATATAAGGCTTTTCAGAAAAATAATTAAAGAAATTCGGATAGACTTGAAGAGCTTTGCTGAAGTTCTCTTTTTAAAAGCCAAAAACAATTCTGAAAAGAGGAACGAAGAGGTTCAGATCACCTTCCACCACCCAATGAAAAGATGACCAACGGTCGAAAAACAAATCAAAAGTTGACAAACTGTCGGCGTTTTAGAACAAGTTTACTTTACAAAATCTTTGGTCGTTTTTATTTCGACTGTTAGATCATTTTGTGGAGAACTATAATAAGAATATTCAAACAATAGGTTTGTTACGAAGGCATGAATCTCAAGAACTATTTGAGATAGCGATTTAAGAATTAGAAATGGTTTTCTCAATATCTGGTTAGCAACCATTTGTCAGTTAAGTCTGGAAAATTTTACCGAAAAAAGGGTTAGCGTCTAACCAGAACATGAAATGACAGCTGTCAGTTATAAAGTAAGCATAGATGGATCTCAGATGAGGATTACTTTCTCGCACATTTATTATACTTATTTGAATATAAACAAATTACATCTCAAAAAGGGATAATAACATTTAAATTTCCGAACATAAAATAAATATTCAAAAACTACGTAGCAGGAAGCTGTTACGGCAAATAACACAAATCGACACGGTCTCTATGTCCTCATCACCCTCTCGGCTAAGAAAATCGGTTTGAGCAGCAAAAATAGTCCTCGTCTGAACATGCACATACAATGCTCATGACGGATCAACAATTTTGCGAGTTCACAATGCTAATTTTGTCAACTATTTACCTTAAGCGTTCACAATAATCAAACTATCTGTAGGTAAGCTAACCACAACTTTGTCAAAAGGGTTATGTCATGTAAAGCTACCAGCGGTTAAGGGTAATAGTAACCAGACATTGAAAAATCCGCCCTTAGTATATTTTATTTAAAGAAAATATGAAAAAACAGTTATATTTTTAATTTCACACTTGGTATGACCTTTAATACCACTATATGGCATCTACTTCAAATACAGAACGAAGCATTTTCCCGTCAGATTTCAAAAGATATTTGGAAAATGTAAGTTTTTCTCTCCTTTTTCAATATTATTATTTTCATTATTAGTGCTAAACACTATATTTTCTATAAACTTTAAAATTTTACAATGTTTAGTATGTATTGTGTGAATGCTTAAGAAATATGGGAATTTCCCGTAGCGCCATGCTAGAAGGAAATTGTTACCTTAACACTGCAGTTACACGATCTAGAACTTGCTTTCAACACAAACTACTAGTCAAAATTGATTTAAATTGACAGCCTTAACCAATAATAGTTTCATGATATCGTCGTCATGGAAGCAGTTAAAATTTGGAAAATTTTGCACGAAATTAATAATGTAATAGAATGATATATTTACATTTGGATATCAATGCATGAATACAAAGAAATATTAAAATTCTCCACAAATGCATGTCCTCTTTGAAACTACTTATGTGATCAGCTGTTTTAACTTCATCGTCAACTCGCTATACGACTTAAATGGAACAATTGATATCAGGACGGGCAAGTTTTTGCCATTCCTCTTCACACACTTTTCTCAAAATTCTAAAAACTTCATATATTCGAGTGAAGAATGCTAATTTTGTATCCTTATTCGTCATGCTTGCTTATTACATTCCAAAAATTCAATTCAAATATTTTCAAAATAATAAAAGGACTGTAACGAAGAGAATACACAGCGGCCATGAGCAGTTTTTTTCTTTGCTAGTCGGCAGTTCGCTATCAAAGTGAGAATTGCCGCAACCAAAGTATTTACATATGAACGAGTACTTAACTCAAAGAGACTTGCATTCAGTGGATATGGCAACACTGTAATCATACAGTGACAACGAAAGTATTATGTTTGACAGTTCTACATTTCAATTTCAAAGTATTTGTTTTTTGTTTAAGTCCTGTGGAGAGCTGTTGATACATAACTTTATAAATATTTACAGAAGTAAAAGTTGAAATGATAAGAAAATCTCTCACGGAAAATGATGCAAGGCCAAATGACAGAAGCATGGAGTTGTCTGCATCCGAAATAAATACTTCCCGCCTTCAGTGTTCTCAATCCTCAGTGTCAAGTGAAAGTGATCTGTCATTCTCATTATCAATTGAGCGAGATTTAGATGCACTTCTAATCGATGACGAACTTCCAGCATTTGAAATCAGGCTTATATCACCGCTTGGCCGTACCCCTTCACCGATAGACACCAACGCAGAAGATTTACAAACACCAACGCGTCTTCCGCAGGTAGATGATGATTCTACACCTAATGCCTGCCAAAATACGGATTTTGTTGCTCTCCACGAAATCAACGCATTGATAAGTCCACCAGCTGATAATGAAGAAAGAAGAGAAAGCCTAAGCCGTTGTAATAGCCTCGAGACAATATTTGAAGGTGTATTCCTAAATACCCCTCCTAAGAACGCAAGCAATATACGCAGAACTAATTCAATGCGGAGTAATATTATCGAAAAGAATTTTATTAGTAGAATGAACACTGACAAAGAAAACCAAATACCAAATGTCATTGATTCAAATAGTTCATCCAGGAACAACTACCAGCCCAAATAATATATTCCCGACGCTAATGTAAAGTAATGTCCGAATTATTTTAATGTTTTAATAAAATGCTTCCTAAATTAAAGATAGTAAGTTATACCGCTAATTAAAATAAATGTAACTCCAATATCATTTGTAAAAATAAATAAATACAATAGATTTATTATTTAAATACTACATATTTTTAATTTTAAATGTCGACGTAAGGGTAAACATGATTGCAGATTGCATTCTTCTTGTTGTGCCTTACTTTTTCTAAATTTCACATAATTGTGAAATAATTCGTTAATTATTCTAAAACCAAACCTTGGTTTAGAACATTTTGCCATTTATAAATACTGAAATACAAAATTACATAAAACAAGAAAGAACGTTAAGTTCGGTTGCACCGAAGCTATAATACCCTTCATAAATATAAAAGAGACCAAAGTGAAGATATCAAATGAAAAGCTTTCCACACAAGGACTTGATTTTGATCGTCCCTGTTCTTGCTGTTGTAATGGTTAACTAATCCCTGTTCGGGTGTAAGGTTCGGGTTGGTTGTCATCGAAGCCATCTAACAGTGGGCCCAGGAAACATGCTCTTTTAACGCGATCGCACCATTGAGAGAGGAGTGTTTGAGGAGTGGGGTTTGCCGGGCATGCAAAGAGGAGGAGAGGTTCTAGATAAGTAAAGATTTAACCGCCTACAGTATCCAGAATGAAGTTGCGTAAAGGTCACTCTAGATTCTCGTGCCAACTCAAGCTCTACGGCTGCTGGTTTGACTCCAAGTACGCCATTCACTGAGAGGGAGTCGGAATGAAACACCTAAAATTTAAGGGTCACTCGCAGTCGGAATTTTAACGTCACCGACCATATTATTAAGATACAATCTGTACTATTTCGTTCATTTCGTGAATATGGTTGCTGTGGATTTAGTGGGGGAGAATGTCAAGCTCCTTGCAGAGATGAAGCGAGAAAGATCGGAGAGAAAGTCGTTTACTTTCGAACTCGTGCCATCGGGACTAGTTTACATATGTACTATGTACATACATGCAAACAATCGGATTAAAAAATGTTTATTTTTATTCATACGCACTTTTGTGTTTCTTATACCGTCACTCAGTTTGTTTCTAGTAAATTTTTATCATTCCTTAGAAGATGTCTGCGAAGCACACAACTAACTTGTATACATACATAAGTATGTATACTTGTGGTTTTGCAGCATATGTATGTATGTTTATATATTTATAACTAGTTCTGTGGTTAAAGAAGCCATGCTCGCCTGGGAGCCGTCTGAGGTTTATAGATCAAAAATTGAAATATTCCCAGCCGTTGAAAGAGATACTGACAATTTTCTAAAAAGTAATTACATACATATGTATGTATCTACATATATGAAAATTAATGTGTTATACGTAGATACTTTATACATATGTACATACATACTTATATACATAAGTCGAGCATCAATAAAAATAAATGTACATTCATTGTTTGCGTATGTATGTACATATGTATGTGTATGAGTAGCACATTGGTATTCAATTTGTATACCGGCTACAAGTGACTTAGTCATCAAGCCGGAGATTGGAATTTACCTGTTTTATTCGTTTGACGGAATTTTTAAATAGCAACGAGAGTATGGCAAGAGAATGTGATCAATAAACGCTAGCTTAAAGCTACTTAAATACATACATATGTATGTTCATACACATATCCATGTATATGATGAAATTTGCCAAATCAACTTGCCCGCATCAAAAGCGTTATAACGAGCTAAATTGAAAATTTTTATAAATTGTTTATTAGCTTCGGTTATTCAATAGGCAAAATGGATTAAATTGAAAATAAATTAAATTAAATTATACTACTTGATAGAATTAAATTAAAGATATTTCGTTGGACAAAGCAGAGGGATTTTAATTACATATAGAGATCATGTAAAAATATTTTTATTTTACTAAAAGATACACTAAACTACACCGCTGAAATACTTACAGATATGGACTGGGATCCACATATTTGGTATCTGGGTTCTTGAAAAGTTATAGTTCGATTTCGACAATTTTTGGCCGTAAGATGAAACATCTTGAGGGTTCTATTTGTGCAAAGCTTTATTCGGATACATTGAATGTTTCTTGATGAAGGATCAGATGGAATTTCAATCTGATTTCGCCCACCCATGAACTCATCCTTAGTTTTTTGCCAAGGAACACATGTAGAAAGTTTCATTCTTCTTCTTTGTTGACGTTGACACAGCTTACGCGGTTTTAGCCGAGTTTGCTTCAGCGCGCCAGTCGTTTTTCCTTTTCGCTGTTTAATATCAATTGAAGATTCCAAGTGTATTTAAGTCCTTCACCACCTGGTCTTTCCGATGGAGTGGGGGTCTTCCACTGCCTCCCCCGGCGGGTACTACTTGGAAGCAGAGCTGGAGTTTTTTCATCCATTCGGACGTCATGACCTAGCCAGGGTAGCCGCTGTCTCTTAATTTCCTGGACTATGTCAACGTCATCGCATATCTCGAACAGTTCAACGTAACATCGAATGCGGTATTCGCCGTTACCAATGTGCAAAGGATCATTAATCTTTCGCTGAAATTTTCTCTCGAAAACTCGTAACGCCGACTCATCAGATGTTATCATCGTCCATTCCTCTGAACCAAATAGCAGATAAGTGCCTTGTAGAGTTTGGTTGGTCGGGAGAGGAGTTTACTTCTCAAGTGCCTAAAGATAACATCCTACAAATATAAGACATATAGTACATGTATACAGAGAATAATAGCTTCATAATGTGTATCAGGATACTGAGCAAGAAAAATAATTCCATAACTCATTATATTCATAACCATAAATACTCATATACATACATATGTATGTATACAGCAACATCCCACCTCCCTACACCATTTAACTGCGTAACTAATATGAAAATACGTTTATTTCTTTTCTTTTAGGGAAATTCATAAATCAAGCGAAGTAAATATTTGGAAAGCAACAGTAAACAACAGCAAAATATATAAGCAGCACTACGCAACCTAACTTCAGAGAAGTGGAGCCGCCGCCAAAGCATTATCTGTCAACAGACAACGACCAGTCCAGACCAGTACAGTTATATATTTGGGTCATTCATTGAAACAAGCCGTCCACTTAACCACTTAAAGCGGTCATACTGAACGGTTATACACCCAAAAAGACTTGCTACGCAACAGGCCCACCCCCAGAAGAAAAATCATTTACATACACACCGACACAAGTACAAAGGAACGCAGAACAGGGAAAGTACATTTACCAGTCGAGCCAAAGCATCAGGCTAATCTCAGTTTCTACATTATTGTTGTGCCACAGGAAAAGTGTTCACAGTTGCACTGGCGCACTACAGACAACACTTCAATAGCACCAACAACCACAACAACGCCCCCAATTTCGTTGCCGGCGGTAGTGGTTTTGGTGTCGGTGCTGGGGCGGGCGCTGGAGTGCCCGTTATTATGGAAGGCCCCGAGGTGACTTTCCTCTTTCAATTTGGCAGTTTGCGCGATGCTGTCTCTGTGGCCGCCAGCAGTTTGACGCTGAAGTCGCTTAAGGACTTAGCATGTGAATTTATCAATACAAAGGTGAGTTCGTTTCGCTGGCGTTAGCCCAAGCGGCCGTGGGCTATACGTAGCATGTAATTTGTGTCGAGTTAAAATTTGCATAAAGTTTACGATCTGACTTGTCTCAAAAACCACACCTTCGGGTTAAATTGCTACTTCCACTTCCCCTTCCACACACATATGTTTGTGTGTTTGTGTGAGAATGTTGAGGAGATGTGCGTGGCGGCCAACTGAGGTCCTTATAGTTTTGTTGATAGATTATTAATATCTGTGGTAATGTTCTAATTAAACTCATTAGGTTATTGCTGAATGCTATGAGCGCAGATGAGGATAAGCCCTATCTTATCTTCTTAATGTACACGTGTGCATGTATACATTTTTAATTTTCACACTTCTCATACTCCATTATTTGCCATTTTACCTCCTTACATGTCTCAAAGTCATCATTTGCGCTTGAAAAGATGATGAAACAGCGTTTGACAAAGCATTTAATTTTCGACGAGCTCAGTTGCAGCATAAATATTTCATAGCTTCGTATATAAAGTTTATGGGTGGCAAATAAATTTCGCAACACGAGTGTTCATCTCCCCATGCTGGCGCTACATTTATGTACTGCCATAAATCGAACACGTAGGAACATAAAATATTTACAGAAATATTTTGTGCGTACTGTGTGTATGTACTCGTATATTCCCTGTGACCTATAAATCACAAGCCCTAAGACCTTAAATGCAATATTTTCACAAGTAATTTTGGATTCGAAAATTACTTAGATCCCTCAGCTCAGCTTTTACATATCTCGGACTTCGTATGAAAGGAAAAATGTTACGCTCTTAAATTTGCCTGCAAAAGAGAATTAAAAAAAATATTAAGCACTTTTTCGTAAATATCTCCTCTTCTAAGACACGATTGATAATCCTTTTATATCGTTGATTTTCCACAGAACTCGTATAAAAGGATAAATCAATGAGAAAGATGCGCCACGAAAATTAGTCACGTCTAAAATAAAATCGATCTCTAGACAAACTCTCTTTGAGTAACATGAATGATACAATGTGACATAAGGTCTCCAGTTAAACAAACAACTTATTGATATTTAGATAATAAACCCGGATTTTGAAATATACTTCTATTTAAGGAGAATACTATCTTATATTATATACCTACTATAGATCACAGTAAAATCTCAATAGGAAAATAGCTGTCCCATGCACGACCGTCTTTCCTTCGTCACACTCCAAGCAGGCCGACCAGCCCTTTTGGACGTCGCCCTCTAGTTTGACCGTCTTACCGCGAGTGTCACGTGCCCTCCGCACATTAATTGCTACGCACTAATTTTATTACAGCATATTTGCCGGACGTCAACGAACATTTCGCCACCACTGACTTTCGCAATACGCAGCTGACCTTTCCACAATGTACTTATTTAATTCGATTTGCTACACATTCAATTATTTATAATGGGATATGGTGCTCGGTTTTTATTCAACACATGCGTACAAACATAAATACTTGAGTCTGACATACATATACATAATTTATGGTATATACATATGTACGTATATAGAAGTCTGCTATCAAAAATAGCGCTGCATGTTGGGACGTGTTTGTAGGAGTAGCATTCGCTTTTAATATTAATTTCGATTCGGATAAAAGTGGAATGTGGTCTGAATATTGCATATCATCAAAGTAATATCATAATTAGAACTGACATGGGATTTTTGTGGCAATGTCACATGCTGATGGACTCGCAATATTGTTGCACTTATCCAAATGGGCAGGCTTATTTATTTACGCGTGAGTTCCAGTGGAAAATTATTATAAACGATAAATGGACAGGGGTTAAATGCACCCATTTTGTTAGGTAGCATTGCGTAGGACCCTTATTAATAATGCGTTATGATAATTAAAGGCTGATAATGTAGTCACTGGGCTCCGTAATACTCTCAATTTGTTAACGGTATTCATACTTACTTATATGCTGTATTAATTATTTAGTAAGTGCATCGCATTGCAAATTATAAAACACCCTTAATTTTACCTACATACATATGTTCTTAGAAGTGACAACGGACGAATTACCTGTATGATTTCTTTTTTTAACTGATTAAGTAATAGGAATATGGCTCCGGTTTGTCGGCCTTTACGCGATGAAAATACATTAGTGTTCAGTAAAATAAACCATTTGGTTGGATTCTCATATAAAATTAGTCCGACTCTGTCAATATATTAGAATTATGACTGTGAATATTATTAGAATTATACAGCCTGTGCTCCTTCACTTCTCATATGACCGCAGTTATTGCCAAAGTACAGAGCCGCAACAAAATCCTCAAGTCGCTAGCCGGCAGCGCATGGGGAAAAGAAAAGAAACGCTGTTGGCAACATACAAGACAATCGACCGGCCAGTCTTTAACCTTCACGTTCCAATATACTCGCTTGGATGCAGATATGCCAGAACACTGCAATCCGGACTATAAGGGGAAGCAGTTTCTACTGGGGTGATTTCGTAGAAACCACCTTTGCAGTTGCCTGCTTGAAGCGGAACCGCCTCCTAGCAACTTCAAGAGGTCCTTCCGTAACTACGTAGACGACATAAGACAATATGCCGACCAGACTTAACCATAAACACATTCACCGACTCCCTCACAGTTAATGGCGTACTTGGTGTCAAACCACCACCCATTGCAGACGACGATTTTGAGAATCGAGAGTGACCCTACCGCAGCTCCTTCTGAATACTGTAACAAGTTAAACTCCTACTTATCCAGAATATACCCCGACATACCAAATATGTGTCTAGCATGCAACGATTCCACGCATGATTCTAACCACGTTTTTGCATGCCCAGCTAACCCTACACATCTGACATCCATCTCCCTATGGTCCGACCCTGTCAAAACTGCACGTTTCCTAGGCTTTCCGTTGGATGACCCCGATGACAACTTATCTGAACCTTACCACAAGAATGAGGACTAGATAACCGTTATAACAACAGCATATATACGGAACAGGACGAACCCAAGCTTTGTCAGCATGGCATCAGCCTTAAAACTAGTTGAGAAAGTGTTTTTCTCCATATTTCCGGTGGACTGTAAACTAAATATGTGGTCCCAATGAATGAAATGAAGTTTTTACCGAACTTATCGGTAAAGTGCGGAATATCTCAATGCAATAAATTACTTACGCTACACGTAACATGATTCGGTCCAAAAATTTAGTTTTATCGTTGCATTTCTTCCCAAAATATCGTATATTTGGCTGGGCCGAACTTAAATCTACACAACTTCATTTTACATTTCTCATTCATGATTATTATCATAATTGTTGTTTTTCAGATACCCGACAGTGGTTTGACACATTTACCAGAGCGTGTACTACTCTTCCGTCATGACTACAAAAGTCCAAATGTCCTGCACATTATCAACTCGGCTTCGGAAGTGGTCGACGAGACTTTGGTAGAAATTGTACTGACAGCCAGCCGTAAGTACAGTTATTTGAATAGATTAGAAGTTTCAGCTTTTGCGAAACGAACGATTGATTGTCATGTGTCCTTTTCCCAACTCACATAGCCATTTTGTATCCCACATCGGAAATGCCAACGCTAAAGCCACACACGCTCAATGTACATTCGTACAAGGCGCCAACATTTTGTGATTTCTGCGGAGAAATGTTGTTTGGCTTGGTGCGCCAAGGACTCAAATGTGATGGTGAGCTTATTGTTTTTACAGAAAATACAGAATAACTTTCAATTTATTTCTGCTGCTCAACAGGTTGCGGCCAAAACTACCATAAACGCTGTGTGGTGAAAATACCCAACAATTGCAGTCGCCCGAACGATTCAACCTCGAGACGATCGTCGGCCTTACAGCCGCCACGCAGTCCTTCTGGTGGCTCAACACAATCACTAATCTCCAACGAAGACCAGGCGCGAAGCGATGGCGGCAGCTCACTGGTAAAGCGAATGTCAGATCTGATGAGCGATATAATTAAGAATTAGACTGTTAGCTGAGAGCACTAGTAGAGAACTACAGAAAGCAGTCGAAAGCTTAGTAGAATAACACTTAAAGACTAAACTATTTTAACATTGTAAAATGGTTTCATTTGTAATTTAATATATACTATACACTTAGTTTCTAGTTGGTGTGGGTTAGTTTATAATACGATCGAATACTCTCTCTCATAGCTATGACATATCACGAGAAAGATGAAGATTACGCTACTGCGATCTGGTTTAGAGCATTTACAAAAGATTTATACAAATAATTATTTTATACTTTTTATTATTCAATATTATATAATATAAACAAAGACATTTTATACGAACTTTGCAAAAAATCTCAATAAAGTTATGAACATTCAATTTATTTGTTGCCTTTTGATTTATCGTTTCATTTTTGCAAACGTAAATACTCTACGCCAGATCACTTAGTGAAGCTTAAAAACGCAAGATCTTGTTCTAATCTACTTTCAATTCTTTATTTCCCACCACTTTTGTGATACCTTTAGAGTGTTCCGCATTATCGCAGTCACAGTCGCTCTCCGTCCTCAAGTAGCCGAAATGGCACCCACGGCAGCAATCATTGCCTCGGCGCCAACATTTCCATGTACACACCCACGTTTGCTTACGCCGAAAAAATACGCATACCGCACACCTTCATGGTGCACACTTATGGCATACCGACCGTCTGTCAATACTGCAAGAAACTGCTGAAGGGTCTGTTTAAGCAAGGTCTGCAATGTAAGGATTGTCAATACAATGCGCACAAGAAGTGTTTAGACAAAGTGCCACACGACTGTACCGGAGAGCGACAGTTACAAGCCAACGATTATGCGGACAACACGCCCACACATGGGCATGCAGCGAAAGCGGGTGACAACTTCTTTCGCGAAGAGTTCGATGATAGTGATTTCGAAGACAATCCGTCGCCAAGTGCTAGCGGTGGCTATATGGGTAGCGCGGCTCAAAGGTATGGCACAGCGACTGCTGGAGCAAAATCCGCGCGTTCAGGGGTGCCAAAGACCACAACGAATGCACACAATTCGCCACCGGAACTGGTTAATGGGCTGGTTGGGAGCACGGATGGACGTAGCGCCGGCGAAGGACAGTCAATTGATGGCCAATCGGAGCAATCGAGCTCCTCGTCATCGCCCAGTGCCAATATACCTTTGATGCGTATTGTACAATCTGTGAAGCATACAAAGAAACGTGGCGGCCAAGCCATCAAAGAGGGTTGGCTAGTTCACTATACTAGCTTAGATAAAACAGTGAAACGACACTATTGGCGCTTGGATTCGAAGACGCTAACGCTGACGCTATTCCTCTCGGAACAGGGTAGCAAATATCACAAGGACATACCGCTCTCGGAAATCCAAGGTATAGACACAAATCGTGATTTGCGCGTAGACAACAACTATTGCTTCGAACTTAAGACCGCTACGATCAGCTATTATGTGGGCCAAGATCCATTGGTGGGCATACGTGAAGAGCAAGCGGTAAGACTGCCACCGTCAGACAGCGGAATCGGCTCCGACATTGCCAAGAGCTGGGAGACAATCATCAGACAGGCCTACATGCATGTAACAAATACACGTAAGTCCAACCGCTCAGACAAGAACTTTTATGCATTTACTACAAGGTTTAGTTTGGTTGTCCACAGAATGCTGCGAGTCTGAAGAAAACGTGCAGGATATGGGACAGCTGTATCAAATATTCCCGGATGAAGTGCTTGGTTCGGGTCAATTCGGTGTCGTTTACGGTGGTGTTCACAAAAAAACCAAACGCGAAGTGGCCATTAAAGTGATTGATAAGCTGCGGTTCCCTACCAAGCAGGAAGCACAACTCAAAAATGAAGTTGCCATATTGCAGGTTAGTTACGAAGATTAATACTTCTATTAAGTTTTAAGTAAGCATAGAGTTTGTCTCCATCGAAAGAAGAGTGCGAAAAAGGCCAAGGTTGTGCATAACTGTTCACTTTATTAAATTCTGAGTGCTTAATGGTGTTAAATGATAATCCTGGTCGCTATAAGAATCCGGGTCCGTTCCTTGGACTTGGAGTTTCAACACCTTATCATTCATTTTCGTTAATTCGAAAGTCGATATTTTAAAAAAACCGGCCTCTCTTTTCTGAACGTATTTACGTCTTTTACGTAAATTTAGTCCTTTCTATTAAATATTTGTGAATAATAAGGAATTTGTTTTTGCAGAACATCTCACATTGTGGTGTTGTGAATTTGGAGCGCATGTTCGAGACGCCTGAACGCATATTTGTCGTGATGGAAAAGCTTAAGGGTGATATGTTGGAGATGATTCTTTCGCACGAGCGCGGACGGCTCAGTGAACGAGTGACGAAATTCCTCATTACACAGATACTCATAGCGCTAAAGCACTTGCATAGCAAAAATATTGTGCATTGTGACTTGAAGCCGGAAAATGTCTTGCTCTCCTCCGACGCCGAATTTCCACAAGTCAAACTATGTGATTTCGGTTATGCCCGAATTATTGGGGAGAAATCATTTAGGCGCTCAGTTGTGGGAACACCAGCCTACTTGGGTGAGTAACATATGAGTTATTATCGCCGGTCGTTTTATGTGAGTTTTTCGTTATTTTAACAGCGCCTGAGGTGTTGCGCAACAAGGGATACAACCGCTCACTGGATATGTGGAGTGTTGGTGTTATAATTTATGTCAGCTTGAGCGGCACGTTCCCCTTCAACGAGGAGGAGGATATAAATGATCAGATCCAAAATGCCGCATTCATGTATCCACCAAACCCATGGAAGGAGATCTCCTCTAATGGTATGCAGACAGTGCTCTCTCCAAATATCATGTATATATGTATATTAATACCTTCTTCATCTCTCAGCCATCGATCTCATCAACAACCTGCTGCAGGTTAAGCAGCGGAAGCGCTACACGGTCGACAAAAGTCTACAGCACTATTGGCTGCAAGACAAGCAAACCTATCGCGACTTGCGCAATTTGGAGGGTCAGGTGGGCACACGTTATCTAACGCATGAGGCGGACGACATACGGTGGGCCAGCAGCGGTGACATGTGACCTGTTGATGCAGCGACCGATGATGCTGATACGCAGGAAGCAAACCACGAAGACAAAGTGCAACCAGAAGAGAAACACCAACCGCAATTTTCACAATTATCAGTCGGTGAGCAACAACGGCCACGCCAACGTCAAAAGTCATCCATAGAACAACAACCACAACAACACCAGCACATCGACGCTGATGCTTGTGGCTGCCGCAGTTTACCCAACACGCCAAAGGTGGAAGCTATCGGCGATAAGGCCATCAAATGGATGCGCGGTCATCTGTGTCGGAATGTGAAATGAGATTTATATACAAACACACATACATACACAAACAAACAAAGTAGTTACACAAATTAAAAGTGTATGAATATGAAATCCAATTTGAAAATCCTTAGAAAAAGCCATGAAAACAAAAGAATTTTTAGTGAATATTTATAGAAATTACTAAACTAACTACTTCTCCATATATGTACACGTACATACATAATACGCATATACAAAATTCTCTAAAGTGCCCAATAGGCGAATTTGTTTCTTTACAAATTTATCTATAACTAACAAATGAACAAAATGTCGAATGAACGAATTATGCGAGTATTTACAGGACATATTGCTCTAATTCTGAATTACTAAGTGTGCTAAGCCAATTATATTATTATTTTTACCTCAAGAACTGGACTCTACGTAGCTTGATTATACATAATACCGTTAGTTAGCGGTAAACTTTGATTCTAAAAATATTTGTCTCACTTGGTTTTTACTTTCTTAGATTAAGACACATTTTCGGCAATGGAGCATATGCACTGTAACTGTAAATGTACATTATATATATAGAATTTTCCTCTAAACCGTACCTTTCTCGATTTTCGTATGGAATTGTAATTGACTTTTACTTAATATAGAATAAAAAAGGAAAATAATTAAATTACACTTATAAATAAATAAATACATTTAAATATTAATGGTGACGCCAAATAACGGCAAATAAATTACAAATGCTTACAACAACTGAACCATAGTGCTAAATTTTTTCTCCACAATTCTATACACCAATCCCATAAAGGGTTAGATAATACCAACATAATAGATTAACATAAAAAACATAGACTCTATGCTATATACTCTATGTACAATTATTACGATCGCTAAGATCGGTCTTATGATATAATGTGTTATTAGTATGATGCGCATCTTTATTTTTCGAAATAAATATTGGATATTTGCAATTAAGCAAAATGTAATCGTTTGTCGTTTTTGCAGTAAAATTACTGAGATTCAATAAGTATAATGCTTAGATATTACTTTGCAGACTTGCCTTAAGTTGTTACACGAGTTTACAGGTTTCAAAAAATTTCGGTATTTTTTTTATCTTATAAAAATCTACAACACCTCTAAAAATTGTTCTAAAATTTCAAGTTGATCCGAGTAATAGTTTCGGAGATACAGCCTTGAGAAGTTGTGCGTTCGAGGCTAGCTAGGCAAAGCTAACCGTCTTCAAACTCGTTTTCTCGAAACAGTGTTCTGTCGGTTGCCAAGATTTCTCGAGATCTACTCAACCAATCTTCATGAAATTGTGCACAGGTCTTTGAGATATAATTACAAAGTACAACAGCTAATCTGGGGAGTGAGAAATTCCAAGTCAAGGTGAAGGTACTAGGTCAGTATAGTAAAACCCTCAAAGGGTTTGGCGTTCGTATGTGTCGGTTTTTTTATGACCTTTTAAATTTTTTCCTTATCTTGATGTTTTTTCGCTTAGTTGTAACATTTTGGCAACAAAAAAAAAACTACGTTTTTGCCAAAATGTTACAAATAAGCTCATCCCAAACATGTTCCACAGTGTTATTAAAGACAACTATATGAAAAAGAAAATTTTCCCGAAATTTAATCTGAAATTTTCATTTTTTTGTAAACATGTCTGCAACAAATCCAATTTTCAGTTTTTTTCCTTCGTCCAAGTTTAAGTTAAAGCTTTGACTAAAAGATGCATTTTTTTACTTTAGATGATCCTGTAATGGGTTATCTTGCCAACGCGCGCGCATCCTTTTTCCGAGGGGTCACCGGAAATGGCGTCGCAATGGCCGAGTTTAAAATATTTTTTTACAAAAATTTCAGCATTTTTATGTTAATAGTGTATGTTACAAACATAATTAATTCTAATAAAATATTTAATTTTTTATATGAGAAAAAAATTTTTGAAAAAAGGCTATTTTTTACCCGAGGAAACCCATATAACCCTTTAAATAGTAGTAGTAGTAATTTCTGTTAGGTACCTGTTAGAAGATCTTGATCGGAAACTGCTAGAAGGTTGTAAAAATTTAAACATAAGAAATGAGTTGCTTAATATATGGCCAATACTGTACATAGATATGCGTCTCTTAATTAAATAACTGAACCGTTAGTGGTGCATTCGCATGCAACGGTTGACATTCTTAAAAATAACATGTAACATAATAAAACTCAAAATGCGTGAAAAGAGCTCAAGGCGGCCACAAACATCAAATAGTTTCAGATTCAGATTCTAATCATAGCCCATCACTCATAAGTACGAAAGCTTTGGTGAAATCAACATGCTAAATCTACATTTGAGTGGTTTTTTGATTCTATTTTGCATAATAAATCACTACTTTCATAGTGCAATCGCGAAGGACGGATCCTCTAAGGATCTTGAACCGCATCATGCTGAGCCTGCAACGACGCCCAGCCCAGAATGGTTGGAATATCAACGCGAACGCTTCAGTAATGCGAAAGACGTGGAAACATTGAGAAAAATGCTTGATCCAGCTTCGAAATTGTTACAAACTAAAGGCCTGCGTGATGGCCCAACAGGAATACCAAGTATTCAAAACTCAAAACAGCGAGTAGCAGCAAAGCTAGAAGAAGAAAGTACATATGGAGCAACGGTTGAACAAGTACCAAATGAAAGTGAGCGTAGCGAGGAAATGCTCGCAGAGGACAATACAGACGAAAGCGATGAAAGAAGTTCGAATGTGGAAAATACCAATTTGTTATCCCACGTCATAAAAGGTGTACAATATCCAACGCTTCGAGGATTTATAAACTTTCTAAAAACTGTGCGGAACAGATGGGTCAAACAATCAAAACTAACATTCGAACAGAAACTTAATAAATTGAAGCGTTTGAAAAATAAAATGATGCATTTGATAGGTGAAAATAAACGTCGTTTGCTTAATGGAAGAGTGACGTTGATTCAAAAATACAAAAGATCCTTAAAGATTCAAATTGTAAAGTTAACTAAATGATCTAGTGACAAGAGCCTATGTATGTATATGTGATTTTGATAGAAATGTTTCTGCATTCTTCACATGAATTTTTCAGTTATGGCACTCTACCAGTAAGCAAGCGATATAGTACCTAATTCGAGATTTTAACTTAATTTAGTATCATCATCTTCATGTAATGTTTTCTCTTTAATCCTAACAGAAGATCAATTCAGTATGATTTGGACACCCAAGGTTCACATGCGCCGCAGACGCGGCATATTAGGAGAATCAAATCTTAACTTCCCTCCAGAGACGGCTTTAATTAGCATAAACTTTTTGACTTTTGCTGTTTTTCTAATTAAACTGATTATGGTTAGTATTTCAAAATATTTTCATACAAACTTTCACTAAACGGTTCATTCGTCTTCCCAATGCAGCAAGTGGTGCATATCATTAAAAGTAAACATTATACACTTAGCGGATTTGGTTTTACGTCCGCCGATACAATGACTAAAACTACATGAGAACAATACTTGAAGTATATTTCAGTCTAACTTAACAAAATACTATGGATTTTAATATTAATTATTTTACAATTTTTTAGCATAAACTGTCAGTTTAGAATATTTTGAGATAATTGCTTTATATTTTTTAGTGCATATAAATTTACATTAAAAAATTAAAATATTAAAAGTAATCAAATTATAAAATATGCTTTCTCAATTAAATTAGGTATATTTCTTATTTTTGTTCTATAAACGCAATATGTGAACAGAATTCGATCATTGATTAACACGACTACTTGGTATTCACATGAATATCCATCAAAATATCAACCAGTTCGTACATCACTAATGTCATTTTCTGCACGTGTAGTCTCATTGTTGTTTTGGAAACTTTCCTACTCTCATTATTTAAGTTTAATAAAAATAAATTGTAATTCATTAAATTACAATAATGAAGGAAAAAGCAACTATCGTGAAGGTGTATCCTCGTAAACGCAACGCCGCAATGCCTACGCTGTGTAAGTTTCTCATAGATCACAAAAACAAATATCAACAATTCAACGTTTTGAATAAAAATGTTTTCAGTGAAATTCCAAAATGGTCAGCTAGGAGCCGTAAGTAAGGATGCTACACAATTTACTCGTCTGCAGCAAAAGCGTGGTAAAGAGACAAATGCCAATATTGCAATGGTGACTGCCAATGACCAAATTTATCATGGTATCATGGATGTTGGTGAGGCTGCAGCGCTTACGGACACTTATATCTGTGTCCGCAATAAAATAACAAATAAGGTATTGGTTGAAAAATTTAGTTCTAAATGATATTTTTATAAAATCTTTCTTTATCCCAATAGCTTCGTATTATTCCCATTGAACAAGCTACACTCAGCAATCATATTTTCAATACTCTTGAGCAAAAACCTTTACCAACTTTGACAGCCGAACACACCAGAGCTGTGCTAATGAAACAATTTGGTGGGCGAAAAGCTGCACGTTTTGCAGCTAATCAAGAAAATAATAAGGTGAATGTCGAAGTATTAAAGAATGATTTGGACAACACTGTGCGTGAAGCGGAGTTCAGCAAAGAAGGCGAGGAACAACCCGACACGCAACATAACTTTGATATTTTGCGGCCTAAATTCAATAAAGACGCTAAAAAGGTGGAAGAAATGTATGATGTACATGATATTGTGCCTGCAGATCTGCTCGACCGTTTAGATGAGGAATCGAAAGTGGTCTACTCAACACCAGTTGCTAAGCTACCGTAAGTAGTGTTGGTATATTAATTTTAGCCAATTTTTTATGTAATGTTAATGGCTTTACAGAATACAGTCGGAATACTTATGCAAATGTATAAAAAGTATACAGGATAATTCGCCAACACCAGAAGGATTTTTGCATTTGAAATTAATTATATACATGGACTGTTTACTAAATTTGATCAAAAGTCGTGCACGTTCAATCAAAACAATTGAACTTTCCGGCATTACGGAAAAAGCGGAAAACGATGTTCGTTCACGTTTCTCTGATCCTCATTCAAAACCTTTGTAAGTTAACTAATATTAAACCAATGAACAGAATATATTAAAAACTAACACTTTACCTTTTCTAGTTCTCGAACTTCGCACACATCGGAAAAGGCCTTGTGCTATTTTATAGTTCTTGCATTGATAATCAGCGAAAATTTTACCGTGGATTTGAATGTGTTGGCTCAGGAGTTGTGTGTTTCAAAAGTTAAATTGGTGAAGTTTGCCCATATTGCGAATGCAGTCCGACCTTCGAAGACCGATTTGCTGACTTTACGTTTGCCAAGCAAAATGACTGCTTTGCCAATGGGATTTAGTAGGAAGTCAAAAAATTAATCACTCCCATTCCCTAGTTTTTTCAAAAGTTGGAGCCTTAGTCATTTGTTAAATATAGACGATTAGATATTAAAAAATACCAATTTGTGCATTTCTTTTTGCCACTTGTATATTTGAATATTTAGGCATAAAATTAAATGAAATGGGACATTCGGATAAAGGTTTATTTTTAAATAGTGAAAATTATCCGTCTGTAATTTCATTAATTGTGACAAAATATCACTTTTATTAGTACTTCTTATTCTCCCTTTTCATTACGCCCATAATTAAAAATTAGAGGAAAGAAAATATCTAAGCACAGATAGTTTTTTGGCGGTTTTCTCATTTCTCTTTTGTGCTATTATTGAAAAGCCAATGGACAAAGAGTAAGTTGTGCGCGAGAATGACATAATAAAAGGGGATCATATTTCTTATTTAAAATCTCAATTGATAACATAAGAGAGTCCACAGAAAGCATATTTGGCATACCATAGAAGAAGAATGAAAAATTATTTGTAAAGCAACAGAATTTAGTCGACCTACAGATATATCTATACGTACATAAATGAAAAAAATCCAAGGTCAACAATTATGAATTTTAAATACCTTTGCATGATTCATGAGCACAAACCTGAAGTGTCAATAAAAGAAATAATTACACATATTTACGCATGTGTGTGCGATGTCCGTATAAGAAAATTACACCCAGCCCAATAAGAAGTATATTAATTAGAATATTAGTATTTTATTATCAATTTTAGATGCAAAGCCTTAAATATTTATGTATACATATATGTACGTGGTTATTCGGAAATAAATGGCAAAATCAACCACTAAGATTTTAATGTTTTATCGAAAACTAAAAATATTGGAATTCCTAGTAGTAAATATATTAGATTTTCAAGTAAAGCACGCGCTTACATATACATATACATTTTTCGGTACCCTATAAAAATACATTTTCTGCGATTTTAATTCGAATTTATAGTCAATTGCTGCACATATTAAACATTCTTAAAATCAATACGCACTCCACCTCAACTATATTTTTTATTAAATTTTAAGGCCCTAAAAAATTTATTTTATTTTGTAGTTTTAACAACTTATGCAGCTATAAAAGATTTAACACATTTTTTTGTTACAAGCTCTATGGTTAGAGTAATAAATCGATTTTATAATTGAATTCAAATGGCTGTAATAAGCGTTTATCTGGGTTGAGAATGTTATATGTATGTTTCTATAGTATTTACTGTTTTACTTTGTTGTTGTGTCCACCGAAAACAACTAAAAAGTCTATACCCTCCCCTGGCTGCAGCCGCTTTTGGCGTCCCCTTACTTTAGTTTTTTCATCAATTCTTAAACAGCCAGGCCAAACACCGATACAATACAATACATAGTTTTATTTTCCCAACGCACAGTGCAGCTGCCATCGGTGTCATTATTCCAATAGCATGAACTGGCTGTATGCAGACCGGCGCCATTCTTTTGCATTATCATCGATGTGACAATGTATTTGTATGGTTTCTGCTCCTTGGTGAGCACACTAAGACAGTTCTCCACAACTTGTCCCGTCCAGTTGTTTACTTTGTCATGTTGGTAGGCGTTGCCGCCGATCGTGTTCTCAATAGCATCCTTAATTATTTTGCTTACGTCGTCCACAATAAACTGGCTTTCATCACGCGCTTCATCCATGTTGTAGAGTATTCTCTTTTTGTAACTAACTTAAAATTATTTAGTTTTAATAATTCACTTCTATATACTTTCAAGCAAATTGCGTAAATTATTGCAATTTTTAGAAAATTCCGGAATTAGTAGCTTGAAAAAATTATAGCGTTTCTTTACTTTTGCTTTCTCTAAATTGACGTTTTCTTTTTTCTTCAAGTTTCCAGAGATGCCAGCTCTTTGACTAAACGAAAACTTTTTATATTTTTTACCTGAGCATTTTTTATTATAATATTAAGAACCATTATAAAATAAACATCAGTATATAATTTGTATCAATGATATTAAGTATTTACAATAATCATTAAATGCTATGTCACATGGAAAAATAATAAACAAAATGACAGAAAGTGGTACCTTGTGGCAACCTCAAAAGATTTTGACAGTTCTTCAGCGATCTTGCCACATTTTAATAATCGACAAAAGTTTCTACTCTCCCTTTGGTGATGCCGCATCGAAAAAATACCCGTTGTTACGAATCGACAACGAATAATAAAATATAACAAACTTAATGCAAAAAATACATAAATATATTGAACATAATTATTATTTAGAGTATTTCTGTATTCAAAAACATTAATAGAACAAATCTGAGTTTAAGTATCATAAAATTAAATACTGGTCTTAAACAACACAGCAACCCTAAACACGGCTCTTGCAATTGTTAGAAATTGTATTATACATTCTTTTACTTCTAAATAATTTTATAGATATCAAAATATCATTTATTATTTACAATGAGCACATCAGCCTTTTATAACTCTGCGGAGGAAGTAATTGTAAGGGAAGTTGACCTGGAAAAAGACGAAGTCACACCTCCGCTTGAGCAGGTTTGGAATGGCACCCTACTAAAAATTTGTTGGGGATGGATTCGACAAAATGGATACAAACGGGTAAAACTATTGGTCAGTCATAAATGAAAAAACATAAATTAATATATTTTATTAGGTCTGCCTTCAATTCCCTGACCATTACCTGCCGCATAGCGACGAGATAAGTGATAGCCTTAAGGCTTTGTTCACTCCCAACAGTGGGTCGACAGATATAAAACTTTTTATCTTGGCCGATACCTCTTATGGCAGCTGTTGCGTAGATGAGGTAAATTGTCCTTTGAAATAACTTAAACCTGAATCCCATTAAAAAAGTAAATTACAGATCGCTGCGGGCCATGTTGAGGCAGATAGCTTGATTCATTTTGGCAACGCTTGTCGTAGTAGAGTGTCTCGTCTTCCGGTGCTGTATATGTATCCACAATATCCTTTTGATTTAAAAGATTTTACGCTAAAGTTGTCTTCAATAGATGAGACTGTCAATGGAAAAGTCTTATTTATGTACCTTGATATAGGTTATCATCATTTGCTAGACAAACGTGTTAACGAAGCGGATGAAGACTCGTTAAGCTGTATGTAATAAATATCGCTTTTGTTAATTGAGTTTGTATAAAATATGTTGTAGATAAATTAAAGGAAATACTGCCATGTAAGGAATTATTCATTGAGGCATACCCCCCTGCAGAGGACGCAGTAGAGCAAAAGCATCCAAGTGATCCCATCTGCCTTTTCGTCGGTTCCGAAAACGCAAGATTTTCTAACTTATCCATCACAACCCAAGGTATTCTAGTTAATCTGTGTAAACATTTTTTATTGGTCTTTTCTAATTTTCCTTTTTGTTTGCAGCTTCACAATGGTTTATCTACGAACCAAATAAAAATGGTTTGTTCGAAAAAAATCCGTTAACTGCCCAATACATCCGCCGACGATACCACTATATAGAGAAATGTAAAGATGCTCAAACTCTAGGACTAATTGTGGCCACCCTTACAGCCGAAGGTTATTTAAAAATTGTTTCTAGACTACAGGAAATGGCTAAATCTCGTGGAATAAAGACTCAGATTATTTCAGTGGGGCGGATTAACCCCGCTAAATTAGCGAACTTTTTAGAGATAGATTGTTTCGTGCTAATTGGATGTCCCTTCAATAACTTGTATAATTCCAAAGAGTACTACAAACCCATTGTTTCAGTATTCGAAGCTGAAATGGCACTCAATCCAGCATGGCATATGAAATATCCCGAGGCATACGTAACCGATTTTAAAAAGTTGCTACCGGAAGGAGAAAAGTTTTTGGCCTTTGATCCTGCAGTCCAGCAGGAACAAGACGTCAGCCTAATTAGTGGTCGTGTTCGAGGCATTACCGAAGATACTGCAGAGGAGGGAGCAGCTGCACTAAGTGAGCAGCAGCAGTCGCTTACTGGGATAGGAAAAATGGAAGTCATGACCACCAATACTGGTCTCACCTTTGAAGACCGTACTTGGAAAGGTCTTGATCCAGCATTAGGAAACACAGAGCCAGCCAAGATAGAAAAAGGTCTTAGTGGTATTCCGACCAATTATACGCATGACTAGTTCCATTATTTTTACTTATATATATTTACAATTATTATTAGTGTTCTAAAAAACTTTTGCTCCGGGTATTTGTATTAAGTTAAAGGGCTTCTCAATAATATTAGATTTTTTCTGTATAATATATATTAAGGGTTGTGTAACTGCACATTCAAAGATTTATTGCTCACAAGAAAAATATATAAATCGATTTAAACTACATTTGTTTTTCACTACTGTATATTTTCATTCAGATTGTTTTATTTCTCAATAAATTTTCTTTCAATTACACTACTTTGCTCGAAGCATTTTTTCGTTTATTCAAATGATGAATTAATTAGACTCTCAACCAATACATCGATGAGCGAATTCTGTTATATTCAGGCAGGTTCTCGACGGGGCCGACGGCAGCTACTGCGGGGCATCTGTCATAAATATATTTCATGGCGACATCACGTACATTGCTGACATTTACAGCGTCAATGCGTTGCTCTAATTCGTGCAAAGGAATGCGGCGGTTGTAGCAGAGCATTTGACGACCAATATCTTCACAGATAGGAGTGGTGCCATCAAGTTGGAGCAGCATATTGGTTTTCAACAAATTCTTGGCGCGTTCGACTTCGGCCTCAGTAACCATGGTGCAGAGACGCATCCATTCAGTTTGGACATTAAATAGCATATCCTGTACACCACATATAGTTAACAAAAAGTCTTAAACATATATACATTATTTTTCTTTTATTACCTCGCACTGCAATGGGTCGCAAACGAAATAGATACCCCACAATCCGGTGTCCTTGTAACAGGTGTTAAATGATTGGAAACTGTGACATAAATCTGAAAAAAAGTTCGTACATTTTCATTTAGGTTTATGAATTGATCTTCTAAAACTTACTGTCCTCAGCACTAGCACGTGCCAAGTTCGAAGCATTATTGACGCCACCACCTTGAGAACGGTCCCAAGCTCCAATCAAAGTGTTAGCTACCATCAAGGGGATGTTATCTTGATCTGTCCAGCCACAACCTTCCACAGCAATGGCAACATGTGCGAGGGGCAATGAATCATCACGAACACGGACTTCAGAGCCGGTGAAGCGGCATGGTGTGACAACTGGTGGTTTGCCATCATAAGTATTTTCCAAACCGCGCAGATTTTCCTGAGCCAATTTTACTAAATCATCATGCTTAACACCGCCGGCACCAGCGAGCACAATACGAGAAGCTTTGTAATGAGTTGAAATGTAGTCGCAAAGGTCTTGTTTTCCAATACACCTGACCAATAAATAACATGTTAAAACTGATAACATATTTGAATTTATTAATTACATACTTAATATTCTTAGTGGGTCCAAGAATGGTCTGTCCTAATGGGGTTCCTTGATATGCGGTAGCATGCAAATGATCGAACACCACTTCTTGTAAGTTACTTTCGACTTCTTGCATTTCACGTAGAATAACAGATCGTTCGCGTTCGATTTCGGCTTCGCCTAATTTTGAGTTTTGAATGATGTCAGCCAAAATTTCGACAGCTTTTGGCACATCCTTCGACAAACACTTAGCGTAAAACACAGTTTGCTCGCGTGATGTATAGGCATTCAAATGAGCTCCTAAATTCTCAACTTCCAATTCCAAATCGGTTTGGGAACGTTTAGCAGTACCCTATTATAAAAAAAAATATATATTATTCTTTTAATTAGGCAATTTTTTAAGTATTTATATATGATTTTACTTTAAAAGCCATATGTTCCAAGAAGTGGGCAACTCCATTATTCTTTTCTGTTTCAGAACGAGAACCTGCATCAATCCACAGACCAACAGTAGCAGTCGCCGCTCCGGAATCTTCGCTAGCAACACGTAGACCGTTATCCAAACGTGTCACCTGGGTGGCTGGAATATTCACGAGGGTTTTCTTTAGGCTTGCTGTTGCCTTGTAGCGCTATCATGAAATTAGACAATAAACGATGAAAATCAATATACGACACATAACCTCAAACCAAAATATTAATTTGCACTAAATTGCTAAATAACGTTTAAATTGAAAGTATTATCTCACAAATACATTTGCAATGGTATTTAATGTTATTGAAGAGTTTTTCGCAATTCTTACAAATGTTTTATCACTTTTTCACATTACGTAATGCTACAGAACCTATTTTACACACAATTTTTTAATAATCACTTACTTTTAAAAGCTCAGCTCCTTTAGAGAGCTGGCGTAAATTTTGTGAAACAGAGAGCACTCGCAACGCCATCGTTTCTATAAATTATTTAAAGGAATTTGCTTAAATTTTATTAAACAATTCGCCCTCGACGATCTTACATGAACCAGACAGGCAATTGGGCTTAAAGTTGGCTGCTCTTCTAGTACAAAAATTTAGTTGTCAAAATTGAGTATGTTAAATCAATGCCAGAGCTGGTCAGAACAGTTCAAATGTCATACCTTGTTATTATTGTTTTCCACTTTTTTTGGTCACTTTCTTCGACGACAACAAAACAAATCTGACAGTTGTTGACTCGAATAAAATTTGCTGAACGATTTTACAGAATTTGTAATTGGTGAAGCTTTTGAAAGATTTTGCTTAACAAAAAATTTTAAATTTCAATACAAAGTTCAAAAAGGCAAACGTTTCTAACAAAAGGAATTTGTTTCAACTTTTATACCAAATACGATTGCTTGAAATGGCTGGAAATTTCTGGCAAAGTTCTCACTCGCAACAGTGGATACTTGATCGGCAGGACTTGATACGCGAAAGACAATATGATCTACAAGTGCTCAGTGAGGACGAGTATCAGAAGATTTTTATTTTCTTTGCGAATGTCATACAAGTACTGGGTGAACAACTGAAACTTCGGCAACAGGTCATTGCTACTGCGACTGTTTACTTCAAACGATTCTACGCTCGAAACTCTCTAAAAAACATAGATCCATTATTACTTGCTCCTACCTGCATATTGCTGGCTTCAAAGGTGGAAGAATTTGGCGTTATTTCAAATTCAAGATTAATCACCATTTGTCAGTCGGTGATTAAATCTAAATTCAGCTACGCCTATACACAAGAGTTTCCCTATCGCACAAATCATGTTTTAGAGTGCGAATTCTATTTGCTTGAAAACTTGGATTGCTGTTTAATTGTTTACCAACCTTATCGCCCTCTACTTCAATTGGTACAGGATATGGGACAAGAGGAACAGTTGCTAACTCTAAGCTGGCGTATAGTTAACGATTCTTTGCGGACAGATGTATGCTTGCTATATCCTCCTTACCAGGTAAGCACTGCAAATTAAATTTGCTTATATATAAATATTAACTTTTTCCATTCAAGATTGCAATCGCGTGCTTGCAAATTGCCTGCGTTATCCTGCAAAAAGATTCCATGAAAACATGGTTTGCCGAACTCAACGTAGATTTGGAAAAAGTTCAAGAAATAGTACGAGCAATTGTAAATCTTTACGAACTTTGGAAGGATTGGAAAGAAAAAGATGAAATACAAATGCTATTGAGTAAAATTCCAAAGCCAAAACCAGCGCCTCAACGATAAGTATTAAGTTTAAAAGTAATGAATTACACTCCTAACTTTTTAAATATAATACATTTAAATCATTCGTATTTCTGTAAGTGAAAAATGTATTTTTATAATTATTTATATTAAACATTAATATTGGGTAAGAACTCAAACGAAGATACTCAAAGATACTTTGTTTTCCCACTAGCGAACTTGGTATTAAGTATTTTTGCTTTATCGACGATCTGTTTTGTTTGGTTTTTGTCGATTTTGTTTAATTTCAAATCTACATCCCGACTAAATGGTCGTCGTTCGGGCTTAGCTCCTGCACTGGCCAGTTCCTTTTCCTATTAATATATGCCATAAAGTTAGCCAAACTTATATTTGTTAATATGTAAATATAATATTTGTAAAGAGTAAAGAACTTACTCTCTTCTTTTGCTCCTTTCGTAACTTCTTTTGGTGTATTTCCACTAAAGACTCATCTCGCTTGTGTTGCTTTTTGTGCTTCTTTGCAAGACGTGCCTGCTCTTCATCACGTTGCTTTTCATAAGCGGCTTCCGCACTTCGTTTCAATGCCTCAGCCGTCGTTTTGGACTTTGATGTGCTCGTTGAAGGCGTGGTTTCATCATGAGGAGTTTTTGTCCAAGAGGAACTGTTAAGAAATGAAAAAAATGCTGATTTATATTTTAACTATTTATAAAACAAGTGTATACGCACCGATCGCTAAAGTCCGGTCTTTCTTTCCCCTGATGAAACGTTCGCTTCATGTTCGAAAGCGCTGCTAAGCCGCCCTTTAGCCCAACTTCTGGCAATTCCAACATCCATTCCTCACGTACTTTTGCGTCCGTCGTATTACCAGTTCCTTCAATGGCAGCCAATTTGAGTTCCAATGCCCGTTGCTCCAATTCCATTTGTGTTGAACTCATTTTTGCTAACCCATCAGAGTCATTGTTTACAGGCACAGGACCATATGAGAAATTCATGTCATCCACTTCGTCCTCACTAACTGAAGCAGCCGCGTTATCGTGCTCAGACATTTCGGAAGTCTTGCTTTGTACGCTCTCAATGAAATTTGAAAATTCATTTGGCAATGTGGGGCCTATTAATGCTTTGTCAGTTTTTGTATCTCCTTTAAGTAAATGGGGTGGTAAGGCCGGGCCGAAGGCATCTTCACTTCCACCAAGTGTCTCATTTTTTTTCTCCAAACCGGAAATCGGTAAATTGGGTTCAACTCGGAGTTTTTCCTTGTGGTAATGCTTCTTGTCCTTGTGTCTCTTCTCCTTCCTTTCCTTTTTCTTATGCTTCTTTTTCTCCGACTTCCTTTTGAGTTTCTTATTTTTCATCTGCTTATAATGTTCCTCTGATGATACGGAAGAATCTGAGTCGCTGGGCATTATACTTAAGTTATTTTCGTGAATATTATCAGTATCAAGCTAATAAATGAAATTAAAGAATTAAAACTGCGTTAATGTTGTAAGTTGTAAATTATTTGCACTTTATTGCACTAGATGTTAAGAAAGCTAAAAAATAGTTAACAAATACTTGTATATACAAATATACCTCATAGCCAGTTTCTATTTTATAGATTTACATTGCTGAAATCCTAATTTTTTCTTAAATAATTAAATGCTTTAACATATTCATGAATTGTCTCTGTTATAAATTAGAACAAACTCCTCGCATAAAAGACTTGAGCATTTAAAGCAAATTAATGCAGTTAAATTTCATTTTAATAACTTTGGCATAGTTTCATTTGTGTACGTTGAGCGACTAGGAAAAAGTTTTAAGCGCCTTACGATAGCTATAAATAAGGGATTTAAAGAGACCTGCACTGGGGATGTTCTTTATTGACTGAGTGATGCTGCTGCGCCACACTATGTCATTTACTGAAGTTTGGACCAGCTCGAGGAGATTGTGAGACTCTGCCAAGTGTGGCACAATTTTCATATAATCCCCTCTAAAGGCTGAATTTTGCACAATACGCCTTTGTAATTCACTGGGTGCATTGCGTAGATGATGTATTCTAGCTAATAGCGATTTGTCCTGTTCAAACAGCACAATGGTTTTATCAGAGCCTATTTCTTTAGCATTGAAATCAACTGCAACATAGTCCGTTAAATTTTGCATTACTGGAAAGTACAAATCCAAGAAATCTTTCTCTTGGGCCAGAACAATATTCCGCACCTTTTGCTTATTCTCACCGAATAACATTCGAAAATCACCTTTATAACTAAGACTAGAAATTGTGTGGAATAGTTGATAGGCAGTAAACTGTTCTGGTAGTAATAGTAATGCTACTTGAAATGCGCTGATTAAGTTTTTTGCCAAAGCTTCGTTCATTTCGTCGTCACCATTCGTTGGTACCAATTCCCTTACAGGCTTTTGAAGACGTCCGGCAAGGTACAAATATCGCCAATTCAATAAATCATCCAGTAGGTGCTCTCTTGAGACAACGCCATATTTAATAGTTACGTCAATGTCGGGCAAAGGCACTAACGTGTTGAAGTATACACGAGCTCCTAAATGCTCCTGGTAGTTCATGATGAAACGGGGACCCAATAGGTGCAGCATTGAGTAGTGACTTTCCTGACGATTAATATTTTCTGCATGCCAACCAAGAGGATCACGTACACAGAATATCAGGTCAATAACGTTATTTGTTTGCTTGGAAATTTTTTCATAGCCAACTTGCTGCTTGACACCGCTGCCATATGCGAAAACATACGAAAGTCCGCCACGAGGAAATCGCGCCAAAATTTCCTTGAACACCCCCATTTGAGTATATTAATAAAAAGATTTACTCTTTACCAATGCAAAATGCTAAAAAACGAATTCTCTCCATATGTTTATAAACTCGGTTCCTTTCAGATCGACGAACTATGTCCTTTACGTGCTGGTGTTGTGTGATAAAAAAAATTATTAATTTAAGAAGAAGCATGACAACAGCTGTACGGTGAGAGATGCATTTTAATCAATTTAGCCAATAAAAATAAGGAATCAAATGTGAAAAATATTAATATTGTTGGAAAATTTCAAGAGTATTATTTATTAGATTGATTTTTTTAAATACAATTAATCTTTAAAATATCTTTATTCTAATCCAGATTTTATATAGAGTGGCATCACATTTAGAGTGGCCAAGTTTTAATATATTTAAGTAATGACATCGACAATTTTAACTTCTCTTGTTTGATTTCATTCACTTGTAAGTTTATTCCAATTAGCCATTACTAGTAGAGTTATTAAAATGCAATGGAAAATAATTTATGTCACAGTGGGCACTACTAGATTCGATGAACTAATAGAGGCAGTGACATCTGCTAACGTTTTGAACGTTCTACAGCGACGAGGATGTCAAAAGTTGGTCATCCAATATGGTCACGGTAGCCCAGTAAAGAATACAAGAAACATTCTTCATGATTATGGTATAACTATAGAACAATATGATTTCAAGCTTGAAGTGCCCAGGACTGATATTTTGAATGCAGACCTCATAATTGGTCACGCTGGAGCAGGAACTTGCATGGACATACTAAATCACGGTCGGGCGGGGATTATTGTTATTAACGAAAAGTTAATGGACAATCATCAAAGTGAACTCGCGCAACAATTGAGTGATGAAGGATACCTATATTATTCCAACATAGAAGGACTTGCTAAAACAATGGAATTTGCTAATTTAGCAGACCTAAAAGCATACGAAAAGAGCAATAATATGAAAAGCTTTGTAAGATATTTGAACGAGATGCTGGCAGCATAGTTGTAATGGTGGTACATGGGTAGATTTGTTAAATTATATATAGATTTTATTATACTTTGAATGGGAAACGCAGAACATAAGTATTTGTTTATACATGTATGCATGATTTTTAAACGTTATAGTAAAATTACAAAATGATAAAGAGCATTCCCATTTAGTCCTCTATATATTCGAATGGCTCTGGTGGCTCTGGTTCCTTGGCATCGTCATTCTTCGGTCCGTAGGCAGCCACTGGTTCAACCAGTTCTTGCTCCGCTGATTTGCCGGTGTGTTGCAGTACAATAATGCCGCCAATGGTAACATCTTTGAGGGGTATATAGGATTGTGACTCGGCAACGCTGATAACTTTTAGCTGCTGACGAACAACACGAGCTGGATTCTGTAGTATCTCAAAGTTCGGTTCAGGTTCTTTCTTTTCCTTCTTCTCTTTTTCGTCTTTCTTTTTATCACCAACATCCTTATCCTTTTCTTCCTCCTTTTTCTTTTCCTTTTCTTCTTTTTTCTTCTTATCATCTTTTTTCTCTACCTTCTCATCAACATCCATTTTCTTATCGTCCTTCTTTGAGTCCTTGCTGTCCTCGTCGATCTCCATCTTGCTATCTTCCTCCTTTTTGTCAGCAATTTCACGACGTCTTTGACGGGCAGCTATCGAGAGCACAGCAGTGGCCACTTTTTCTCGCTCCTCCGATTTTTTCTCTTCCAATGGTGCTGGATAGGCATAAAGAGATGGTTTTGCAGCGGATTTGAACTCCATTTTAGGCATTTTCAGGTCCGAATTCAAGCCAATAACGCATGTAGGAGTAAAGGCTAAAGACAAAGAATGGGCCAACGGGAACCAGTACCAGTATTGAGTGAAAACAAGCATTCCCACAACAGCTTGCAAATTGGTATGTCCAGTGCGAGATTGCAAAGACAGCGTTGCATTGCGGCCACCTCCATCAATAATGCCTAAAAATAGAGGTTATTATTGTATACGTAAATAAAATTGAAATTTTTAATATAACAAACCTTGTGCTAAAATAGCACCGAACTTGGCCATAACATCTTCGTGCTTATTGCTGATCACCTCGGCATACAGTTGACGGAAGAAACTATTCTTGGGGCAAGTCTGGTCGGTATGCTGTATTAGAATCATAGCTGATGCAATAAGGGCGCCTTGGCGAACGAAGTTAACGGGATCGAATTTAACCATAGGTTCCAGAAGACCGATTGCCTCACGTAATCCTGTGCCTGCACAAGCAATACCCAAAGCCATAGCAGCACCGTAACGGACATGTGGGTTATATGATTCAGCGAGCAAACTTACAACGGATGGACATTGCTCTGGCGTGCGGAAAAGAATAAAACCGATTGCAGTTACCGCAGCACGACGGACATCATCGTTTACATCAGAAACTGCGACATGCAATAGTCGTCGGATAGCTTTATTGCTGCCGGTACCATTATATGCCATCGCAATGGTGTACATGCCGGAACGACGCAATACAGGATCCTTATCAGTGGATAAACTGGTTACCAAGGGATCTGCCTCCTCTAAGCGAGCAAACATAGTCAATGAGATACCAACTGCCAACCCACGCAGAATCTTCTCGTGTTGAGTTTCTTGAGCATATGAAACCATATCCTCAATAGCTTGGGCGTTCTTAGAGCCCAACATTACCATACCCATGGCAATACCTGCGGCCTCACCAGTAACGGCATCGTCTTGATACAAATTAAATTTCAGTTGCTCGTACAAATCTTGGCGATGGGTGCCCATAGCTGCAAGACCCAATCCCAAGCAGCCACCATGACGTACATTCTCATTTTGAGCATCTTTTAATTGTTGCAAAAGGTAGTCGATGATGTTTGCACCATGATTGGCATGGATCAGGCCTAAGGCATAGAGACCACCGCCCTCGGAATATCCAGAGCTTGGACCAGTCTCTTTTGGCAAGTAACTCTGCATAAGGCCTAAAGAATCCTTTTCGTGACCGCGATGGATGACACCTAGAGAGGCTGTGGCTGTCAACTTTGCCCAATTAGTTGCTCTTGCCAACCAATCTAAGTTGTCTCGCAAAAATTGGTCCGATGTTGTACCAGCATGCATGAATGCATTGGCGATAACGGTAGCAGTGTGACAAATAGAGACACGGACAGCTTCCTTTGTGCCACGTAGGATTTGCAAATCGGCGTGATTGCTGCGAATCAAAAATTGTAATTGCAGATCAATAGTGACTTCTCCGGATAAAATGGAGATAAGTTTCTCGATATTTTTCTGATGAGCCTTTTCAGAGTCATTTAAAGACTCAATTGTCCTCTCGATTTTCGCATCACCTGTTAATGAAATAACCTTATCAATTTTAATTACAATTATGAAAAATATAACTTTACCTTCTGCATCACCTGCGGTATCTTCCGATTTTGGTTTATCATCACTGGCGGTTTTAGTTGAATCTTCAGTGTTTGTAGAATTTGTGCCCTGTGGCTTAAATGTGGACGGCAAAGCCGTTGGGATTGGTGCTGTTTCTTTTAGTGCTTGCAGAACTTTTCCTAAAAATTCTTGTGTTGCAGATTCGTATAAATCGAAGGCAATTTGATATGCCATTAAATTATTTCCTTCCACTGAGGAGCGAGTTAGTTTGTCTAGTACTTCAGCGACAGCCAGAGGATCTTCCAAAAATATCAAGCACTGACACATATTTACGTAGTCTGGTACACCCAAATCACGATACAAGCCTACTAAACAACGCAGTACTTCATTGCGGAATCCACGATTCTGAATCAAAGACATAGTGACATTGTATGCATAAGCTAACATGCCAGCAACATCATCCGACTTCATAATAGATTGTTCAAAAATATCCATACGACGCGTTTCCAATGCAATACCCAAAGCTTGACGATATTGACCGTCATCTAAGCATCGTTGGATCATACGGTTGACAATGGCTTCTAGGCGTGTATCAACGGCCTTGGCTTCTTTAGGATTTTCAATGAATGCTATTCTTTGCGCAATGTAAAAATCGATACATTTGGCAATTATAGTTTCGGTATATTCATTGCGAGCATTTACGTCGAACAAGTCTCCAGCGCCTAAGGCGTAGGTTAATGCGTCTTCGAATGATCCCAAATGATAGAATACCTTAGAAGCTACCATGCCTGCTAATTTGTTTTCAGGAAACGAACGATCTTCATGGAGCATTTCAATTTTTTCTATTGATTCCGAAATCTCTGGCCAAAATTCGTCTACAATGTTATCAAGCTTCTTCAGGGCAAATACCTTCAAATCAGGCATTGGCTCATCCAATAGCGAGATGATACCAGCGGCGGATGTTAGCGTCATTGTAGTTGTTGGTTACTGAAAATGGCAAGCGACACATAATTAAGGTTATGTTTATAGAGTGTAATTTCATTGAAACAATAAAATATTTTGTATTTCTGTATGCAAAACTTTAATGAAAGACTCTTTATACGGGTGGAAATTTCACAAATATTTTTGAGTTAACCAGAAAAATGTGTATCCATTGAGAGAATTAAGACTTTTGAAATACTTTCTTTTCCTTAAATAGATTTATTTACGCACCTTTTCAGTTCCTCCAATAAGTATATTGCGTAGACGTTATTTTCCAATAAACTTCTTAAAATTTATATATCTTCCGCACACAAATTAATATTTTCCAACTCGTTTGAAAATATTTAACACCAAATGACAAAATTGCAAATCACTACTGTCAAACTGGTTTGCTTGCATGTCATCTAAGGCTTGGGTATGTTCAGTGAATCATTTCATTATGTATTCGATGCTGCCATACCTTAGTTAGAGATGCTCCTTACCTTTGTTTCAAAAAACAGAATTGCTTTAAATTTTTGCTTCGTTACTATAATTTTTTTGAATATAATAAAATTGGGCATCGCATAAATGCATAGGTCAAGTTTATACCTTCGAAGCTTATATAAACTAACTACGTAAAGCTAGAAATCTGATATAGTGAGTGTGAGTCGTTCTAGTATTACTAGTGACTCTGTTGTATAAATCTGTTTAGCGATATCTCGAGCTATATTAATTTCGAAAATATCTTCTAAATTTTGAGAAAATTTCACTGAAGATTCGATTATTATCAATTCTCAATCAATTACTGTTAAATAAATATAAAAATATATTTATGTATGTATGTATTTATGGCAACGCTATATATAACGGAACACTGAAGGAAGCGGAAATTAATTGAAGTACTTATGCATAGTTACTTATAGTCTTAGGTAGCGGGTAAAAAAAGACAATTACTTGAGATTGCGTTTTACTCGCCACGCACTTTCCAAAATGAAAAAAAGATGGCGTGCGAATTCTTTTTGCAGCAAAGCTCAAAAGGAAGATAAAAGTCGCAACAAGTTAACCTACTTTCGGTGCAACAACGCACACGCCATTTACATATTCCATCGTTGGCTGCACGAGAGCTGCCGATGTAAAGCAAGAAATCAAAATCAAGTTCATTGCACTGACACCGGCTACAATTAACGGCGCGAGGCTTGTCCAACAGCGTCATCAACGTCAGCGGCACCGCTATCAATGCACAGCATATTGCCTGTTCAGGTAAGCTAACTGAAACGTAAAGCTGTAAGTTGTGGGCCTTAAATATTTTGTCATGCTGTCGCCGAGCCAAACCGGCTCTGCGGACACGCCGTCTCAGCAGCCACCGTTTGCACCACTTTTTCCATGTTTTGACGCATATACATACATACTTTGGGCACATATTTATGTTTTTGTATTTGTGTATATTTCAGTTTAGTCAAAAAACTGTGCTCATTCCGTATTTTAACTCCAAATTGGCCGTCGCCTGCTACGGAGTGCACGCGGAAAGGCTGGCCGGCAGCGTGCCGCCGAGGTAATAGTTTGCCAATTGCTAACACTGCTTGCGAACATATACATACATACATACATACACATAAACGACTTGTGCGTGTTTGTATCAACTTTTTGTCATAGCTCACTTGAGCAGACTTTACAAGACGGTTTTAATTACGTCAAACCTCTTGATTGCGTCCATTGTCAAGGTGAGTGCGTCACGTTCAATGCCTACTGCAATCAGTTGATAGCGACATCCACGGAATAGAAATTAACTTAGATGGAAATGTTGATGCCAACGCGGGAAAATTTATTGCCGTTCCATGTTTCTTCAAAGAAAGGAGCTCGGGTGGCCTCACGCTGGAAGTGTTTGATGAGAGTTGTTATAGCATGAAGCAATTTTGAAGTTGTTCAGAGTATTGATTTGCAATTAAAAATGTTTTGTTACAATATTTGTGCAAAAGAAATCCGGCAATGCAGCACAGTGAAGTCATTGAACATCGAAGAGACAAACTCTTGTGAGTTATTCACTACGACATTCATATTTATTCATGAAAACAACTTAATTAAAGTTATAAGTCCACTAATACCGCGAACAAATTTATTTTTTTATATCATCACAACACCAGTTGCTGAAGCTAACTGCTCCAGGACGAGTTATTGCGGCTTGATTTAGTAAAACTGAACTGCAAAAGAAATTCCTGAAGTTGAGGATATTAATATCCGAGAAGTCCTCCACAACGTAAGTGAATGCCAGCTTAAGGTTCAAGTGTTCTCCTGCACAGTTTAATTCATTGTGGGAGGCCTACAGATTTCTTCCATGATATGTTAACGGCATAATTATATATTTATGTTTACCTTTTAAAATAACTGATTTCCATACGTGTGTGCCCTTATACATGTACTTTTATTTTGCAACGTTGTGATGTGAATTATAATCAGCTTCTAAAATGTCTGTCAAAACTCGGACCATGTCAGCTATATAGATTCACATGAATGTACATATGTTATGTATAACATATACACCAAAAAATATACATACATATATGTAGGTGTATTTCCAAACAACACTTCAAAAGTTGCTACACAATAGAGTTTATATGATTAGCTAGCTGTTCTGGTGTGGCATGGGGCAACATCATAACATAACTTCTACGTTCAACCATCAATTCATTCATTCACTCACCCAACGCATACTGTAGAGCTTTGTATAAATCTAAACACTTTAAAATTAAGTACTTCCGCCGTGACGTTCGAAACTGCGGTGAGCTTATATCACGCGTTGTTATTGCTGTCAACACAATAGTGCCTGACTTATGCATATAGGCAATTTTCACAAATCTACTACTTGTTCACATACGAAAATGAAAACAAATTTACCTACTCAAAGTAAACACACACATGCTTACAGACATATGCAATTTAGTGTTTAATAAACACATGAATTTATAAAGGGTGTTTTTTAGACGTAGATAATTTTTTAGACATTGGAAAATTGTCGTTGAAATATTGAAAAAAGTTGATTTCACAACTATTCGGCAAATTTAATTATCGAATTGTAAGAGTGTGAATATTTTTGGCAAGTTAAGGTTTGAATGGAAAATTGGTGCTCAATAGAACCGTAAGGATGACTTAATACGACACAGTAACGGCGGCTAGGCCTAACATAGTATTCCAAAACGCCCAAGTGTTGGCCATTTACTTGACATAAAATAAAGTATACACACGTGTATACTCTTGAAAAATCACCCTGTATAAGTGCACGGGTTCGCACGTAGACTTGTCAGAGCTACTCCGTTTGATTTATGCTTTGACACACTTGCGCACATATTATTTTACGAAACACATACATACATACATATATGAATACATACAGATACGAGCTTACAAGTATATACATATGTATGCTAAAATGTAGTGACTAATTGACTTTGCTTAGCGCTAACTCTAAGCGTCAGCCGTTGCAATATTTATTATGCGTAGTTTTTGTTTTTGTTAAATTCGCCTCTACAAACACACACAAGCATGCATACAAACATACATGTGCACTTGTATAATTTGCACTGAAATTAATCGTTTGATTATTATAATTAATTATTCTTTGGCAACTGATATGGTTTCAACAGTTTCGCTTTTGAATTATCGTTAACTTAAATTACTCAGTGAGTCACTCGTCGCTTCGTCGATGGGGCTCTGCGTTTACAATTAGCCGGGTCAGGATACATATATGTATGTACAAATGTAGTTTCTTTTTCGGGAGTTCACTGACACCTTTGCCAAATGGCTCTCGTGAAATTCCTATGTCAGCCATATTGCTCTAGTATTTGGGAATCTTCCTGAACGACGAAAAAAGATCTAACGAGTCACTATACGGCAATGCAGACCTGTGGCTTTAGAGTTCGAGTTAGAGTAAGGACTTAGCGGTAGATGTTAACAGTTAGACAGTTTTTTGTGAATATGAAAAGAAAGAATAAACATAAGACATAAACATAATAATATTGTTTAAATAAATAAACACGAGCTAAATATAACATTTTGAAATAAATTGCTTTTAAACAAACATTTTGTGTAATAATTTGTTTTTCTCTTAACTCGACTTAAGCTACTCTTACATACAAATTGCCATACAAAATTATATATATACTTACTAACACAATTACCTGATAGAATAATAATTAACCCTGGCTCAAGCAACAGTCAATGGTGTTGACCTAATTATAAATTGATAATTTAAATACGATATCTTTACAAGTAGCATTCACTAGTGGCTTGAACAACGGCTCTCGATGCGGGTTGAAAACAAATTTTTGTTCTGTTTATTATTCTAACTACGTACTACTATGAGCAAGAAATAGTAAGACTTTCTTCATAATTTTAAACTTTTTAATTTATTCTTCAAAAGCTATGCGGCCGTCCTCAAAGTAATCCCCCTTGGCCGCAATACACTTGTGCCAACGTTTTTTCGAATCCGCGGAAAAGTTATTAAAGTGTATTGGTCTTCAACGCGCCTAGCGATTGATGTTTAAAGTCTTCAAATTACTCAAAACGGTTTCCCCGAAGCGGTGGTTTGAGTTTGCTGATTAGCCAGAAGTCACACGGAGCTAAATCAGGCGGATACGATGGTTGCGCTACGATATTGGTTGAAAATATGGAGAAAGACTTACAAAGAGTCAATGTGGTATGTTAATGTGCCTGATTGATGCAAAAACCAAGAAAAGTCGACCCATAATTCCGGCTTCTTTTTACGCGCATAATGGCGCATAACGCTCAAATAGTATTCCTTGTTGACAGTTTGGCCGGTCGGAATGCACCTTTCAACACAATCTTGATTTTTGATGTGGTATTTACGGCTTCGGCTCACCTTTTGTCACGAACAAATTGAGTGATTTTGGAACCAATCGTGCTTTCACTTTCCTTAGGCCCAAGTGATCTTTCAAAATCGTTTCCACTGATCCTTTCGATATATCCTCGATGCCAGTAAGATCTCTGACTGTAAATCGTCGCCTCTCAAGCACCAATTCCTTTATTTTATTTAGTGTTGTTCATCAGTTGATGTTGATGGCCGTCGTTGAAGGTCTTTCTAAAATTCTCTACGTTGATTCCGCACACAAAATTTAATTGAACTTGCTTTTTGTATAATTTCACTCATCGTAAAAATTGCCGATTGCACTTTATGTACTTCAGAAAGACTAGCGTATACAAATAACGAATGATTATATTGATGTAACATTTGGCACAGATGTCACTGACAAACATACTAACCTAGAAAAACAAATATTTCGACGAATGGCTTTTCGCGCAAAACTTAAATTAAAAAGCCTTACTATATTTTGTCCACAGTGTGTATAAAAAAATTCTAGTAGCACCCTCCCTCTCGGCAGGCATTCAGAGTCGGCTTAAAACTTGTATTTCCACAGGTTAGGGGAAAGAGAAGCGCAGCCAAGTCTCAAGCAGAGCAGCAACCGTTCATTATTACACCTAAAATAACAATAACAAAAATATGAAAATAGCTACATGCACTTAAACAATAGACACGATTAGTTAAAAAAGCTTGTAATTCATACTGTTTTTACATATTATAATTCCTATGCAATGAATAATATAGTAGGCATTTACATGTCATATTAACGTTGCTTGCGATGCATCGTCTCAGATCGCAGAGTGAAAAATATGTAAATAAAATAATAAAGATATGTCTACTCAACCATTAATTTATAAGTGCATATAACTAATGTTTTAATAATTTAATGATCATCTGAAGTCTGCTTAAAGTTGAGAGCGATGTTATCTGGAAGACCAGAGATATTAGGAAGAAAAATGATATCCTCGTGGGGTTCAAAAATGTAATGGTCTTTTGAATCACAGAACTGGATAGTCCCACAAAGCAAGTAAATGATGATCCATTTGGAGGTTCTCTACTTTTTAAAGAAAAAAGACTGAAAATTCAAGTTTAGTAGGGTATGTTTATTATTATTCCAAAGAACATTCTTTGGCATTTATTTTTTGAAGATTACCTCTTTCAAATGTTGGCCGCGGCTACGTCTCAGATGGTTCATCCGTTAAGACGTTTTGGTCGAAACGAGATTGACCGCATATACTTCAGACTTTACATAACACGTCCCCACAGTAAAAAGATTAACGATGTGTTATCACACGATCTTAGTGGTCAATCGACCGGCCCAAAATGTGAAATTATCTGCTTACCGAAGTGTTCTCTCAATAACTCTTTTGACCGATGCGATTTGTTAGAAGTGGCGCCGCCACGTTGAAACCAAATGTCGACGAGATCACGAGCTCCAATTTCAGGTATCAAATAGTCGGTTGGGATGGCCTTTGGCAAATTTTGTTTTTTTTGGTTTCGACTCATTCACCATTGTTAAACATTTTCGATATCATATTCATAAAGCCACGTCTCGTCAATAGTAATGACGAGTTTGTTGAATGTAGGGTCCTCACCTACGTTGTCCAGCATCTTTGTTACAACCTCAACTCGACGTCGTTTTTTTTAAGATTCAAGTCTTTTGAAGAGTTGACACACTACTTACCCAACATATTACACAAAATAGTTGAGTCTATCTATAAGAGATGTTGAGATTCGGGTGCTAACACGACGATTTGCAAGTTTCTTTAACTCTTTTATATTTATCATCATTAGATCAAGTGGATGGACGGCTCGCATGATCCAAGTTTTCGATTACTTCACGACATTAGTACCACGCATATACTTGTGACTTGTGTAGACTCCCTCAAACACAGACAAACCTTTTCTATCGTAAATAAACAGCTGACTAGTCCGGTTCAAATTTGATCAGCTGGTAAATGTAGTTTTTAATTATGCTAAACATTTTCAATGAAATAATCTTTCGACCACTTTGTGATGATTTTATTTGAATAAGCTAAGAAAATAGAAAATGGTCAATAGTCAACCTATTGATTTATGAAAACGTTTACCCAATAATGCACAAACGATATGCGAGTACATACATACATATGTATACGTACTAAGTATGTGCATCTGCACGAGAATCGCCGGAATACCATAAAGTTCTCACGCGACATCGATCGCAACAGCGACGCTGAAGCGCCGGCATAAATTACTCTTCGTTGTTTGCGCCGCCGACCGCATCTCGGCACGTTACAGTGCTGAAGAAAAACGAAACTGGTTCCCCGAGGCGTTGAAATCGAAATGCGAAAAACCAGCTACAATTGCGCGTTACAGCGGAAAACTACAAGTATCTCTATGACTCTGCCATGCAGCGGCGGTGCACTTAATTTTGTTGCTATTATTGTTGTAATTGCTGCAGCTGCAGTGCAGCAGTGAGCATTACCTGCGCAGATCTTTGAAGTTCACAAGAAAATATCTAGTCGGATGAGCTAATGACTTTCAGACGGACCTGCTGGCAACTTTATTGTTGCCTATTCGCTTAAATGTAAGCACTACTGTAATTGCATTCTGAGCGCGCAGCAGACAATGACCGCTCTGCAAGTATGGCGCATGCGCGCCGGCCGGTCACAAATCTCTGCTGATTTCTTGACGGTGACTACATTGTTGAAGAACTGTGTTCGTGTACAAATGTTGCCACTGATCGCAGCGACATGTATGGGCAGCTTTGTATGCGGATGAATCCATTTTGGAATCAGCGGCTAAAATTACCTTCTATAATCGGCAAGAAGCGAGAAATGCTGTAATTGAAATGGAAAATGCTGCAGATCACTAAGAATGCCAAGCAAAATGGCAAAGGGGAAATTGCATTTGGGTGAGTTGATTTTACTTTTAACCAGGATTTCACCTTCAACCCATTATTATAACTTAACGTGTTGGTATGTACATATGTATATATGTATGTATATGATATAAGTATGTTCTTTTAATTGAATCTTCTCCAACATTTTACTGTCATTTTCAGTTTAATTACGGCTAGAGAGAAATCCATTATTATTGTTCTATTATTTATTTACACATATCTCACAAGTTTCGAGTTTACGTTTAAGGAGACTTTTTTCCCCCTACAACGGCGAACTTTCAAATATAATAATGTCACAATAATCTTGCCAGAAAGCCTGCCAAAGAAGAAGAGGAAGTGCACGCTAGTGAAGAAAGTTCTCTGAGCTCTATTCACTTGGGATTGGCCAGAAACGATTATTTTATATATGGCTCAAACAGCTCATGACTTCCGGTCTTAGACCAAGTGTCCTCTGTGTAGCCAAAAAACATCCGTTTGAAGGCGAGCTAAAGTGAGAAGGCGAAACATTCCTCCAGAAGGCTGTGTGTTGGGTTTGGGACGCGCCACGTAAAAATACTACCAAAATAAGAAAACAGCCTCGGATAACGATGAGCTGTACGAGATATACGACTACATTGACATAGTTCAGCGGCTACGTTGGCTAGGTCGTGTCATCCGAATGGATGAAAACACTCCAGCTCTGAAAGTCTTCGACGCAGTACCCGAAGCGGAAGCCGAGGGAAAGCAAGACCTTCACTCCGGTGGAAAGGAGGCTAAACTTGGAATTAACAACAAAGAAGAGAAGAAAAACAAAATCACGAGACTACAACGCACTTTCAACTCAACTAAACCCCGTCTCGAAACTATTATATCCATCGTTTCTTCATTTCCAAATCGTCTCCGACTATTTCCGCCTCACATAATGATCGGAAAAACGCCGTCCTCAAACATTCCAGTAGGGTACAATATTAAGCGCTGCAATCACATATAACTGCATTTGTGTATGTATGAGTGAAAATGTATAAATCCTCAACCGCTACTGAGTTTTTTTTATTGTGCCACCTTTTCTTCAGACGCACTTATCATTCATTATTATCTTTGTGCTTTCACCACACTATTTATAGTAGACAGTCTTATAAACAAACACTTGTCTACATCACCCACACGCTTATTTGCATTCATAGATTTAAGTGCCGGCAGTAAATCTTGAAAATTTACTATTTTGCTCTTTGTATGTACTTGCTGAAGTGACATCTCTAATGAGTATTTACAGCCCGAGCTCTCTCGGCTCACTATATTACTTGAAGACACTTCGCGGCGCTAGTACTTGTTATACCCTGAACATTTGGCAACGAAGTTTGTTCCAGAAAGGTTCTTCTGAAACCCTTTAAAGTACATATAAAAATTATCCGCCTGACGGGATTAGCCGATTTAATCATGTTCGTCTGTCTGTATATATGGGATAGTACTGTTATTAAACTAGTCTATTAGTTTTTGAGCTTTTCATGAAAATGTTCCTCTGTCGGAACTGCCGATGACGGCCACTATAGTGTACAACTACCATTCAATCTGCCCGATCGAATCCCCGAACCAACTTTTGCCTTACAAACAGGCCGAGAAAACTCGGTTTTATGCTATAAAAAGTGTGTCTGTGGAGGGTATGAAGCTTCGGTGCAGCCAAAGCTAACACTTTTTTGTTTTAATAAAAATGTATAAATAAGCACATATCAAGTAAGACTCATAGGGAACACAAATTTTCAAGTTTATTGTTCGGAATATACATGCATATAATATATAATTTAGTTGGGAATGTTTATTTTAATTCGAAAGGACATCCTTTGGCATTTCTTTTCTGAAGATTATTTCTTTCAAATGTTGATGTCGGCAACGTCTCAGATGGTTCATCCGTGGAATCGAATTTTCTATAACTCGTTCGAGCATTTTAACTGATAACTGGCGAATGTCACGCGTGATGTTTTGCTCTAAGGCCAGAACCGAAGCGGAATTACCCTCATAGACTTTAGATTTTACATATCCCTACAGGAAAAAAGTTTAAGGGCGTGATATTACACGATTTTCTTGGCCAATCGACCAGCAAGTGGTTGAAACAAAATGTGGCCGAGATCACGAGCTTCAATTTCAGGCATCAAAAAGCCGATTATCATGGCGCGATAACGGTCGCCATTGACGGCTAGGCTCTCACCGGGATCATTTTTCAAGAAATATGAACCGATGATTCCACCGGCCCACAAACCATATCAAACCCTTGTTTTTTCCGGATGAAATGGCAGCTCTTGAATTTCTTCAGGTAGCTCTTCGTCTCAAATGCGACAATTTTGCTAGTTTAAAACTCATTGAGCCAGAAATGGGGCTCGAAAACGTCGGATCTTCTAGGAAGTTTTCAAGGCGGCTGCTATATTTTTTTCACTGCGTGCTGCACGTGGTCTATTCGGCCGAATTTTTTCCAATAATTAATGATGGGTCTCAAGATGTAGAGATAAGTACCTCTACTTGGATCACCCGTTATGTTAATTCATGCCATGGAAGCTTGAAATTAAGTTCGTCCTCATTGCATACCGTTGCAAGTGAGATTTGTTTGTTGTATAAGACTGGCAATTTGCTTTAGTTTTTGCCCACATGTTTTGAAGTGCTTAAGTTACCTACAAGTGGCAGACACCTTCCCGCTACCAACACTACAACATTGCTTGCAACAATTTTCATTTTCACTGAACTTATTTTATTGTGATTCTTCTTTTCGAAATTGGCACAGTGGGCCAAAAGAACTATTTTTTATGTAAAAAAATACATTTTATAGCCATAAAGTCTAGAATTTTGAAACATTTATATTCCTTCAAAAATATTTAAATTTTATATCTGCTTAAATTTGATTTTTATCTCGGTTGCCTACATATGCCTTTTCTTCATTTCATAAAACATTAATTTCCGATTGAAATTCTGTCTTAATTGATATAAATCAAAAGTTTTAACAAAGATTTTCTAGTCAATATTTAGTTGCTTCAGATTTCAGTCAAATATTCGCGAAAAGAACGATATGAATGAATAACATTCATTTTATAAGTTTCCGGGTCACCACTGGTATTTTCAATATGGGAAAAAATTTAATTGAATTAAGTTGGACGAATGAAATGTACAAAAAAATTAGAATGAAAATGACGCACAGCTAATGCCATTGCTAACAATACAAAAATTCAAATTCACTTGTATTAATGGAAATCATCTTTCTAGAGCTAACCGCAAAATCGAATTATCGAAAATTCTGTTGCAATATTCGTTTCTTGCCTTCGTTGGCTGCACATTTACTCACACTCGAATGGCCACTGCGGGTTAATGCCTCAATTTCAACCGCTGCATGAACGCGCAGACGTCACAGTGCAACAGAGGAGGCGTCGCATAGCCTAAAGACTCAATTTGGTGCAACCGAATGGGAGTGGTGGTGGTGTGCCACTCAGCATTTGCTGCTGCGGTCGGCCGCTCGGGTGTCTTTGCCGGGCGGCGGCAGGGCGACGGAGCCATCGCCCAGACCATAGTCAACGCTGTAATCGACACACAGCCGCGACAGTTTCACGCTGGATGCGCATTTCGAACAATTCAAGACATTCGGTTGCTTGTTGTTTTGTGGTGGAGCAATCAAAAGTGGTTAACATGACTAAAAACAAATCAGGCAGCAGTGTGCGAGCAACTACAACAAATCGCATTAAATTTGCTGTTCGTGAATGTGTGAATTGTTGGCAGCAGTGCCATTGCGGCGATGTTGCTCGTGGGTGTTCCGTTGCCGATGGTGCTGAACGGCGCGCCGACCGACCTAGACCCACTTGTGGTGTGTGCACAGGCAGACACATATTGATTGCTTATTCACCTACACACCAATGCATGTTTGTGTGTGTGTGCTTGTTACATCCGCATATAAATGCAGGCAAGTGATTAGTATGTATGTGGGGCGAGGCGTCTATTTAAAGACAAGCAAATTCGTTTGGCCTCCGGTGCCGTGCCCAGAACTGGCTGAGTCGATAAGGCAGAGTCAAGTTGGCGCAGCGCTTTAAAATGTACAAATTGAATGCAGGAAATTACCACACTTGTTGCAACAACTAATGCAACTGCCGCGTCAGAATTCCCCAGCGGTGCGCAATTGGGAAAATGTTGTTGGTGTTAATGTGGCTTTGAATGTTGTTGCCACTTTTGCTGCTACAATTCTTTTGTTTCATGTATGCATTTTCACAAGCTTACACTTTCCTACTTTTGTCTTTGAAAGTGAAAAGTGTGAAGTGTAAGAGCGTAGCGGAAGTAATGCGCTGCAGCGAACTCCAAGCGCCATAAAAATTAATTAGCCTATTTGGTAAATACGCGATGTGGAACCTTTATTTTGGTAAACTGCTTGAAAAAATTATGGAACACATGTTAAGATATCCGTTGTGTCAAAAGAGTACCCGGAAATTGTAAATAAAACGCGAAATATTTAATTGCTCATCAATATTTATTTTGCCGCCTTCAAAATCATCACCACCAAATGTAATATGTAAACTTGTGGCAACGATTTTTCCAGACCTCGAAACAATTTTCATAAGCACTTTTTGAGATGACTTTCAGCTGCTTCAGCGAATTTTAATTTATCTCTTTGATTGACTGAAAAGCGGCAATTTCAGTTAGTGGAACAAAAAAAAATCATGTTCTCACGTAAATGCCTCAATACGGCCTAATACAACTTCTTATTGATCGTACGTCCCTCCGGAATAAATTCCTGATGCACCAACTTACGAATATCAAAGAAGAAAAAAAAAAAATAGTCATGACCTTGATTTTTGAACGATCAAGCAAGTCCAAGGATTTGATATCCAAAATATCCACTGAAATCATTCGAACGGACTCGCGAGAGATGGCGGGCTCTCTTTCCATTTCTCTTACATTTGCGTGACGATTTTCAAGCACCATATCCTTCACTTTTTTAATATTTTCATCAATTGCAGAGGTCGTCCAAAACGAGGCATGTCTTCAACGATCTCTCGTCTTTGAAGGCTTTGTAACGCTCGTAGACTTGTGCTTTAGATAAAACTAAATCACAATAAGCCTTTTTCACCATTCGGAACAATTTCGCATACGAAAATTTTAGACAAATTCTTTGTTCGATATTTTTATCTACTGTAAAAATTCCAATTATATTTTTTTCGAATAGCTCTTGCCATTTCCGGTTTTTTTTTAATATATCTTCGTGAAAATTTTATACAGGATCAGACTTTAATATAGTACATTAATACAATTGCTTTTTATAAAGAGATTTTAATTGTGTCGTCACCATTCTAACCAATTCGTATCCATTTAATTTCTCCTTGACCCTAATGCTTTATTTTCCATAGGGACACGTTGTCATTATCAAGTTTCTACAGTTATGTACTTTTAAAGAAGAGCATAAATATTTAAAATCTTACTTTAATCCAAAATGATAGAAAAAATTTCTCTATTATCTCTCTGGGATCCACAATACTCTGCTGGTCGTGAAAACGAGTCTTGCAGCACTTTCCATTTGCCGATAATTTAGGAAGAAGAGCTCCAAACATCCAGCCAAGCCTAAATGATATATTCATGTGTATTTGTGCCCATATGTATGTATGTGTAAGCTTCGCTTCAATAGTTTTGCTAATGAAATTATGGTTAAGTACATTTTCTCAAGCAATTTAACACTTAATTTAATTTTGCAAACGGCTACCCAGTAGACTACATAAATATTATATATCACAACCATTACGTATGAATGTATGTATGTATGCACAACACGTTGCTGGTGCTTCAAAAATGTACTTGACCAGCTTCTTGCTTGCATTATTAACGCTATTACGGTATAAGGTGTTCTGGTTATTAAGCACAATAATGCTTGAATTAGGAACACTGGTATTTTGCCAGGTGTTGGTTGGTGATGGCCATTATGCAACAAGTGCGCCAGTAAGGTGACCAGAAAGCTTTAGCGAATTTTGAAGGATTTTTCTTAAATTATAATAATTAGCTTTAACGTATTTCCGGTAATACATAATTATTAAACAGCGCAGAAGTGCTTAAGTTTCTATAGTTTTTTTTAGAGATAAGCTTCATAAGGGAACCGAGAAGGATTGTTAGTTCACTCGAAATATAGTTTTGAGTCAACGTATTTTTTTGTCGTTTTTTATTGATGGTGTTGTCCGTGATACTCAAAACGACACATGTTAAGTTTTCGACTAAGACTTTTAGAAAGCAAAACATCTTTGAACATGCATGTTTTGGAGAAAAAACAGTTGATTTTATTAAATTCGCAAATCAGTTCTGTCAATTGACCAGTCTGTTTTGCTGACAGCAGAAGAAAATTTCTTGAAATGTCACACACTTACGTACTTAAGTCTGCGCATACCGATCTGTGGCCTGCATTAACATTACAAAAATAGCAAATAATTTCGCTTGAAGATTGTATTTTAGTTGCACATAATTATGATTTGAAAAAGTGGGTAAAGTACACATTAAGTGACAAAGTAGAAAGCACAAAAGCAGAAGGCACAAAAACGCGGTTAAATGCATCACACATTGCTACACACACATATGTACGTGAGTATGTATGTGTGTATGAGAAGAAAAAACTGAAATTCATCTGTGATGCCAGCAGCTGGAATATGGCACACGAATCCGTGACACTGTGACAGGGCAGCTTCGGCCACATAATTCAATTAACGGTGTATCATGCCACTTGGTAAGTGTGTGTGTGTGTGTGGGTTTCAGAAATAAAAGCTGTTATTAAATGGGAAAATAGGTGAAATTTCACACACCATTTACTCATTAAGTTTAAAGAGTTTTCTATCGGCCAATCTAAACGAAATGTGATACACTCAATCATTGCTGTGGGCGCACTGATAGCGGTAAAGAGAATTAACGTCCATTTTCACATTCAATTATCGCGCCAACAACAACCAACTGCAATGAGGCGCATTGACAAATGACTGTCGGAAATGGGTCAAATTGGGTTAAAGCGATAAGTGTTACACGTACCTGTGAGCAGGCATGCTTGCTAATACAGCACACCCAATTTATAATAATGGTAACGAATTGGGTGTTGAGCACAACTGGTGACATATTTTGACACTGTGTGAAGCCATTATTCAGGTTTTGTCACTTAAACGAATTTTGGTGAAAATACTTAATAAAAATTATAATTGAATAGCTTTATATTAACTGCTAAGCATTTATTTCTTAACTAAGTTAACCTCAAAATATGTATAGTATATAATAAAATACACCTCTTTTTATGAATAGGTCGCGTAAACGACGTTTAACATTAAAACAATATTCCTTGTTGATAGTTTGGCCGGTCGGAAGGAATTCGGAGTGCACACAACTTGATAATTGAAGAAAACTGTCAACACAATCTTCGACTCACTTTTGCCACGATATTCGGTCGATTGATTTCTGTTTTTCGGGCCGTAAGCATAGATCCAAGACTCACAGCCAGTAATATGACGTTAACGCGACACTGTTTTTTGATAAAATTGAGTGATTTTGGGACTAATCGTGATTTTATTTTTCTTAAGTCCAAATGATCTTTCAAAATGGGTTTTACTGATCCTGCCGATATTCCAACGATGCCCATGAGTTCTCTGACCGTTAATCGTCGATTCTCAAGCAGCAATTCCTTTATTTTGTTGACGTGTTGATCATCAGTTGATGTTGATGGCCGTCCTAGACGTGGGTGTCGTCAACGCGTTCTCGTCCCTCTAATGAAACTTGGTATACGTATTCAGACCACAACTCTTAGTATTTGAACTATAAATGTTCAAGCTGTCATGTTATTTTTGTTCACTATTGTTTGGAAATTTATCGTGGAAAGAGTTACTCCTGAACAAAGTTTACAAATCATTTAACTTTCTGTAAAGAATGTGTTTCGCGCACTTTTCTCAACTTATGTTCAACATAATCGGCAACTGAGCGTACTATTCGCAAGAGAATCACCCATCTTGAGCCTCAAAAATGAATACTGATAATATTGGGCCGAATAGACTGGGAAATGTGTAAAAATATATCAGCCGTAGCTGAGAGTGTACACGAAGACCGTGGAGAGTCGATAAATTGAAAGCGTATAAAATACAGCTTGTGTAAGAACTGAAACTTCTCGCTTCGCTCTATGGGCTCTTAAAAAGTTCCAAGAAGATCCGACGTTTTGCCAAATTTCGTTCAGCGATGAGGTCAATTTCTGGCTTAATGGTAATGTAAAAAGCATCATGAAAAACTTCAAGTGTTGCTATTTCATCCAGAAAGAGCAACGGTTTGGTGTAGTTTGTGGACCGGTGGAATCATCGGTCCATATTTATTGCAAGATGGTAACTGCTTATTTGATGACTGAAATTGAAGCTCGTGCTCTCTGCGAAATTTGGTTTCAACCAGACGGGTCCACTTCCCATACATCGCGTCAATCATTGGATTTATTGAACAGACAATTTCACATTTTGGGTCGGTCGATTGGAAACCAGATGGTGTGATATCACACCGTTAGACCTTTTCCTGTGGGATATGTAAAGTTTAAAATCCATGCGGTAATTCCGCTTCGATTCAGGTCATTCGTCAGTTACTAATCCTCGAACGTGTCATCGAAAATTGGACTCAAAAGGAGGACCATTTGAGACGTAGCCGCGGCCAACATTTGATAGGGATAATCTCCAAAAAATAAATGTCAAAGAATGTTCTTTCGAAGGATAATAAACATTGCTCATAAAAATTTGATGTTTCTTGTATTTTCTTTCAATAAGTAGGAACCTCAAAATATTAACCATATTAACCTACTGTGGCTTAAGCACAAGTCAACAATTCATTCCAAAACACTTTAATCGCTTTTCCTGCCAGGCAAGCTTGCGCACGTATGCATGTACATATGTATGTACATAAGTGTGTGCCTACACAGAACTGATAACAGCGATAAAACGCTTTGTGGATTAATTTCTCCCATATGACGCCGTCACACAAAGCAGTTAATAAACTATTACCGTTTTATCTCATCAAGAGCATAGTGAATGAAAAGCAGCGTGTGTGAGAGACCTTTCAGTTCCCATAGAGCAAAGTGTTCGTGGCTGTTGCTGCCGTCATGACGCCTAACGGCTCGGACCTTATGGCTGTGTACAATTAAAAGGCGCAAACGCACACGCACACGCACACATACATACATACATGTACTAAGCTAAGCATTTGTTTATTTGTGTACGCCAGTGACTCTTAAGCACTTGTCTACTGGGCTATTATGGATTTATGCCGCTTATCCGGTCGTGTTAGCTGCAAAAATGTGGTCGCGCAAACTGCTTGGCCGCCGCCGCATGAACGTGCACAACGGAGTATGTGTGGCGGTATGCGCACTTGCTTCCAAACATGACTCATTAAATTGTTAGTTGTTGTTGTTTTTGTTGGCATGTTGACGGTTATTGCCACTGGTTACTAAACTACTTTCCTTGCGGAAGATGCGGACATACAAATGTGCATATACGGCGGCTGGGCTCAGCCGATCCTCTAAAAATACGCGCAGGCAACCTTGTGTTTGTGTACGAAATGAACGCACACACACAGCTGCACACAATTATCGGCAAATAAATACAAGTTCTCCAGATTTGGGCATGGCATGCGGCGTGCCACAAGTGCTGCACTGCTCGATTAACGATTGGGCACGCACGTGACCACTCCAGTGGCAATCATAAGCATGCATATAAGTATGTATGTGCTTGCATGTCTGCAAATTTATCTAATCCTAGTCGTATTTACACTTAACAATCGGGTTATGGCTGCGGATGCCGTCATAAGAGAAATAATAATAACAACATCATTTAAAATTACCGCATTTGTTGCAAATATTTGGATTTGAAGAAAATTTAGAGGACATGACTTTTTAAATTAAGGCCCGGCTTGTCGCCAATGGCGGGATTGTAAGAAAGTAAGTGGGAACGCGCTGAATTTGTGTGAAACCGAACATTGTTATTGTAGGAATTTGAAATATTGGCACTTCGTTGGATTATCTTGTGCCACAAATCGAATTTGAGTTCGAGTAATTTTTTCGCCATCCTTCGATTTTGTAATAGGTTTGGCTCATCGCAGGGTATTGGAAATATCGTCAGATGTTTTTTACTAAATAGCTTTCCGTTGATTTTCTTGTTCTCTCTCTCTTTATTTCTCTTGCATTTTTGACATTTTTTTCGAAATTTCCCAGCTGCCACTCGTTACTGGCCGTTCTGCAACGAACACACTTCTTATCCACGTAGAGCAGGTCTGCAAGGCTATTGGCTTCTCTATAATTCCACACTTTACAGTCTAATAAAAACATAATTTCATAATTATTTTACGCCACAATGCTATTTGTAAACGCTTTTGAACGCTTTCGGTGGTCTTTTTAATTGTTGCAGACGAGTTTGCTTGCAATTTTTAGAGGTTGTACCAATTAGCCGTTAATATTTTTTTAATCTCAGCTGTCATAAACATTTGACTTTACGTAAATTATTACTTCAGCGCAACATTTTGACATTTGCTCATATGAGCCTGTAGGAAAATCAGACGATTTGGAGGGGAAATACTTTTCGCGGTTGAAATAATACTTTTTTTTATGAATGGCGGTTATAAATAAATTTGAAAGCATTTTACAAAGATTTTAACAATCACGTTAATTGACTGTATTTGGACGCTCTCGAGCTACAGTTGAGGCAAGCATATTGATTTCAAAGAATTCCTGAGTATGGAGTACCTAGTATTATAATTATAAAAATGCTAATAGATGTCTGTATGGGGGAAATGTAAATGCTGACAGCTGCAATGATTGAGTGAACCAACTAGTTTGCATCTCAAGTGATGCTTAATTACTTTTCCTTGTAAGTGAAATCAGCTTAATACAATCTATAAATGCATACGCCAAACACATAAAAAAGTATGTACCAAATGTACTATATGTAAGTGCATGTGTATGTATGAGTATCGAAGAAAATCGTGGTTACATAGTTTCAATTAAATGTTGAGTAAAAAGCCGCATCACTCAACTCGTTGCAGCTAAACAGGCGGGAAAACCTTTTAACTTGGCACGAATTGTCTGTGTCAATAAGGTACATGGGTCTGGCGAACGGGTTTTAGGTGGAAAGGGAACAGGTTGTGCGCTTATAATTATCTTATTTTTCTGCTGAAATTTCCAGTATGTTTTCTGTAGAGTTTTAAAATTGTTTAATTATTTCGTTGTAGTGAGAAGTCTCATTATATACAGCGTTTATGGCAATGACTTTTGAGTTGTCGCCTCTTGATTTAAGTTTATCAACATTGTCAGTCGCCAACTTTGTGGATTTGTTTGCTAATTTATGATAACATTTCGCTCGTGTTAGATGTTACATTTATGGTGGAGTTTGTTGTCACATGCACTAAGTGCAACAACGAGCTAAAGCAGCCAGTGTGACATTGGTTTCAGTCGCAGGTTTTGATAGGAAATGTCTGGTTCCTGTTGTGAAAAAACATTTCCATACATACTTTTGCGCACACTTGTCTTCCTGCCATAGACGATACTAAGGAAGTACTAAACTAGACCTACTTAGACACCACATCGCAGAAAATGTAATAGCAGAAAGCGCGCATACGTTTAGAGATGCCATCAGCAAAGAAGTAGATGAAGTAAGCTTTGAACGATTCTAACACGCACGCTTAACGCTCCAGATATCTCCACTGTCCCAACCAAGTAGTCTCTTAGAACAACATATATCAATCATGAAGTTCAGATTTTGATACCTTACACTTCTCTTTAGAGGGAGCGATGTAGAAACAAAGCATGACAATCGCATTTGGCTAAATTATAATCAAAATTCAAATACAAATAGGGGAAGATCCGAAAGAAGCTTTCACAAATTATTGTTATGAAAGTTGTGCTCATCTAATTGAAATTTCTGAAGCTCCTTCCTTTTGAAGCATTTTAGTAGTGTTTTGGAATTAAGAGCTCAGAATAAAAACATAGAAAATGATTTTTTGCTCTTAACGACCTGTCCTGTCCAGCAATTTCCGTGTATGTATGTATTATATGTATATGGAAACTATTATTTTTTTAAGAAAGATGTTCCGCACGAGTATATATCTTTATATGTATCTGTGCTTACATATGTATTATCTTCAGCGCATAATGCTTGGGATCGCCGAGTGATTATTAAATATTAAATTAATTAAAGTAGGTTTGTTAGTCCGAGATGCATACTAGTATGTGTAAATGTGAATGTGTACTTCAATTAGTTTTCTAATGGTATACTACAAAAGTCATCAACCGCGCACCTTTGACATCGCTAATATACGAGATCTCCTCATGAACCTGAGTATGTAAACACATATAAGCTTTCATATTATAATCTCAATTACAAATACATACATATATGTATATTTGTATATAAGAAAGTAATTACGTAGCTTACAATAAGGCGGAAGACAATTTTCAAACGAAATATACAGGGTTTGTCCGGAAAGTAACAGGACTGAGTCGATTTGCAGCGCTGCAAGCGCGATTTCCAAGAATTGGATCGTCATGGAAGGCATTCTCCGGAATAGCCTTGAGAACCTAGATGCATGCTGCTTGAATCCCTTCTGCCGTCTCAAAATGCTTGCTTATCATCGACCGAAAGGCCTGATGTTAGATCGTACCAAACGTCGCAGATATACCGGGTTTCACATAGAATTTAATCGCGTACCTCTGCTCTAACGAACGCAGCATTTTCGGCTTGTACCATTCACCGAAAAACGTTGCGCGAAAATGTTTGTCCTGACTCTCCAGGTGCTCGGAGACAACTGACCAGCCACTCGTTCGTTAGCTAGGAACGCCCTCTACCGAATCCAGTCGGTGCGCATGCTCCGAAGTAAAGTCGTGGCAGAAGAAAATCAGTCCTATTATTTTCCGAACAATCCCAGTTTTCATTATGCGATTGTAGCTCTTAAGCGGTTATATCCACCTGCAAGTAAAAAAAGTTTCTCGAGTTTTTTTGAAGAAAACTTTCGTTTAGGAAATAAATAAAAATAATGCACTTACCAATTTTAATGCATTTCAATAATCGGTTATTAATTTTGAAAAAGTTTTTGATTCCCTCGATCCCGTAGCTGATCTCCAGGAGGATCTCCACAAAAAATGTATGTGACATTGAGACACTTTTCATACCCTGAACAGGGTATATTAAGTTCGCCATGAAGTTTGTAACACCCAGAAGAAGCGTCGGTATGTTGAGCTGAGTCGATTTAGACATGTCCATCTGTCCGTCTGTCTGTATATATACGAACTACATAGTCCCTCAGTTTTTAAGACAACGTTTTGAAATTTTGCAAACGTCATTTTCTCTTCAAGAAGCTGCTCATTTGTCGGAACTGCCGATATCGGACCACTATAACATATATCTGCCATAGAAACTGAACGATCGGAATCAAGTTCTTGTATGGAAACTCACTTGACAATGTTTCTTCACAAAAGTTGGCACAGGTTATTTTCTAAGATAATAACGAAATATATGAAGAAATTGTTCAGATCGGCTTACAAACTGAACGATCGGAATCTAGTGTTGGTAAGGAAAACTTTTGCATTTGACAAGATATATTCACGAAATTTGGTATAGATTATTTTCTAAGGCAACAATGTAATCTCCGAACAAATTATTCAGATTGGTTAACCACATCATATAGCTGCCATACAAACTGAATGATCGGAATTAAATGCTTTCATGGGAAACTTCCTCATTTGACAATATATCTTCATGAAATTTGGTATGAGTTATTGTTCATAGAAATAATGTAATATCAGAAGAAATTGCTCAGATCGGCTCCCTATAGCGTACAGCTGCCATATAAACCGAACGGTCGGAATCAAGGGCTTGTATGGAAAACTTTCGCATTTGACGTGGTATCTTCACGAAATTTGAATGGATTACTGCTTAAGGTAATAACGAAATCTCCGAAAAAATTGTTCAGATCGGATTACTATAGCATATAGCTTCCATACAAACTGAATAATTGAAATTAAATGCTTGCGTGGGAAACTTCCTCATTTTATTCCATTAAGTTTATGTTAATAATAAATCTTCTTACAATTTTAAATAACTATAAACGTCTAAAAGATCCATTTTCTTTATTAAATAACCGTAATGTTTTTAGCAAACAACCTCTCTAAAAAGAACTAACAAAATATTTTCCTTTGGATGTGCAATCCTCAAGTTGATAGGTCTCACCGTTTCGGAGGTATTTCTCCTACTGACTCTGCAATTAGAATTTCGAGAAAAACGCGTCTAAAATAATGACAGCCGATTACACTAAATTAAAAATTACAAATGCGGTCATATATCCGAAACTTGCTGAGTTAAAACTTTCCTTATATAAAAAAATAGTTATTTACATAGATTTGAATATATATTCTTGTAACACCTATAGCGGATCACCCTTATGTACAGACATAATATACATATATATATATGTATGTAGCACATGCGACTGAAGTGTCAAAGTTCGCAGAGATCTAATTAGATTACAGTGATTTTCAACATTTTAATGGATAAATAAAGTTCGTGAATTCCCTCGAGTGCGAACGACATGTAGAACAACAGCTTCAGCTAGCTCTTCACTGCACACATTCGACTGCATGTTTGGCGTTGTGCTTTTGAAAAAAAGTGTCTCACATACGGTTGTTGGATCCTTCGGCTCTCGTGTGCCGCAAAAGCACAAGACGTGTTGAATTGTTGTGCATCCTAATGGCTTCTGTGCCTCTGCGGCAGTGCACCGCTGCGCCAAGCTGATGTTTTAATTTTATTTACATTTGATTGTTGACCGAAACATTCGCTCATTTCCCACATTCGTTGCAGCGCTGCTCCTTCACATGTGTGATGTTTGGTTGTGTGGGTGCTCATCTACTGGCTTTTTAATACCTGCGCACTTGAGTACAAGGAATTTCGAACTTTATAAAAAGTATAACGAGACTTATAGTCGATTAGACTTGAGATTCTTGTTGGGTATTTATGTTTATGAGATTTCAAATAACTCCGAAATGGTAGCTTCTAGGAAAATTTTTTATTTATTTTTCGATATATCGAATTTTTTTCCATATACTTACGAACGATGAGGTAAGTTTTAGTATATTATTCTTAATCAAGTTTTTAATATATTCACTCAATTTTAGATTGTTTTAAAGTTATGTATCTTCACTATTATTTTCACTTTTAATTAGACCGACGAACTAAGTACTTTTCAGACCTGACACACCGTTTATTTTTTATTTACCAAACACGGTTTCCGCTAAACTTTGCTGCTTCCTTACTGACTTGTATCGACTACATTGCGTTCTCCCTCTCTCTTTTGTGCACATTCTCTCTTGCCATTCCTTCATATTTATGCTCCGTTATGTGTGTTTCTGTTGATGCATTTGTTATCAGCGAAAAGGCAGAGTATACAGTTATTTAGTGTTTTATTTGCATATATGAGTGGCTGAGTGTGTGTTAGTAATGCAATGGGGTCATACACACACATATGTATGTTTGTGTGTAAATGTATGCATTTGTTGGATATCTCAATCAGCTGATTACAGTCTCTGTGGGTGTAGGTATTTCGAATTCGAAAAGCTAGAGTGAGAGCGAGAGTTATTTATGTGAACATTCCGAGTTAAGAAAGTTTACTTGCATTCTTTATGTGCTTGTATGGGTAAATTGTACATGTATACATACAGATATATTTACATACAGATAAGTGCGGCAGCTATGTGTGCAAGTAGTTGTTATCAGCAAGAGGTCAACGGGAGATTAGAGAGTGACAGAAATCAATTAACACTGAAATACAGAAATCCAATTTCGTTTTGTATTCTAAAGACGGCTCTAATAAAAAACTGATATCGCTCGAATGGCTATCAACGTTGTTGGTGTATTCCGGCAGCAGGCAACACAAATATTTTTGAGCACGAAAATACGCCGTTATTTATGTGGGTGTGTATATGTAGATATAAAGTCATAAACAAACATTTAACCCGCTCACGATTCTCAGCAGTTACCAATTCGTTATACTCATGCGAAACAGCTCTCTCTCACACAACCACCTTGCCTCGTGGAGATTTGTTGAAATTTAAAAGCTCCACTCTCTCTCTTCTTCCGCTTTAGTAGCGAGCCTTCGTTTGCGTATATGAGAAAAAGTTTTCTTAGAGAGATGAGCTTTGGTAATGCGTGCAGTTACTAAATGAAAATTTCTAAGTTCCGAGAGCGAAACACACACACACAGATGTGTGTGTATAAGTATGCGGATGTGTTAAACAATAACATTGGGAACTGTGTTTAAGCGAGCATAACGATTTCGTTTATTTTGTTGCTGTATAATGTGATTACACTGAAAAAAAGAATCAGAAGAATTCTGGTAACACCTCGGACGAAGGGAAAAAAACTGAAGATTGGATTTTTGACAGACATTTTTTTTCAAAAAAAAGTAAAAATTTCAGTGAAAATTTCGGGACACATTTTTTTAAATAGTTGTAATCGGAAAAAAGGTCCTTCGCTCAAGTCTTTAAGAATTATATCTCAAAGACCTGTGTAAAATTTTATGAAGATCGGTTGAGTTGTTCTCGAGAAATCTTGCCAACCGACTTCGAAAACATAGTTTCGTGAAAAACTCCTTTAAAAACGGCGCATTTAGCCTAGCTGGCCTCGAGCGCAAAGTTCTCAAGGCTGTATCTCCGAAATTATTACTCGCATCAACTTAAAAATTTAGAACAAAATTCTACAGGTGTTTCTTAATTTAATAAGACAATAAAAAAATCGATTTTTTGAAATGAACATAAGTTGAAAGAGGGATATGCTTCTGTTGACCACATTATTTCTCCAAGAAACTCAACACATTGATTCAGAACGATATTTCTACAAATGTTTTCTTTAAAAACTTTTTTAATTTTCGCTTTAAGTTTCTAAAGTAATTATCTTTCACCTCGTGGCTAGTCCGAGACTCAATCATTGTCAGCTGAATCTCGTAGCGAACTGCATATATCAGGTCACTGTTTAAAATCCGAGCGCAGTGTAAAAGGGTCTCGGGATTAAGAGTTATAGAAGGCAAATACCATAGGCCTTATAGGTAGCGTGGTTCAATATGAATAGTAAAGCCAGCACTTATAATATTATATTTCAGTTAAACTTTCTATAATATGTAATTTTACCGTGTAGCGTGCAATACTAAAACTGAAACGAGCCAGACATCGCTGCCTTCGAAGCAACGTCAATGCGAGTGTAAACTAAAGAGAGTGTATGTCACTAAAGCAACGTTAAATACTCAGCTGGCTCTGTCCCGGTGTTTTCCGCAGTCAAGTTAGTTGGGCAAATGATGGGCTCAAAAACAAACTGCTGGTATTAAATTGGCATACATGTGTCGCGCATACATACAAACTCGTACAAGCATGTATGGTATGTAGACAGAAGAATCACTAAAACGGCAACAACACATGCTCATACGCAACACATACACACATGCACATACACAGCCAGCAATGTTCCGCGTTGACTAGATGGCACATTGCGGTGCTTTTTGACCAAGCGAAAAATCATAGGCCAAACAGTTGATATCGGAACTTGCTGGCATTTGGTTGTGGAGTGCGCGTTGGTACAACTACTCAGCGTTTTTTCGTACGTACGCCACGAAACGAGTACGAGTGTTTTATATGTGCATCAGAAAAGCAAACTCTCGAAACGACGAAGGCGAATTACATACAAGTGGATGCGCGCGCGATTTCTCTCTCTGAATTTTCAGTGAGTGGTTAGTTTTTTGGTGGAGCTCATTGAATTCTACCACACAAAAAGAAAACAATTTAGCAATCTTTTCGTGAATTCAGAAAAAGTGAAAAAAATTTGTGGAAAATAAAAATTTGGCACATTGGCAATAGTTGACAACAGTTTTGACCGAAAAGTATATAAAATTCGTTAAAGAATTAAATTAGCGAAGCGCGAAGAAGCCTGCGTGCAGACGAAAAAAGCTGAGTGGCGTGAATTAGTAGGCTAAAGTTGTTGCTAGTTTCCTCTTGCTGCTTGTCTACTTGTATTTTGATGAAGATACACAAGTCGCCATGTACGTCACAAGTGCTCCATGATAAAGTGGCCAAAGCAATAAGAATAAATAATAATTCGAAAATAGAAATGTGAAAAGATGGCAATAAATCTGATATTTAGCCATCGGTACCAGCTTTCTCAACAACCCGTGTTGTTGTGGCTATTTTGAGTTTTCATTTATTTCAATACCCATCATTTGATTGTTTGCATTTGCCATTATGCTTTTGTCTTCCTTTTTCGGCCGATGCCAAGTGACCCAAAAGTTTTGCTCTTGCTTTTCGGCTGCTTGAGAAAGTGCGCGTTGAATTGGTGAAAATTTCTCAATAAAGCAGGCATCGACCAGCCACAATAAGAATCAAATTGAAATTGCAGAAAAACACCGCCAACAATAAAAACAATTAACAGCACATCGAGTAAAAGGTGTAACAATGGGCCATTTGATTGTTTGGGTAAGCCCGCCGACGAGCTATTGAAACTAACCAAAAATAAACTTTTGCTTGCAAGAACCTTTTCGTGGCGTTGGTGACAGCCAAAGGAAAAACAGCGAGCGGAAATCGACTCGACGCAGCTAGAGAAATCAGCGTGTGTTTGAAAGTAATGGCATAAACAAGTCGAAATTGAAAATAAAAATATTTGCTTTAAAGTGCACCGTTTTATTTGGACTTTTATAGCTTTTCTTGTGCTGCCTTTCTATTCACTTCACTCACACTATTTCGGCGTGTTTACTTTGGGTGGCTGAATGGGTGGTGGCGTCGGTGGTGGCGTCGGTGGTGGCGCACTTGCCGCAAAGCGCGCCGATCACTGCCACTGTCACTGCCACTGTCAACTTGACGGCGAGTAGTGTGACGCCAACACGCCGTGCACTTTCGGCTGCCAAACATTAGAGCCACCACATGGAAGTGTGTGTGTGTGCGCATGTGAGTGACTGCTGTTGTTATGGTTTTCAGCTGGTTCGCCATTCATATTTAATTGCTGCAAAGAAATCAATGGTGGACGCCGAGCGTTTTGGTGCTGCAAAGCAAAAATAATCGACAGAAAGTTAAAAGTGCTTGCGGTGGCAAAAAAGAACAAACGCTTAAAGTGAAATGTGAATAATTTAGTGAGACTTGTAGCACACAAATGTATGTGCGCTGTTTAATTACATATGGTGAGCTAGTCACTTTTTTATTATCCAACAAACAATTGGCTTGAGCTATTTTTAGCAGCTCCTTAACACATGCCAGCCAGCCAGCAATTTGTGAAATTGCAAGCAATTTTGGTTATTATAGTGCTTTTTATGGGAAGTTTGTGTGCATACATACATACATATTAGCAGTCGCTCACGTTGAGCTGACAGACCTGTCGCACTGTCTTATCAATTATCGAATAAATGTCAGTGCCACCGGTCAGTGCGACAACCGGCCGACGAGAGTTTTGCATTTCGGAACACTAAACCATGTAAATACATACATATGTACATATGTAAGTATGTATATGCATATGTATACAAAAGTATGTATATATAAATATATGTATGTATGTGCAGGTGCATGGGCAGAAAAATATTTTTATTTATTTACGGTACATGCACGTGTGTATGTGTGCTTTCGCTTAGTGCCATTTAGCAGGCAGGCGGACTGATTGACAGACAAGTGAGGCGACTTAATAACATTTCAGTTGTGGCACTGATAAAAGTACCGTTATAGTCGCTTAAGTGATACCGTATATTCATCATATAAATAGTTGTATACATATGTATGTACATACACACCTACGTGCCCACATGCTGGTGCAATTGACAAAGCCGTGATATCAGTCTGGGCTTTGAGCGCTTGATATGTTACTTCCATATAATGACATCTCTACACTTGTCTATTTTTATTCACATTGATTTATGATTTTGAATTTTTCCTTTGATAAAAGTATCAATTTCCGATTGCCGCTGCTCTTGTATCGATTATTTTGTTCGGCTACGTTTAGTATTGCAAACTGAAATTTTTGAAAAAAGTACTAGGTCAACAAAAGAAGCACACACCGACAGTAACAGGACGAAGAAATTTGATCGAAGTAATGTCTACTAAAATTTTTTATGCATAATTAATATAAAAAGCAATGTTGAGAATTAAGTATGGTGATCTAATTTGAATTATAATTTCTTATTTAATTAATTTAATTATTTAATTAAAAAAATATATATATTTTCAAAAATCCACAGCAATTTGTCATGGTCGATTGGAAATTAAGTGCAACAAATTAAATTAATTAATAAACCAAGAACAATTTTATTAAAGAACAACGCAAGTTCAAATGCCTTAATTATTATGTATGTATGTATACATATGCTCGTTTGTAGTAATCAAATTTTTATAATTCGCTATACTTACATACATATATGTATGTGTATATACATATATATTATTTTTTGCAAACTGTGTCCTCGTTCACTTCGAAAAGAACTCAAGCTGCAAGCAATTAAGCAAACAAGTGCTGGTCAAAAATGGTATGATATTGAAAATTTCAAATTCAAGAGATTCAAATGTGAAAAGTATATCTGAGCTGATCAAATGTGCGCCATGCACAGACTAAAAATATTCAATAAAGCAGAGACGATATTTTTATAAATTAAATTGGCCATTAAAAAAACGACAGTACTGATTGTTTTGAAAGATTCTGAGTAAATTTATACATGTTTCAAGAATACGTAGTGAAAGTGAAATTTCAAAAAATAAATATTTTTTGAGCAGCACGCCGACGGAGCTAAAAAAGGTCCTAAGCTGCTGCCTTGATCCCGGCCTTCTCCGTGAAAACGTCTTCGAAGAAACTTAAAAACAAACTATCTATAAAAGATATTGTCCGTACAATGAGCTGCGGATTGACTGAAAACGGGTTCCGTTCCGATGATTGTTGATTTGTTTGTATGTCAGACTTATTATACGCATATTCTCATCGGTAGTTACAATGCTCTCCATGAATCTGAGATTGGAATTCGGTCGATCAAGCATGCTCAAAGAGACCTGTTTACGGTACTATTTAAAAAAAATCAGCTTTACCGGGACGAGTCGAGCAAGAACGCGCTTTGTACCCAAAATATTCACCAAAATAATTCGAACGGACTCGCGAGAGATGTCGAGCTCTCTTTCCATCTCACTAACACTTGCTTGACGATTTTCAAGTACCACTTCTTTCCTTTTTTTAATATTTTCATCAGTTGAAGAGGTCGAAGGTCGTACAGAACGAGCCATGTTTTCGCCGATCTCTTGACCGTCTTTAAAGGTTTTGTACCACTCTTAGGCTTGTGTTCCTAAAATCTAAGTCATCGATCTAAAATTCCCAACGATTCCGCATACGAAATTTGGTTAGAAAAACAAAATTTGAGACAAATTCTTTAATCGATACCATTATCCGGGGTTAACTTAAAGTTTGCGTGTGGTATGATGTAAAAAATAAAAAAAAATATGTATATATAGTATATTTTTGAAAAATTTCACAATAATACTAGTTGCTAGTATTTTGCTATATTTCACAGCTGTTTTAACTCTCATGCTTCCATTGCTCACTTCTCTAAAAAATATATGCATGAGATTTATATTGCTGGTTCGATAATAAAATGTATGAATAAATCATAGATATAACTACATTAATAAAAAACGCGCTATAAGCAATTTATTGTCAACAAGTCGGTCGGCTGTTCGGGGATTCGCGTTCGTGCATTAATATTATGTACATATCTGTAGGTAATCCCCAAGTTATTACTTTCTCACCATTATATCTCCAAAATCTGTACTTCAAATTGGTTTATTTCTAAATCTATGTACATGCATATGTATGTATGTGGATATGTGAACTTTCCATAAAAGCAAAAATATTTATAAGCTAGATTTCACATACCGACACTTTGGCACTTATGTATATGCATAAATAATATACACATACTTGTTGTATACTTACATACTTACTTGTATTAAATATAAATGCATTTATATAAGTTTGCATTACTGCGCTCGAAAATTCCCTGTAATTTTGTAAAATTATAAACGCAGTCGCTATTGCAATTTGTGCCGTCAATTGCAGTGCTCAGGCATGCTCAGGCAGGCACAAACATGCATTACGTCGTTATTGCGTTGTTGTGCTTACATTGATATGAATGTACTTTTTGCATCGTCCCTTGTAATCGGTCTTGTTGATTCACTCGCATTTGCATACGAACACACATACTCACATGTGAAATTATTTTCAGTTAATCCGCAGCGAGATTAAATAAATTGGTCTGATTGTTTTGAGTGTTTTCTTGTGCGTGTTTATTGTAAATAATTTCCTTATCAGCAAAGTGCCCAAACCAATCGACCTTAAACAATTATAAATACACATAATCACACATACATAGATACATAACTATTTACTTCAGTGCTCGCAACGAAGCGACGGCGTGTCTTCGTTTCTTTTATTATGATCTCTTTGTTATTAGCCATAAATCCATTAACAAATTCGTCTATGTTTTGTTTCTCTAAACAAGATCTTACGACACCACATACATATTTCGGCGATTATTCGGCGTTTAGCTGGAATGTCAATGGCTTTTAGGCGAGTCAACCAATTCATAGTTTAGGTAAGATAAGCGAACGTACAAAGTTATCATTGCATTCGGGTCGACAGAAAAGATGATAACAATAGAAAAGAAGAAGAACCGCTGCGGATACGAAAAACGAATAAATCCGCAAATGTTTTTGTGCAGTTATGCGCCTATTCTCACGCCACTCCTCTTTTCGATTACATGCGATTGTCCTGTGATTTATGTGTAACGTAAATATTTGCTTCAGCATTTTTTAACGTGCAGCTTATTGAAGAAAATATTCGCAATGAGAAGAATACATAAATGCTAGGAATTAACAAGTGTAATATTTTTAGCGATAAGCAGTGTGTATGTAAACACCGCCGCACGCACACCCTCACACACACGGACAGTGCAGTTTAGCGCGTGTGAGTACTTGATACGGCAGCGCTATTTGCGATTTTAATTCACATACAGCAGCCGCAATTAAATTAGCAGCGGCTATAAAGTGTGCGAGTGCCCCTGAAAGTGTACGAATTGATTGTGCGAATATAGAGAATAATAATAAGCAATAACAAGTAATAATAACAAAAAGTGCAGAGTACTTGTCTGTATGTATTGGCTGGACTCGGCATTATCAGTGTTTCGCAAAAGTTGAAGTGTCGTTGTGTGTGCGAGCAAATCTGTGGAAATTGCAATTATTCAGCAAGTGCTAATTAAATTAGTTGCAGCCAGAAGTTCAGCGGAATTTGCTGTGAGAGCTGTTAGCGCTGGAATACAACCGAAAATACACAACTGAAGGTGAGTTTTCCTAGAATTTCGCATATTTTATGTAAAAAATAATTGTGTAAATAACGAATATCATTTAAAAGCAATAAAAAATGTAAATAATTCAATGAAAATATTGAAACTCAAACTTAAAGGGCGCTAATCAGTTTGGAACATTTCTGAGGTTCGTTGAAGTGAAGAAGTGTTTGTTTAAAGATAAGTTCCGGAATTGGTGGTGCTGGCAGAGCTTGGTATAATTTATGTAATACTTATGACTAAAGCACGTATTTGATAGAATAGCAGATGTAGGTTAGGTTTTCTTTGCTAACACAGCGCATGCCCAGACACCTTTCATGTTTTTAGTTGCGAAATTTGATGTAAGAAACATTTGTTATGTGCGCTCTCATGTAGTCTGATAGATGTACATACATATCTTTAAGTAATTTTCGAACGGTTAACCTTCAACTCCTGAGCTATAGCAGCCCTACATTCAGATATGTTATTCATATTTCTTTTTGCGGGTGAGGGAGTGAAAAATGCCTTCCGCATCATCAGTGCTGTTGTCACAGCAACGGTTTGTGCCACTTGCAGGTCACTAAAACCCACCACTAAGGAACCGTCACCCACACTGGAAACAAATTTGCATTATTTCAGGGAGGCGTTCTCATTGAGAGATTTACATCTGCGGTCCCGATTTTTACTGCGTAGCAAAATTGCTGCGAATTTCTGGATAATCCCCCAGTTTTCTTGGCTCTCCAGCATGACGCTGATTAAGTTGTTCGCGTTTATTTGACCAATTGGTTTTCTACGGCGGTGCGTTCTCGTTTCCATGTTCTTATTGAATCCTTCTTTATTTGTTCTATTGCCCTCTTGTTATTTTCGGATGTTTTCTTTAGCTACCATAGCTTTTTTCCATTCGTATGCCAGAAGGTCAACTGGGGCATTACCGCTTATATTTAATATTGCGACACCAGACACTGTTCGATAGGTTTATGGATCTCTGAAGGCTGCGGTGCGCTGCACTTTGGCCACTCCCTTACGCCTGTTTTCCTTTTTAAGTACATCTGCCCAGATCGCAGCTCGGCATAATCGGACGCTGATGGCATCGACATTAGGAGCTTTCTGGCTAGCGCCTCCTATGTTGACTATTAGTCTGCTATGTTGGAAGGTGCTTTTCGTTGCCTTTCCAGCGGCGTGCTGAATTTGTACCCAGACGGTTAATCCAAGGTCCAATCTTTCACTAGGTAGTTTACTGCTTTTTGTGTCCTAAGAATATCCGTAGTCGTTTGGATACTTACATATTTCGAGGAGTATGTGCTTATTTGTTAGGAGTAGTAGTTCTGTTTTTTCCGTAGCAAGCTGGAGGTTGTGTGAGTCGAGCCATGCTTTGTCCATATCATGACCTGATTAAGCCTTCTTCGTGTTCATTCTATGTCTCGTGCTGCAATTACTGCTGCAATGTCGTCCGCGTAGCCAAGTTATGTACGATTCGTCTGGCATTTCGAGTTTTAGTATAGCGGCGTAGCTGATTGTTCCACAAGTCTTGGTCTAGAATGGAGCCTTGTGCTGCTGATCGATACAAAGCAAGATATACGTATTTTTATCCCTTTTATGTTTTGAGAAATGCACCTGTGAAAGGTAAGACAGTTCCGGTGCAATCGAAGTTTACGATTTCTTCTTTTTAATAGACAACAGCTCTGGGGGAATTCTCTTTTCTGCAAATGTAAATAAAAACCTATTTGCTCAACCGCAAGCTTAAAGGCTTTACAGTTAATTTGCATCCTACACACAATAAACCACTTATTACCCAAAGAACTTAATTACTTTCTGCACTCAATGTGTAGTATAAGCACAAATCCACTACTATGCCTGTAAATAAGTACATATAGTATATAACACACTTATATAAATATGTAAATTATACTCTTCAATCGGTGGTTAGTATACAAATACTAGATAACGGTTTACTTGGTATTAGCAATGTCCTTGCCCACTGCAGATTATTAATTAGAATTCATTGAGTTAGGATTTAGTAATCCGAAAGCGAACAAAAATACAATTAAAGTGGAAGTTTTGTGGGATTGAAATTTCCATGCTCAAACAATATTTCAACAGAATTGACATTCGTTCTATGATTCTGGGCAGGAGGTTGAGGAACGCATGCCACCTAAAAAGACCGTATTTTCATTTATCATACGAAGAATATCAATTTTCGAAAGACAGCTTTTATTTTATTTTTATTTATCGGCTTTCCGTTTAATGCTATTTTCTTCACGGAGCATTCTTCACTGTTTTCGAAAGTGCCTCAGGTCCTTCATTTAGCTTGTGAATTTGTATAGTGCAATGACACGTATTATAATCTACGAAATATTTAATCTGTTGAAAATTGTTATATAGTCAACAATTATTATGAAATCAATAAATAATAAATACTCAATATGGGTATTTAGTTCTTCAAATGGATGCACCTAATAAACATATCTACACTCATTTATACTGATGTAGTGATTTACAGTTCTCTTTGCCGTAAATGGCTTAATTACATTTGCTTACTCAACACATTGCAATTATAAGTAGAATATAAGTGTGTAACGACACTGCTTCGGAGTCAATGGCGTCACTGCTCCTCTGTCTTATCGCCGTCTGTGATGTCTGAGCACCTCAAGCGGTTCCCAACACTTCAACAGATTCGAGCCATTGTGCCGCATGGGTTTTGTTTATGGCAGGCCTGGGAAATACCGCTACGTAATTGTGTGCCATTGTCCTCACAGCGGACGGACAAAACGACGTAAGCATATGTGCGACAGATTGCCACATGGATGCATGCATACTCGTACGTATGTGTTGCACATTGTACTACATATGTATACATAGGTGCAACGACGTAACGGTGTGTTTCTGAATCTTATGCTCTTGTCTATTAGAAGTCGCTTGATTCTTCCTTTTTGAATACTGCAAAGCATTTCAGCTCATTTAAAGGTACTTATTTATGTATAGTTAGACATACATACAAATATCAATTTGATTTATTTCTCGTCACGACTCGCTTGGCGCAAAGCGTGTCATTTGGCAACTAAAGCAGGAAAGTATCAAACCCGTAAAGCCGCGCCCTCCGTCATTTGCACTTTGATAAGTTTACTTCGTTGCTTTTCAACCGTGTCAACTCCTAATAACTCCATCCATACGTCTGTAGGTATCATAGGTATTGTGGCTCCAATTTCCATTGTTGCTGAAACTATTGTTCGCCATGGCAGCTAAGCGGCTATTTCCTTTCTTCTGCCCTCCTTCCGCGACACGCGAACCGGCCTTCAATGAGCGTGTCGGCTCGTTAGTTACAAACCAAAAAAAGTATTTACCTTCCGCCACAGTTTTTGTTTATAGTCTTTATCGTTTGATCGACTGTTCGACAGTCCAAAAAAGAAGAAAAGCGAAGATTTCTTTTACGATTGTGTGTTGTGCTAGTAGCCTCGTGCCGAATGTTGATACTAGCTTTTAATTGTAATGTTTCTTTGATTACAATCAACAGTTACTTCTTCGTATCTGCTCTCGATTTTTGGTGTGGCATCTCTTTTATTTATTACTAGGTCGTTTGAACTTTTGTAGAAAATAACTTTGTCTGCTATTTTTAATGTCAGGTTTTTCTTGTTGCTCAATTCCGTTATAAAGTTGGTCAAATTATACCTACAGATATATATATGTTTGTATATGAGTGCGCTTGCTGTCTATGAAACAATATTTAAAAGAAAAGGAAACAAAGCTATTTGCTTCGTTCCAACTTTCCAAAGTTCTAGCGCTATTTGCCGTGAGCCTTCGGGCTATTTCATTCCTTTTCTCCCTTTTATTTGCGACATAATTTTCCTTTAATTCACTTAAGATGGCAAAGAGTGCCAGAAGCAAGAAAAGTTGCGAAGAAAAGGGGAAAATTAATGAGTGTGTGCCTTACTAATGTTGACTTTTGGTGCAACCATACGTGCATATACTTATATACATATGTATGTAGCACGTGTGCTGTAATGCAACTTAGTCTGTTCTATTGACGTTGGTGGCGCACTCAACTCTAAGCTGTGTAAGTCGGTTAAGTGCGTGGCTTAAGTGCCTGGGTGGCTGGCGAATGTGGGCGTGTTACTAAGTAAATAGATGTAAGTGTGTGTGCGTGTGTGAAATTTATATAATGATGGTGTTAGTTATTGAATATGTATCAAAGAGTTGTTGTTGCTGCTATAATGGGGTGTGCTCATCCGTGAAATATATACAGCTCCGTGTATTTCCACTCACTGGACAACTAAAGAACACACTTGTATTTGTAATGAATGCCATTAAGTGGGTGTTGTCTGGCAACAAAATAGTCTTCCTCTTGGTTTAATATTTGTTTAATTAAAGTGTAAGTATATAAAGCATAAAAATGTAGCTTTGCAGAAGTGGATAAATTTGCTGAAAATATAAAATATCTGGTAGTCGAAAAAGTCTTTTCGTATTTATAATCAAACTTCAACTTATTTTTTTTATATTTATAAAGCTTAATAAACAAGTATCCATCACCTTTTTGCGAGACACTATAAACTGGTAAATCGAATACAGAACGGAACCGAGCGAACCATTGTTGTTTGGTAGTAAATTTCATTGAGGCTTACGTGGAATTCTTTCATACGACATTTATTGACAAAACTATTTTTGAACGAATATTCTTCAACTTTTTAATTTTTTTTTATTAAATGAAGCTTAAAATCTCACCATTCGAACACTATATGGTATGATACAATGTGATTGGTAGCACTAAAGATACGACTCCAACGACATTTATTGACAAAATACGAAAATACTTTTTCGACTACCCAATATATTCTAGCTCGTGAACCGATATACTTAAATATACTCCGATTTAATAATATTGTCCAAATTTGATAACAATCGATGAAAAAGTTTCGGTCCATAGGCAACATTAATATATACTTACATATGTATTGCTTATATTGATAGATATGGATGCCCTATAATATATGTTTATTTTGTTATTGCAATAACTGTCAAACATCTGCATTGAAATCCAGGACAACTATTTGATTGCCACTCTTCTTCTCTGCAGTCTTAGCAAATTGGCAATGTTTACATTTGGAAACGTTTGACGTTTGCCGCGCAGGCGCCAGATACCAAGCAGTCCAACAAACTGAGAACCAATATGATGAAGGTAAATTAAGCTGAGGGAATAAGATATTCTGGAAAATTTTGCAGCGAAAATTCACAAACGAAATCAGAAACTTGAAAATAGTTAACACGTTTTTTCATTTTAAATGAAACTTATCAAAAGTCTGCTTTGACATTGCATTAATTAGTAGATAACACGGACACCGTGAGAGATTTTTTTTAACTGCACTCTCTATCTCCCTTTCTCATCCGAACTCTTTAACTCTCACGCATTTTTGTTAACAGAACACGCTCGGAGTATTGGCAAAGCCTCGGCTCTTTGAAAACAGGATTATGCTCTCTTCTGTCTCTCAAGCTTTCCAAAGTTTATCCTTTGCTGTCTATTTCTTGCCATTTTCGTGCTTTCTTTTTCAGCATGCTTCAATGTACGCTTTCAGCAGGGCATCAAAAGTTTCCCTTTAAAGCTCCCCTCGTTTTCTCAATTCATTCGCACCCTTTTCGTCGTCCTTAAACGGCATTCATGCGCACACACACACACTTACTTGTAGCGCTTCTAAACCAGTGTGAGCTTTCAAGGCTAATTACTTGTGCCAAACGTTTGGCATTTGAACTTTAATCAAAATACCCGGAAGGCAGTGAGTCGGAAGAAGAAAGAATGCGTTCAAGGCAAAAGTTATGCCGTTGACAATGACGCCCAGAGGGAGGTAAATGAGTGCGCGCACAGTGTGCCATTGGAAAATGTTTTTGTTTTGCTTTCGTTGCGTTTTGCTCTTGTCGGCCGATGATGAGGGCAACTTGTTGATGTCATTGGCCATTCCGCCCGTCTGTAGCCTCTTCCACGCGCTCGGCTGGTGTCTGTGGATATTTGCTTTGATAATTTGGTACTTTGCAAGCATTTTTGTGTTTTAGTGCTGTGTTGACTCACCAACTTTTTGGTAAGGAACTTTGAAGTTACGTGGTCTTTGGCTCGTTTGCTATTGATTGATCCGAATTAACTGTAAAATTGTTTTGGAAACTGCAATATTTGTTCGCAAGTGGGTGCAAGGATCAGTGAAATAACAGAGGTAAACTTTAATCTCAAAAAATATTTACTTTAATGAGTCGGTTCGCTGCTGATTTTACTTCAGAAATTCTGCTTGCGGATAGCTTGAGTGTTGAACGTTGATTTGCGTACACAAATTAAGTCATAATGTTAATATTGGACTCTCACTGTGTTTTCGGGTTTCATTTAGGGGTGGAGGTGCTAAGCGAAGCCCTACAGGTTAATGCAAAACAAACAAGCAATCTTTATCATATCTCGTTGCCATAAAAGTGTGTAGTTTTCCATTTTGTGTCTAAATTAAACCTTATTCCTATGAAGATCAGCAGTCGCACATACTAGATACTTATGAGTTATGAGAACATGATATTATCTTGTTGGTATATTTTATTGCACCAACAAACAATAAATATCTATATTCTTGTTGTTGCTATGCTAAAAATGTAAGCTTTTTCACTTTTCGGTGCTGAACTACAAAATTACAGCCAACAATGTTGATGATGTGTAAATTGGTGGGACGGACCAACGACAGAGTTCGAAGAGAGAATCCAAGTTCGTGTAAAACTATTTCATATCTTATGGGATAGTCAATATTAAACTAAGATATTACTTTTAGAAAAACCAAAAATCGAAAAAATTCAACCAAGGTGGAATTGCGAGTTACTACCGCTGTCTATACTTAAAGAGTCGGAGAGTTCTTGGGTAATGCTTTTCCTGCCAACTCGACAATAAAACAATCTTTTAAAAATTCTTTGAATCCTTTAATCAGTTGCCAAATGCCATTTTAAATATCAGAAAAATGGCAATATTAGAGCTCTCAGGTGAGTACTTGGACCTCGTTCTTGATAAAATCTGTCGTGGAGACCAAAGTTGTGCTTTGGCTGTACGAAACCGTAGTTTCCCCTATTTTATAAGGTGTATGTGTTTGATGGAGGGTGCTCGGTAAATTTTCAGTCGCTAAACAGCTAGAACGTGTTCAAAAGCCGGCTCTCATTGGCATCAGTGGTACACCACATACGACACCAACAATGACACTTAATGCCGGTGTAAACGTAACATGGGTGGAGATAGCCGGTAGAATCGTTGGTATCAGACTCTGAGTAATTGGGTACATTAATAGGTCAGAGAGCGAGTGCATCTCTAATAACCTGAACGTCATAGAGTCCTGGTTTACATATGCTACTTGTCTGGTGGGCAAAAGCTGGAAAACCGATGATCTTGCACCATTTTTGAGAACTTAACTTGTCGAAGCTGCATTCAGGAAGTTGAGGTGGAAACATTTAGATGCTTTCCCTTCCACTGCCCAGCTTCCGGCAGACTAAGGTTGAGTCATCTCGGTTGCATTCATCTTCTATGAACCAATGAAATGGCTGGAATCTATATTACCCGCTTCAGAAATTTGTGACTGGCTCAAGGAGATTTCACAATATGTACATACAGACGGTGTTTTTGATCCGTACATAGGAGTTCAGGATATCCAATCTCCGCGAAAAGTTTCATTTCAAAATGTATCTCATAAAAATCTGTCGGACCGTGAAAGTATTCTGGAGCTGAACACAAGGCTGACAATCTTATTGTAATCAATTGGTAGTAAGATACTTTTCGGTTATGATTATTAATAATTTTTTATTGGCTAAGTATTGTAATAACTGTAACTTATTGTAATATCGAAGTAATACTGAAAATCTCTAAACAGGCGCACTCTAAGCTCAATTAATCACTGCTCATTTTGCGTACTGCACCACATTCCATTGGTGCTGAGTTAAATTCACCTAAAGTCCTCAACACTCTGATTGGATTATCGATTTAATTGAACGTCTTCGTTACATCTACTTACTAGCGCCCTTTTATTCCATTAGACTTTGGCTTACATCGTCGCCCACACTGTGCCATATAATCATGATTGGCGATTTGCGATGTATCCCGTTATTCAGCGTGTGCAACGAGTGCGCCCATGCCGTCCCGATCATTGCATCGCTCGGTTTAATTGGCTTTTTTCGTTACGTTGACCTTTATTCCTTTTATTTTTATTTTTATTTTTATTTTTCGTTTTCTTTTTCTTTTGCTGTTTACCTTTTTTCCTATTTAACCTTTTGCAATGTGCGCCAAGTCACGTGCTCCCCCACCTAAATTCGCTTTGCTTTCCGCTTTTCCTTTCATTGTTGAAAACACTTTCTTCAGTTGTCTATCCGTTCGTCCGTCCGTCCACCCGTCTATCTGTCTGTCAATTTGCTTATGCAATATTTCTTTGCTCTTGTTGTTGTTATTTATAGTCAGACCAATAGATCCATCATTATCCCGCACTGAGCTCTGAGCACTGACCTATGGCAACCATGCTGGGCACGCTGGGTGAGTGGAAGTTGGCGTCGTTGTGTTTACAAATCCATTGTGGCAAGCGACGAATCAACAAAAACAACAAGTGCTGGATACACTTAAAGGCTTAGTGTTCGCCTCTGAGAAGAGGCAGAAGGGAGGACCGTGCTGGATTGTATATCATGAGCCATCTGCAACTTTTCGCTTCGTGAAGGTACATACATATGTGTGTGTAGGGTATATGTGACAGCAGCGTCGTTAATGTTGCTGCTCGTTGGGTAACAGCCGATTGCTCACGCTTGATTGCTGAAAGAGCAATTCGATTACTATAGGCTTTGTTGTTGCCCATTCGATTTGCTTCTAGCATAATTTGCTTGGTTGGGAGCCGTGGCCGCTGGCATATTTATTAGCTACGTCTACACATGAACGCCCCCGAAAAAATATTGCTCAACCCAATTGTATTTTTTGGCTACTTTCTGGTTTTGTTTGCCTTGATATTGCCTAGTCTTTCTATGCGCACACTTCCGTGGGGCGTACGAGTGAGTTTAATAAAAACATTCAAGCGATTTTTCGACTATTCCGTCTCGCTTTTCTAATTGTTAGACACATTTAGACATATTTATATATTATTTGTACGCACATTTGTTCTCATGACACCAGCTACATATTCATTATATATGTACATACATATATGTATATTCCTCGGTTAATGGTCCAATTTCACTTTCGTTCTTTCGTTTGTGCTGTAATATTACTCTGAGTACTACGTGGATTGTGAGTATTTCTAGTTCATCCTTTTGCTGGACTTTGTTTTAGTCATATACGAGGCGGTAGCCGAGGAATGTATAAGTTTTTAACTTTGGGTCGAAGATAAATATTTGTAAAGCTGGCATCTTTAAAGAAATCTTGTGAGTTCTTTTCCAGTGTTTATATAGGTTAGGTTAGGTTAGTCTGGTAGGCCCTTGAGTTACGCATGGAATTGTTTTAGTCCTATGCGATTCTAGCTAGAGATCCGTTACTAGGAAAGCCTGCGCTTGACTCGAATTTCAACAGACTCTGTGACTACACAATCGATACTTTTCCAGTGTATCATACCGCGTAGTCTTACCAATGCGGGTCAAGTGCACAAGAGATGCTCCACTGCCTTGCTCTAGACATATTTAGCTATCTTTTCGATCTATCAGCCTCATTCTGCAGCCGTGTGTCGCCACCAGGCAGTGACTAGTTAGTATTCCGAGAATGTTCCTATAGTCTCTTCTATCGGTGGATTGGAAGTACACAAGTGGTGCCGTCTTGTTGAAACCAAATGTTGCCGAGATCACGGGCTTCAATTTCAGGAATCAAACAGTCGGTTCCAATACAACGTTTTACACATGATTTTTGCACACAGATAGCTCGTTCCATCCGATTTTGATTTTCTTTACCATGCTTCTGTCTAGATCGTCGTATGGACAATGTATGGGCTGATTTAAGTACGTATTCGCGTGTGTTTTGATGTTATAAAATAGATTTAATTCAATACCAAAATTCAATTTTCAAATTCTGTTCTACTCAGGCAGTCTCGAACCACTATACTCGCCATATAATACAATAATCGAATGTTGTGACAATGTGCCCCTCAAGCATACTATGTATATATGTATGTATATTTAATATATGCAGACGTGTGTGTGTGACTTTGGAGTGTGTTGTGCGTATCAAGTAATATTGCCTACGCCTTTAGCATATGTAAATATTTTGTTATTTATTTATATCAAGCACAATCATAAGTGACAATTTATACGAGAGTAAGCGGTCAAGTCGCGATGTATCGATTGATATACTATATATAAATACTTCTACATATAAAGAGATGAGTACTTTTTGCGCACTTTATTTCCCGTACTATTCCGGGCTTGCAAGTGAATATGTGTAAATATGTTTGTGGTATTGACATTATTGGACAGACTAATAAACGACTTTGTGAACAATGCTTTGGACACTCGAATATTTTTTGATGAAGTGCACACTTGTTAGCACAATTCGATTAACTTATGATCTCCAAGGCAATATATATGTATGTATATATACATATATATTGTTGGTAGTTATCCCCAAGCGAATCAAATTATATTTATGTTTGTATGTATATGTATATAATTATTATACTCTCGCAACAAAGTTGCTAAGGAGAGTATTATAGTTTTGTTCACATAACGGTTGTTTGTAAGTCCTAAAACTAAAAGAGTCAGATATAGGGTTATATATACCAAAGTGATCAGGGTGACGAGTAGAGTTCAAATCCGGATGTCTGTCCGTCCGTCCGTCCGTCCGTGCACGCTGTAACTTGAGTAAAAATTGAGATATCATGATGAAACTTGGTACACTATTTCTTGGCTCCATAAGAAGGTTAAGTTCGAAGATGGACAAAATCGGCCCACTGCCACGCCCACAAAATGGCGGAAACCGAAAACCTATAAAGTGTCATAACTCAGCCGTAAATAAAGATATTAAAGTGAAATTTGTCACAAAGGATCGCATTAGGGAGGGGCATATTTGGACGTAATTTTCTTGGAAAAGTGGGCGTGGCCCCGCCCCCTACTAAGTTTTTTATACATATCTCGGAAACTACTATAGCTATGTTAACGAAACTCTACACAGTCGTTTTATTCAGGCATCTCCATATACAGTTCAAAAATGGAAGAAATCGGATAATAACCACGCCCACCTCCCATACAAAGGTTATGTTGAAAATCACTAAAAGTGCGTTAACCGACTAACAAAAAACGTCAGAAACACTAAATTTTACGGAGGAAATGGCAAAAGGAAGCTGCACCCAGGCTTTTTTAAAAATTGAAAATGGGTGTGGCGTCGCCCACTTATGGACCAGAAACCATATCTCAGGAACTACTAGACCGATTTCAATGAAATTCGGTACATAATATTTTCTTAACACCCTGATGACATGTACGAAATATGGGTGAAATCGGTTCACAACCACGCCTTCTTCCAATATAACGCTATTTTGAATTCCATCTGATGCCTTCTCTGTATAATACGAATATAAACATTAGGAACCAATGATGATAGCGGAATAAAACTTTACACAAATACGGTATTTGAAAAATATGTAAATGACTGATAATGAAATCTCGATTATCACTTTATCGTGCGAGAGTATAAAATGTTCGGTGACACCCGAACTTAGCCCTTCCTTACTTGTTAAGATATCGTTTTGAAATTTTGCAACGTCATTTTCTCTTTAAGAAGCTGCTCATTGGTCTGAACGATATCGGACCGCTATAACATATAGCTGCCATATAAACTGAACGATCGGAATCAAGTTCTTGTATGGACAACTTTCACATTTAACAAATTATCTTCACCCTTTCAAATTTGGTATAGATTAATTTCTAAAGCAACAATGTATCTCCTAAAAATTGTTCAGATCGGATGACTATCGCATATAGTTTCCATACAAACTGAACACATAGTTACTAAAAGAAATGCACCTGTGAAGGGTATATTAGCTTCGGTGCAGCCGAAGTTAACGTTTTTCCTTGTTTTTTATCACTTTAAATTCACAACGAACTAGCGGTTAACAATTTCAAATGTCAAAATATCATTGGATGTCTCTCAATATCGAGTTTATACTTATGATCAGCATATTAGATAAAAATTGACCTTAATAAGCAAATGTTTATTTATTATATATTTTATCAAGAAAAAACCTTAGATGTTAAATGAGCACTTTCTTGCTGATAAAAGGTCAAGTGCAAAATTTCACACCGATATCTCAAACACTGAGAGACCAGTTCGTGTATATACAAACATACATACATGGTTAAACCGCTTCCAAGGTCATATGGGGGGTCATATGTGTATAGTAAGATCTCATGAAAACAATTCTGCTTGGAATTCTTTCCCTTCTCACTCATTTAGCTAGGTAAGTTGAAGGTATCGAAACTGATGGTATCTTTGGCACAACGGTCGGTAAATTCAGCCTGCATGATGTAACATCCCCAAATGGGTTGAGGCTGATCGACTTTGCCGGAGCCCAAAATATGGTTATCTGTACTACTGAATTCCTACATAGGAAAATTCATCAAGCTACCTGGTTGTCTCCGGTTTAAAAAGCCACTAACCAGATCGATTAAATTGTGATAGAAGGAAGATTCGTCTCCATTATTTTAGAAATGAGTACGCTCTGAGGTCCTAACATTGACTAGAACTACTATCTTGTTGCAGCCAAGATACGCACCTGCCTCTGTGTACCAACAAGGGGTTTAGTAGTGAACGAGGGCAAGACTAAATATCCTCTGCCATCAAACAAACAGTCGTTGCACTCGCAACTTGGCTCCCACGCCACTGTCGACAGTCATAACTTTGAAGTCGTAGATAATTTCGTCTATCGTGAAACCGGCATTAACACCAATAACATAATTCTCGTCCTGCTATATGATGCTGAGGCATGGACGAGGACAACATCTAAAGTGTTGGCGATACGAGAGTAAGGTTCTGCGGAAGAATTATGTTCTTTTGCGTTTTGGCAACGGCGAATACCGCAGTCGATGGAACGATGAGCTGTACGAGATATACGACAACATTGACATACTTAGTTCAGCGAATTAATAGACAGCGGCTACGCTGGCTAGGCCATGTCTTCCGAATGGATTAAAAAAACTCCAGCTCTGAGAGTATTCGCCGCAGTACCTGTCGAGGAAAGCAAGGGAAGACCTCAACTCCGTTGGAAGACCAGGTGGAGAAGGACCTGGCTGCACTTGGAACCTCCAATTAGCGCCAAACAGCGAAAGAGAGAACGACTGGCATATAATATACCCTCCTATGTGAAAAATAAATTTCGTAAATAATAAAGCATAACCCTCTTTTCATTATTTAACGAAGAATTTCTTTCTTTGTGATAGTACTAGTTATGAAATAGCTTATTTGGATTACCGTTAGTCTTCACATTACGTAATGCTTATCAAACTGTTCTAGCATTACATTAAGAGAGGCTTCAACGGTTTTGTAATGTTTGGCGGCGAACCAGATACTCTTCAAGAGCACAGTTCAGGTTCTGCCAACGACGTGCACGCACACACCAATGCCTTCTGAGTGCCTCCGCGTGCGGGTTACCGCCAACTTAAATTACGCTGACACGCCATTAAAAGCATTAACCTTAGACTAATTAGACGGCTGTGGGCTGTGCATTCAGCAAGTGCGTGTGTGTACGCATTTGTTGTGGAAATTGTAAAATGAGTCCAAGAATTGGAAACAAAATGAAATACTGACATATCCGATTCGATAGTGCAAAGTCAGCGAAATGAAAAGCGAATCTTCTGGGCCTAGCAATGCTTAGTCCATGCAAATGAAGCTACCGCGAAGAAAGCAAAAGTGCGCAAGTTTGCATAAGTATGTGAAAAAAGCGAATTTTTGCTTTTTTGTTAATGTGTGTACATATGTATGTGTGTATGGCTTCAAAGCGCATTGGTATTCTGTTATTGGATCCGCTTGGTATTCTGTAAATTATGCAGAACTCGTTTAGATGCCTTGGCTGGCCCTCTATGATATTTACGTGTGCCGTTGCTTTGTGCACAAATGGCGTTTCTAGTTTGTAAGCGTGAACTGTGCCGTCAGACTGACTGTCTGCCGCCAACAGTTTTATTTGCATTTATTATTCATCAATTTACACTGTGACTGTGCCACAATTTGTAGCGCAAACACGTTTCTTTGGACTCAGCGGCGATCTTCCAGCGAATGGTCTTTGTGGCACTTCGTTTACTTCGCAGTTTCTTGATTAATTTGTAAATTGGGGAATAAAGTCACGCGGTTAGGGCATCCATAGTCGTAGATTTTCAATGTCAAGAATTTGTACTATATGTGTAAATATAAAGAAAGCTTTTATTTTAAAATATACCTGGGGCTGGGATTTAATGCAATTATTTAGCTCTTTAAACTTATATACATACTCCACTGAAAAAAATGAAAAAGTTTAATATTAAAAATTAATAAAAATATGTTTTTTAATTTTAAATTATTTCATATGAAATTAAAAATTAAAATTTTAAACTTTAATTCCCATTTTCGGATTAAAGAATTAAATTTCGAATTTTTGGTTTAAATATTGGGTAGTCGAAAAAGTCTTTTCGTATTTCTAATCAACTTATTTTTTTATATTTCTAATGAACTTGAATGAACCAAATATTTTGGTCGACCAATTTTTGGCATCATTCTGCTAAAGACATTATTCCATCAGTGTAAAACTTTCAGTGTTAATCGAAATTTCGAAATTTCCAGTGCTACACGAACTGATACAGCATCGCCTCCGTAAACTTCACAAATTTCATTGGTGGCTGGCGTGGCATTTTTCGCTTTCTTGTACAAAAATTTCAAAATATGTGAAATGGTTTACGGAAAGGGGGCTTAGGTGTCAAAAAATCAAATTTCACCTTTTAGATTTAGATTCGGATGGAAGATGAGATGCTTTTTCACGTGATAGAATCCAAAAAGTCATAACTTGTTTGAAACGTTAGCTCCCTTTTCGTAGACCAGGTCACATATAGCGAATTTCTTCAATATTTTTACTCATTTTTGAACAGACATCACTTTTTTCAAATTCCCCGATTTTAATTGTATTTGTTTGGTTATATGAAGCTTAAAATCTATCTTTCCAACACTATATGGTGTGACACAATGTGATTGGTAGCACTGGAGATATACGACTGCAACGATGTCTATTGACAGAATACGAAAATACTTTTTCGACTACCCAATATTAAGTTTTTGGTTCAAAACTGTGTAATTAAAACTTCGCATCCCTGATTATATATGTATGTATAATACTGGTTAAAAATGGAGACGTCTTCAAAATAAGTATCCAAATTTCTAAAAATTTTAATATTCTAAATACTTTAGCATAACTGCATGTAATATTCGAAAGTATATTTGATGAGTAAAACAGTTATAAAGTCGATCTCTGAATTTAAAACTTTTCAAAAAACCATTTCAACTCTTAATAGCAAATATGAAACGAAAAATCATTTGGCTTGACATTCTATTTATTAGTCTCCTCGAAAGTGTCATGCATCGCATTGTAAGTCACTCCAAACTGCCAGTCAATGACCCTAATTACGCTAGAAGCATAGAAAATGGGCTTGAATATCGTGACAAAATTCGTTAATCGATTTTTACTGAAGAATACCTAAGAAATTAAAGGCTAGAGTAAATAACTAAAAAATAAGTTCATCAACTTAATACAAATAAATAGAGTGCCTAACAATTGTTTAGCAAGATAATATAGAAAGTAATGGTTTGAGCTTTCATTGTAAATATGTAGTCTGTATAAATATTTAATATACATACTAAGTGCATCTATATAAATTATTTTTATTAGATGTATCGACGAATCTTAAAATAAGTATCAGATGAAAGCAATGTCCTGACTTTACTTGCTTTAATAGTTTGTGGTTTGGAGTTCGCCTCTTGAAACCTTTCTCATGCTTTTTAGGCATAGCTTCGGAAGCTTTTCCGTAGATGGCGCAATGGAGTCAAGAGCTTTTTCGCACTTTAGGGTATGACACATATCCTTGTTGTATGCGTGTCCTTTCGACTGCGAATTCCTTCACTAAAATATAAGTACATACATAAGTATATAACGACAATGAGTATAAGAAAAAGCTCAAAACAGCACATTCCTCAAAACGAAAGCTTACTAGTCGGCATGCCAATTTCTTCTCGCTTGCTGTAAAATATTTTAAATGGTTGAAAAATTGAATTTAATTGCAAAATATGCAATCTCGTTTTAAACGTAGACAGTATTGAATTAAAAATTAATAATGAAATATTTCTGAAAAGAGTAATGAGAAGTAATGAATACTCTTGTGCGCGTATTTAAAGCTAAATATAAATATCACATATATCATTCTGTATTATTATACTGCTTTGCATGCTTAAGCTGCGTGCTATTTATGCGATTTTAAATCAATACTTAATTAATGTCGTGATTGCAATAATTAATTGATGGCAGTTTTTGATTTCGATCAGCATCGCGCGGAGGGAACCACACGCTCGTGTGGCCGCGTATGTGTGTGGGTGTGTCATAAATAAAAAGGCCGAATTAAGTGAATTAAAATAATATCTACTTCCTGATGGCCCATAAGTATCGCAGTATCGCTTACTTAAATAAAAATTAATTATATGTATCAGCTGCGATCTAGCAATGCAACTGCGCAGAAAACCATCAAAACGGAAGCTTCGCACTCAATTCGTGCGTCAAACGGCGCAGCTACTTAATTTTATGCGTTCGAGCGACATCAACAAATCACCGCTCGATTATCGAAAACGCCACACCAGCAGGTGCCATAAAAGCCACGAGCAATAAAACATTTTGGAGTAGGCAAATGTCAAAGCACTCGGCAAAGTGTGTTCGCTGACAAAGTTTGGCATTTTGAAATGGCAGAGTAATGGCGTGTTTACACTCGAATGGCGGACTATTCGTCAAGTTTGACTGGCCAGCAAGCTGCGTTGCGAGCATAATTTGACGTTTATCTATGTGTCTATATGAGAAGCATGTGACCAAAGTAAAAAACAAAACCAAATTTATTTTGAAAAAAAAAATAAAAACTTTGTTGTCAGCAAAGACAGAAAGTATAAAATTTCGGGCGACAAAGGTAAAGCAGAGACCACGAAAACCGATTAAATTTGAATCCAATTTTTGACGCTGCATATTTCAATATTAAATTAGCTGTTGTTGTTAAATACGAATTAAATGCTGAGTGAGTCAGTGTGCGAATCCAGACTGGGCAGGAAGACATTAAATGCAATACAAAAACAAAAACATATTATTTAAATATAATTATACGGAATTAAACTGAAGCCGTAATTCACTGGTATCAAATTGCATGAAAAAGATAATAAAGGTAACACAAAGCAAAAACAAAAACTCGATGTAAACAAATATTAAATTTCTGACGGCGCAGACAAAATTCGGCTCTTCATTTTAATAAAAAATTGTGTTATATGCAAATTATTTTTTTTACGAATTTGCTTTTATTTAAACTAAGTCAAAGCTAACAGAAAGCCAAAATTTGCTCAGCTGCAGCGCAAATATTTGCCAAATAAGAGGCTGGTTGTGTGACAGGAACACTGGGAATGAAATTTTTTCAGACGCAATTCTACTTGCGGTAATTTAGGCAATGTTTTTTTTATATACTTTTAAGCATAATAACTTTAATGGTCAGGAAGAACTCTCTTTCTATTTAAAAACGGAAAAAGAACTGTCTTTCTAATTAAAACCGAAGATGCCCCAAAAGTCTTTGTTTAATCATTTTAATAGTTTTTTCGAAGTTTGTCAAAAAGGTTTGATTATGTTCACAAGGATTTGAGTTCTGTCCGAAAGTGTTGTTCATTATTAATATTATGGGTCTAAAGACTTCTGCTGGCTTAAAACAACGCCTTTTTTTCAAAAGAGCCTCTTATATCTTTCCGGTTAAAGGGCGACAACTTTTGTTGAACACTGTCTGCGGTTTGCCTGAGTGTGGGTGATGAGGAAGTCGCCACTGTGAGAAGAGAAGAGCGCACGCGCCCGGGTGTGACAACTACAGACAGGCGGCGCAAGGCAAGCGAAAAGAAAGCAGCTGTGACAATGATACAAAAACACAAATAAAGCGAATTGCAAGTTAAGACACCTCAAATAAAAGTATTCATACGAGCACAAAAGTTTATTTAAGTCACTGCGGAAGAGTTCGTTAACCCAACGACACATCCACAAAAAAAGTTTGAAAAGTCAACTTTTGTGGTGAAAATAAATTAAAACGGCGAATGACGAAGAGGCAGACTTAATAATGGTTTTTAAGCCGAACTTAAACACCAAAATTGCCCGAAATGAGCTTAAGAAGTGCAATGTTTGCTCTTTCGCCGTAATTGTAAAGGAAGGTGCAGTTGATGATTTAAGGTCGCAGTTCACTGTCGGTCATTAGTGACTTTGGTAATGGTAGACTAATAAAAAGAAATGGAAGTGAAAATAAAATTCACCGGCGAAACCAATAACCACGAAAAGGTATTTAAACAGCAATTCGGGGGAAATCGTCTTGTACTTAAGTGAATGCTTGCAGGCAGTTAAGAACCTGAAAAAACCTAACGGCGTTGCTGGACTGCACACTAACGGTACGACCGAAGACAGTAAAATCGGAATGCGGGAAGTGAATCGAAAATAGTAGAAAGCATTAAGTAGCATAACCAAGGGCCTCAGCAGCGAGAGACTTTCAGCTCCTAAACTCATATTCATGTGGCATGTACTCGCGGCTTGTGTGCATACACAACTTGAAGATTTTGGAAAATATACATAAGTGCACACACATATAAGTATGTACATGCACTTATCGGTGCACACAAAACGCAGAGGTCAGAAACACACATGTTCACCGCTACCTGGCGTAAGTCGGTAGAAATTCGAGTGTAGAAGATTTCCGCTTTCGGCAATTTCTCTGCAGACAAGTTCACGCATATAAAAGTTTGCATATAAGTATGTATGTATGTACATATGTGTGATGTTTATTAATGTGCTTATAAACTCATGTGTTTGAATAATTTTCACTTTTCCAAATTTCACTGCGCTTACAGAGCGCAGCATAAGCTCACAGCAGAAGTGTTGATGTTGCATGTGTGTGTGTGTGTACGTATGCATGAGTGCTGTAGCGAAGACGAATTCTACTTCATATCATACGTACGGCTGAGACAGCTTTCATTATTTACAGCTGCACACGTTTCGAAATGGAACAAAAAAAAAGAAACAACAAAAAAAGTCAAAATAAGTAACGCTGACAGTTGTAAAAACAAAAAACAGAAATAGGTTATTAAAATTGTAATTGTCATGGAACTGAATAAAAGTCCAACAAGATGATACGGCAACAAAAAATGAAAAACAAATAAATACAATTAAATTAATTACAAAAAAATGAAATTAAAAAAAAGATATTAAAAAAATTAAATTAAGTTATAATAAATAAATAAAATTAAAATTTTTTAAATTAAATTAAATTATATAATTAAAATTAAAAATAGGATAATAAAATTATAATTGTTCGGATATTCAAATTAGAATTCTCATAGAACTGATGTGTAGTATAATGCAAATATAAAATATTTATTAAAAATGAAACATTTTATTAAACTAAATAGAAATAATAAATATATGAAATACAGGGTCCGGCATTCGTAACCAACTTAAAAGCCATAAATTCGGTTTGGAAAATTATTTTCATTTATTTTAAAGTACAAAATGTGTGAAAATAATCATAAATTCAGGACCAATTCACTTTTGCTCGATATGACCACCTTTAGCCTTAACTATGGCCTTGAGACGGTCAAAAAACGAATCGCAAGCTGCCCGAATGTGGCTTGCCGGTATTTTGGCCCACTCACCGACAATGGCTTTCTTCAGCATCTCGAGACTGGTCTATTTTTTACTTCGGACCTTGCTCTCCAAAATGGCCCAGAGAGAATAATCCATTGGATTCGCATCTGGTGAATTCGAGAGCCATTGTGTGGTCGTAATGAAGTTCAGAACGTTGCTTTTCAGCCATTATTGGCGCACTCGCGCTTTGCGAGACGGTGCTGAGTCTTGTTGAAACGTCCATGGCTTGCGAACGAAATGCTTGTTTGCCCACGACTTCAAAGCAGCCTCCAGAACACTTTCCCGATAATATGTCGCATTTACTTTGACGCCAGGCTCGATGAAAATAATTGGAGAGCGCCCATCTGCGGTGACAGCGGCCCAAACCATCCTCCTGGTGGCCAACCGATCACTTAGATTCTCGTATGAATGGTCGGTGAAGTAAACCCTATCGTTTTGAGAGTGTTCAATTGGAAAATTTTTTTCGTCAGAAAATACAATGTTTAGAATTTGTCCGCTTTCGGCCCAGCGAAGCAACTGCTTCGCTCTCCCTCGTCTTACTTGTTGCTGCTTCGGTGTGAGATCATGGGCCTTTTGTAAGGCTTGACCTTGAGCTCATTTTTCAATATGCGTCGGATGCTGCGGTCGGATATTTTCAGTTCTTTAGCCATTTGATTGGCACTTCGTCGTGGATTTCGCTCAAGTCGCTTCTTCACTTTCCGAACCATCTCAGGTGACGTTGCAGTCTTTTGATGACCACCTCCATGGCGTTTTGCGATGCTACCAGTATCATTGTAGCGAGTGGTGCGTGTGTTTGAGCTCACAAACAATTGCTGGCTGTGATTTTCCAACTAAATATAAAGCAATCACACTATAACGTTTGAATTCACTGATCACTTTTTTTTGCGTTCTCTTTGGGCAAAACGCTTTCGTACACTTGTGAACAATACTTCGAACTGTCATTCAGAAAATTTATAAACAACTGATTCCAGTAAAAATAATATAATATGTGTCCTGGTCTACGGAAAGGGGGCTTAGGTGTCAAAAACACTTTTTAGTTGATTCGGATAGAAGATGAGATGTGTATTTTTAACAGCTGTTTCCCAGAAAACTAGTTTTCGCACATTAGCTCCCTTTTCGTAGACCAGGTCACATATAATGATTATTAGTATTAGTAACCGGACCTTCCTTGCTTACGTGTTTGATTACGACTATTGTAATTTTAAGTTTATAATTAAATAATCGATTTAGTAAATTAAACTCTAATCACTAGACACGTGAATCAAATTAATGTTAATAAATAAGCGAATTATAAATCCGTTCAAACGCTGTCTCACATGTTACGATAAAGTGCATAAATAATGATAAATAAAATAAATAAATAACCTCAAATAAAAAGGGCATGAATCAAAATCAAGCATACAATTCACCATCAATTTATAAAACAATGTATTTTTAATTAACCGTATGAATAACATGTTTTTGCATTTGAAGTACCGTAACAGATGTTTCACACCACATTCGCCCGAAAACACCTTTTTTGTGTGTTTGTTTCTCAACTTGTTGTAAATTGAATTAATCGCTTCTTTATTGCTTTAGAGTTGCTGGGAAAATATTAAACAGCTTAAAAGGGAAAAAATATTGAATTAAACTGTAGTAAAAAGAATTATGCAATAATGAATACAACCTTAGTCATACAGCATCGCAAGTAGGGCGCGTCCAGTTTTAAGTTTTTTATTTTTTGTGAAGGGTGTTGCCTTAAATGTGAACACTTTGGGACAAATAATTAATAAAAATATTAATGATGCTACAAAGTAGACTTAATGCAAGCATACATACACAAATTAACCCAAATTACTTGTTTTAAAATAAGTTCTCAGCGCATCGTTACATATCAAGTCCAAATATATTCACAAAATAATAATAATTTTAGCATTTCAATTGCTAATTGCACTGACTTTGGTGGCCTTAAGATTTGCCTTGCAAATTTGTAGCTATTTGATTGATGACTTTTTGTTCAAACTGTGGGAATTTCTAATTGAAAGCAAGATCCGTTCTACGCGTTCAAAATAAGATTATAATAAATTTTTATGAATTTGAAGTTCATGAGAAAATATCTCGACAATGTATATGATTAGAACTGAAAGCCTGAAAGCGTTTCTTAACACTTTCGAAAAATTAAAAATTAAATTATTTTGAGTTCTAATCTGGTTCTCATGATTATAAGCTTATATGAAGCAATATCTAGTTACCATATAAAGCTTGCTATGAGCAGAAAATATATCATAATTATATTTATGATTATTATGATAATAAAGTGAGTAATTCTAATTAGCCTAATAATAGAGTCTGCACTGACTTTAAGAATTTATTATTCAGGTAGCTATTTTGTCGTTACGTCATACGGTTTTTTATTATCTACCCAAAAAAAAACACTATTTTTTCTTTCTCTTTAAGCCAAGCTACCGCTATAAGCAACTGTTTATTTTCAACGTTCGATCAATCCCTCGCCACATACAACACATATGTATGTATGTATGACACAGAACTAGCAATTTGACCGCAGAATGCTCAAGACATAACACACTTACGAATCTTTTTAATAATTCACACAAAATGATCACTTCAAAATTTGAATGGCAAAGTGACAAACTAGTCAAACAACAAATTTATTAAAATTAGCGTTTCTTATGCAAAGAAAGGAAAGAAAAAGACATTTACTTCCAAAATTAAAATAAAACTAGAAAATTATGAAAAAAATAAAAGCTCACAATACACCATAAACACATGTGATCTTGAAATGCTTGCCGAATTTGCAGCCAAATGGCATAAACAAGTTGGAATTTATGCAAAAAGCGCTTGATTATGCCAAAATGTGAATGCAATCAACGGCACCAACTCAGAAAGCGTTTAGAACAAGCCGCCTAATGGATTAAGGAAATGAAGTCAGCGTTGAAGCATCAGTGCATAAAATATGGAACAGCAATTTGCAATGGATTTATGCGTATAAGGAAGCCTGAACTCAAAAAGTCAAGTCGCGGCGCATAAACTGCACTAAATGAAGAACGGAAGTCTAAACTTGCTTAACGCCCACTAATTAAATGGACCACGTATGCATTATGACAACGCTAGCGCGCATTCCATTAAGTTTGGCTGACCGATGCCAAAAATCCGATTAGATCATATTTGACGGGGGTGACTAAAAAAAACAAAATATTCATATACTTGAATACAAATATTTATTAACGCCTTCAAAATAAGTTCCTGAAGCAATGCAAGCATACCAACGCCGAAACAAAGTTCTCATACACTTGTTATCAGCCTAGGCTGAGATGGCTTTGAGTGCTTTCAGTGCCTTCAGCGATTTTTGGTTTTTTCAGATGCGGCAAATTTTTGGGACGTCGTTTTCACTACGTAAGTCACCTTGTTTTATCGTTTGGGTTTTGCGCGTAGTTTATATGGCCCAGTCCGAGTCAATTTTGATCAGGTGACAATTCAATTATGATGACTAGGTTCACTAACGAAAATAATTATTTTATAATCATAATATCTATTCGTCTTTAAATCAGTACCAATTTAGATTTTGTAAGCTAACAAAAGGATCCTCTTTGTCTTTCATTTTTATAAAGCTCGCGTTAAATTGGTTAATACATATAGAAATGCTTGTATAATCAATTTTATTTACTGTTTAGTTTACTTTCAACAATTTGTGGCCTGTCATGAACTTAAATACATTTGTACATACCTACATATTGGTCTCTTGCTTTAAAATTCTTTCCACAGACATTTCTCCCGCGTGCCACAAAATCGAGTTGTCGCAGTACAGATCATTAAACACGATGATAAATATTATTTTAAAGGTGTTGAATTTGAACAAGCTGCGAGCGAAAACTCTATTTACTTACTTACTTACTAAAGAGAAAACAAAGCCCAAAATAAGAAAGAAATGTGAAAATCAGGACAAAAGCGTTGTGACTTAAAGCTTATCGAGACCTATTTAATTTAATGCGTATTTTGTTATTGTAGCTTCTTTTCGGATACTTTGTGCAAAGAAAGAAATATTATTTGAAGAATTTAGAATTTGCATGCCTAAATATGGAAATAAATATTATCTAATATAGTTAAGAAAAGATATATAGTGCTGAGCATGAACAAAATTGCCCACTATATTTTGTTCAAATCTAAAAATGAATGCAAATAATTAAAATAGAAAAGAATATTTGAATACCAGATAGTAAATTGAAAAAATCAATCATTTCAAGAGATAAATTGCAAGGCCAAAGCAATTTTGGCGACCGCATATTGGTAAAAATATGTACTAAATATCGGTGTATCCTCTAGTATATTTTGCTGTGTATATATATGTATATAAATGGTGCTCCTTTTGGTTTAAGAGGTTTTATTTATATTTTAGTTTACAAATTTTATGAACTTGCCCGATTTTCCATTAACCTGACGCAGGCAATTTGCCAATTGGCATGCCTATTTCTTGGTATGATTCGGTTATAAGAGCTTAGTATCAATAAAGTGTTTGTTTTAAGCATTTTTGTAGCTTATTCCACCGAAACTATTTAGCGTTTGACGATTGATATTGGTGTGAAATGTGATCAAGAATGATTTAATTTTTGATTTCAATGCCGGTGGCTCTCACTATTGACGGTAAAGTTTGAAAAATACATATACATTGTCACAGGCAGTAACTTGTTTTAGAGTTTAGAGAGTGTCGTCATGATTGTTTTCACCGGTAAAAGGAAAATTTTAATTATTAACGGACCTATTAAACCAAAAGTGTAATTTTAGGCTAGCTTCATAGAACAGCAGGCTTGGCAATTATCTCTTTAAGCTATTAGCTGCCTTTAAAATGGCACCCTACATTTATGTCAATGAGATTGTCAAGTGTATTTACATCATTATTAAGTTTACGAAGATCTTTTCATGACAGCTCGTGTGTGATTATATGTGTGCTTGCTTGAATATTTGACTTTGTCTCGTCCCATAATTCTCAAAACAGCACAACAGTTTAAAAATAGTCCACATTTTGCGTAAGTGCTCGGAGCAGTAATGAATCTCTGCAAACATAAGAATAACAACAACAGTAACAATAAGCTTAACAATAAAACAATAATTGCTTGCCATTAATTGCCCAAATTATCTAAGCTCAGGCTGGCGTACGCAGTGTGCTTAGTGTTTAATTGACTGAACCGATGATTAGAAATTGTAAAGCTTCGCTGAACTTTCCATTCAATATGTCAATAAAAATTTCACAATTCACTTATTGCTGTGCTATTTGGAAATCATAAAAACTTATGACTGCTGTGACTGAACTTTTCATAATTTCATAGTTGAGTGTGCTATTCCGATGTTAAATAAATTTAAAATAATTCCAAAGCAAACCGAACTTTATGAGACTGCAGCAAAAACTTCGTATTGAGTAGTGATCAGTGCAGATGTGGCGTTTAATACGTTAAATTAAGCAAATAATTGCCAAGAGCCCAGAATAATCGGGTTTTAAAACTTTTTAAAATGGTTTTTGCTTATAACCGTTAAAAAAATTAAGGATGCTAAACATTTTGTTATTACTGAGCTTTTTATTACAAAACTCTGTTATTATTAATATTTACAACTATTATTGGCCTCAGTCAGATTTGCTTTAATCCTCCCTTTTATGCAAGCAATAATACAATAAATCAAATATTTGGCAATAAAAATGTATTAATCCAAGCGAAGATTTGTAATCGAAAAGCAAATGAAATGGAAAATCCAATTTGACTTTAAATGGATTTAGTAAATATTTATGCACTTGTCTATGAGTAATATGCGAGTAATTGAGACAGATGCTATTAAATTTTAACTTCGTTGAAAAAATATAATCAACTTTAATAGCAACAATTTATTTCGGTATTTAGAACAATCAAAGCTATAAACTCTCAGCAAAAACGCTTGATAGCAGCAGCAATAAATGTGTGCGTGTTTAAATTTCGCGCAGTCGTCCGACTGGTGTTGGGTCACCCACGCGATGCAGCGCAATCCACCGGCTCATATGTGGGCACCTGAAAGCTTCAAGTGATTTATTAACCACAGCTCTTTTGTGAGCTTGAAATGTGTGTTTAAATTTACTTTTTTATTTTTTGCAGTGAGTCCATAAATATAATCCAATAACTAGAATTATCTCCAAAACCGTAAAATGCAGCACAAAGCAACTCTGCTAATAATAATAATAATATTTTCATCAAGTAAGCAAATGTATTGAGAAGAAATATTTCTTTTAAAGTGCGAGTATCCAACTTTCGCAGATGAAAAGTCAAAACAAATAAATTTGAATTTTGATTGCCTGAAAATTTTCAGAACTCAAATCTGAGTAATATTCGCCGTTCTTGGGATTGCTGTGCTAAATTTGTATAATATTTAAATCACAATTCTCTGCCTCACTAACAAATCAGTCTTTTACCAAAAATTTCTACAAAAGTTTTATAATATTTCCCTCTATGAAACCGTTGGCCTAACGAAAAACTGAATGATCAACCATGAGTCTATATTAATAAAGAGTTCATGAACACAGATCACTTATAATAACAGCGCTCATGCATTATTGAGCGTTTCGCCAGTTCTGGCTTGAATGAGTAATCGATTGAGTAACTGGTTTTTGCACATACCCACAACTATAATTATGGATGTAAATTTGCATTTCGCCTCATTTGGTGAGCCATTGAGCTGAGTTTGGACTTCCCATCTATATTTCTCCTTCACTTCATCGCTCTCGCTTCCTCGCTCTCGGTTTCGCTCATTCTGTGGAACTTGCAACGCTGTCATTTGAAACGGTGCCACTGCCAGCTTGGCCAGAAATCGTTTAATGAAATGTTATGGAAAGGAATTTGAATATTTATTACATATGCCTTGTCTACTTACACACATTTCTATTCTAATTGTAGGTGTGTGTGTAAATGGATGGCATGACTATTATATGAAATTGAAAATCGCATGACTTTTTATGGTTTGCGTGAGACTAATTTTATTAGAAATGAAAAAAATCAAAGCGTTGCGGCGACACATAACATACAAACTCACATGGTTACTGAAGTAAATACTTACGTGTTCTATTGAACGGGCTACAGACTACTAGACGCGTGTAACAGTGAACTTTTGAATATTCAACGCAGAAAATGAAATTAGAGAAGACAATAGACATTAATGCCCGATGTTTTCTATGACTTTGTAAAGTAATTTTGAGGTAATCTTAACTGCTCTTATATAAATGTGGCGTATTTAAAAATATTGGCAAAGGGTCATTAAAAAGCCATAAACACCAACGATGCATTGTATTTGTAAAGTCGTAAAAATACTACGTGCGGTAACTTGGTAGTTGCTAAATTTCTATTCATATGCATATTTTTGTTGTCAACTTTCTTAACTATTTCTATTTATACGTGCATTATTATACATATTTACGTGTCTCGGAAAAACTGTAATTTTTCAGAAAAGTTTGCTGAATACAGTGTGCTCTTAAAATCTATACTTTTACTTAAGAGATTCTTTATAATAATGCCACTCATAGAAAAACTTACCAATAATAGGAAAATTAGAGTAAAAGTAGTTAGTTTCATTGAGGCCGCATAACTAGATAACAAGCTTGTTTGAAAAATAAAGCATAGCATAAGCATTCATAAACCCACGTCTTATCAACAGAAATGATGAGTTTAATGAATGCAGGGTTCTCAACTACACTGTCAAGCGTTTCTTATGCGATCTCTATTGCTGTACTTTTTCCAAGAGATTAAGATCTGTTGGTACGTGGCTAGTAATGATACGCTTCATACCCAAGACATTAAGCACAACATTAACCAAAAAATAATTAAAACTTTAACCAAAACATTAACCAAAACATTGACCAAAATGTTTGGACTCAATCCATAAGTGAAATGTTGAGATTATCTCCTATCTCTCTGAAACAAACACGATGATTTTCAAGCAACATCATTTTAAGTTTTACGATGTTATTGTCATTCACACAGATTGATGATCGATTCATATGAGGCAAGTTTTCGCTCACTTCATGTCCGTCTTTGAATGTTTGTGTCACTCAAATACTAGTGTTCGTGATAAAGTAGTTCGGCCAGCACACTGTCATTGGCTCCGTAGCCGTGATTCCTTGGAAGCACAAAATTTTAAGCAAACTCGTTATTATTTTTTATGGTAAAAACATTATTCATTTAAATAGACTAGTCCGGGTCAAATTTGATCAGATGCTCTGACTCATGATAAAGTGGTTTCTTTCTTGTACCATCCAGATAGAGCTCAGTATTTTTTTATAGTAAAAACATTATCCATTTAAAAGGACCAGTCCGGGTCAAATTTGATCACATGGTGTGTTACATGAGATGGTAGTTTTTCTTGTACTCTCAAGTTAGAGCTCAGTAATTACAAAATCAATATAAATCTTCTCTCGAAGCAGGCGTTTCTCAGAAATACAAAAGATAATAGAAACTACGATTTGAGTGCAAAGTTTAGTAAAATTATGCGGCAGTGAACGAATGGCTGATATGAGCTTGAATACAGCACATTTTTTCCTTGACAATAATGTGGGCCTGTTATGTACTGAAAAATGTGCTTCTTATGTTAAGAACTCGCGGGTACTCAGATATGTGAAAATAATCTATAGAATCCAACAAAGACGAGAGTGGTTGCTCTACTTCACTAAGTAATCACCAATAGTCTTTAATAATCGATAGCGCTTGGAAACCAACAGTAGAACTACACTTAATATTAGTTGAAAATTTGAGGTTATAATGCATAAATGAATGGAAAAATGAAAAATTTTCCGTTCGCCTTTATGTACAGCTCACCCTGCTCGAGGGAGGAAACAATTACGTTCACTTTGTGTTTAGTCATCATTAGTAGTGTTATTGCGAACCTAATTATTCGCTATGGGCTTCACTTGTCGCGTCAGCAATTTATGATCACTTAAGTACACGATTGTCATTGTACACGTGAACTTTCGAAATGACATTTACTCGTCCTAAACAATATATTTTATTAACTTGTATTGTACTACAATTTTAAATTCAATAACCAGTAACCAATTATTATTATTTGCAGGTGAGTTGAAGATTGAAGCGCAACGACAATTTTTCAAAACAATTTCAACTAAAGGTGAGTTGCACTTAGCGCGTTGTCTAGCAGCGATCTTAACGCGATATAGTTTGAGTAAATCAAAGAAGCCTGGTAATGCTATCGCGAATCTCGAAAGAAGTTAAGGTTATAACCGGTGAGTTCAAAAATCAAGTGTTTCATTTAGCGTTACTACCATAATAGCCACGTGGCTTTAAGAGCTAAGCGGAAATTTTATTAATCAAAGTGCTGACATTCGAAAAATTAGGTGAAGAGTAGAAAAACTTGATCGTTGCTGACAAAAAATATGCAAAAATGTATGCCCTTCTAAATGCGAGTAGCTACATTTATAACGCTTTTTAATAATTTTGAGTAAATAATACTAAAATCATAAATACTTTTTTGGTTTAATTGTGGAAAATCAACGCCAAAATAAACTAAAAAAAATACAACAAGTAATTAAATAGCAATTAAGTAGCAACAAAACCTAAAAACGTTTTAACGCTGAGCAAGCAGCCGCACTGTGCCCCGCTCGCGCTGTTGTCTGGCCCATTATAAAGCCAGTTACGCGCTTTGGGCGACTTTAAAATCACCCACTCATGTTTATTTTCCGCAGAGCTTGGTTAATGCAGTCGAAAGCACTTTTTCCAAATTAATACGCTTAACAGCAAAACTATTTACTAAGCGTTGTTTAAATATTTAAATAGCGCAATTGAAATTAAAATTAAATGCACCAAAAACAAGTCAACCGAAATCTGCTTAACTACCAAAGTGAAAAGCAACAACAACAACAACAAGCAACCAAAAGATAAACACAATGAAAATCTAGATAAAAGTTGTTCGGTCGTCTCAGCAGAGGAATTCATTAAAATTATATAGCAACACCAGCTTTGGAATCAAGTACGAATAACGGAAATATTTTAAGTCAAGCAAAACCGAGCAAATAACAACAGTGCCCTCAACTAGAACCAGTAAGAAACAGTAAATTTAAGTTAAAAAAAAAAACACAAACTTTAGCTGACCCAGTTCTGACTAAAAGCTGAGGCTAAACTACTTCAGCTAGTCATCGGACCCGTTACTACTAACACCCACAACAACGAGACGCTTGGATCGTAGTTTCGTTTTGTGTTTTCTTGATGTTTATTTTTATTTTTTGTTTTTGTTTTCGGGGACGCACAACCAGCTGTCAGCTGTGCCGTGGCATTGGCTCGATTGGGCTTGGTTTGCGTGTTGTCTCGTCTCTCGAACTCCAGCGTTGCACCCAGCGCCCTGCTGTGTAAGTAAGGCAGTTTGTCAGGGAAGCAGTAAGCTAACCAAGCGTGCAATCAATCCACGCTCGTCCATCCACAGCTGACAGCATTTATCACCAAAATAAGCCAACGTGAAAAAGCAACGCCGTTCCAGCGTCACCTATACACCTCCTTCGCCACGCGCTTGTTGCTCGTTGGGCAGTGAAGCGCATCACCGGCGCTCCCAGCATGCCATCCGTCCATCCGTCTCTGACTCCGACTTGCTCTAGCTGTTTTGACAACTTTTCAGACACACAAATTGAATAAACACTTCAACAGATTTGGCTTATTCGGACTTTGCGGCGCGGGAGGGGCAAAGCACAGAGCTCTATGCAAAACGGGAGCAGCAAACAAATCTCGAACGAACGTTTGCTGTTCTAAATAAACCAAAACAAATAAATAGCTTAAATAGAAACAGTATTATTGCAGCAAATCTAATGAGTTAACCCACTAAAATCCAGCTTATTCAAAATAGAAAACAACCGCATGCACTACGAAATGGAAGAATTAAAAACGAAAATTAAATACTTGACTTATCTCAAGCGTAACCAATTTGCTGTGCCCTCCTCGTGTTACGCTGCGGCATATGCGGCTGTGGGCAGCCTGAATAGCCGAATTTTCTAATGAAACCCGTGACTTTGTGCCGCTTTTGCGGGTGAACAGTGTTTTGAAGAAATCGAAAACTGAAAACTTTTTTTCGATTTCAATTAGCAGCTTGGATTGACTTATAAATCGTCGGAATGTATTTGAGGAATTAAGACTGACTTCTATTTTGACAAAACTTTTGCATTAGGATAGTAAAAACAAGACAAAACGTTAACTTCGGTTGCACTGAAGGTATAACACCTTTAGCGATAGTTTGGGGGACAGCAGTATGCTACAGAGATACGATCTGTACGATTTCTTCGGAGATTGCACCATAACTCATGTCTAAATTGGTAAATATATCTCTTCAAATGAAAAGATTCTCCACAGAACCACTTGATTCTGATCGTTCAGTTTGTATGGCAGCTATATGCCATAGCGGTTTGATAACGGCAGTTCCGACAAGTTTCTTGGGGAAAAATGGTCGTGTGCGAAATTTGGGATCGATATCTCAAAAACTGATTACGTCGCGCATATACAGACAGACAAACGGATAGGCAGACATGGCTTAATCGACGCGGTACGTCGATCTGATTGTTTATATATATTTTTTTATTGGGTCTCCGACGTTTCCTCCGGGGCATTACAAACTTCGTGGCAAACTTAATATACCCTGCTCAAGGTATATAAAATACTTTAAAGAAAGCTCTGTTTGAAGTCGAACTCACTTTCAATTTCCTCGACGCTTAGAAAATATTTCGCCGACGGTGAATATTAAAAGAGACAACCGCTAATCAAAAAAAGGGCTTCAAAATTATGAAAGAGGTTTCAAAACTCAACTTACGTTTGGAATGAAAAATCATCAGCTGTTTGAGAGTATTAAAAGAACATCAAAATTTATGCACAAATAATCGTGTACCATAACACTGTTCGCAGTTGATGCTTTTTTGTCGTGGCTGTAGAAGCTGCTAATATTCCTACTTAGTTCAGCAGAAGCTTTTTATACCGCATTCCATCGCACATCTGCCGGGATTTAAACATTAGAAGCTTCCACGTTTGAGCTGCTGTTGCTACATTCGGCTAGCCGTTGAAAGTCGGACAGAAAGTAACAACAACAACGACTAGCCAGTGATGCTTTGACTTTTTATTGTTGGTTCAATTTTTCTTGTTGCTTTGCTGAGTTCTAGCATATTTAGCATAGTCGACTTGCTTTGACATCGTGTCGCTTTTGTTTTCCAATACACAAACAAACATACATAAATACATACACACGTATATATTAAGTCTGTTGTCTGTGTTTGGTTCGTTGTTGTAATGCTTTAGAGCTTGCACTATTTAAGCACTTTGACACAGTTTTGGAGATCACGGCGGCCGTAAGCATGTTGCTGTCATTGGCATATATTTATTGGAGCCAGCTGTTCTCCGTCTTTCTCGGTTTTATTAACTACATACTTACATACCTACATACATGTGAATATGTTGCTCTCCTTGGTAGAGGCTTTGTCAGATAAACGTGTAATCTTTTTTTGTTTTAAGAAAATTGCTAAGCCTCGAATGCGTCTCTTTTAGAATGTTGCTAATTCGCAGTGAAATTTTACTTAGAAGAGTTTACGTTTATTGATGGACCCAGCTGGAAATCATTTTTTTTATTGATCTCTTTTTTGTGAGGTGAATTTTGGATTTAAACCGAAGCAGCTTTTAGAGCGTAAAATCAGAGAGATCCTTTAACTTATCTCTCCAGCTTCCAAAAGTGGCTTAGGTGGTTCATTGTCAAAATTAGGCCAACAATTTGAGTGCGAGAGTAGACGACGCCTCCAAGCGCGGCCTCTCTCTCATCAATTTGGAATGCATTAAGATTTATTTTTTCCATAAAACATGACTCCCCTTTCAACAATGTCATTGCTTCCCACCGTTTATTTAGTTTCTTCCCGGAAAGTAGCTGGTGTTCTTCGACGTGAAGTAGCGCCATTTAATGAAATTTTATTCAGTTGCGCATAACGGTAAAACGCGTCATCAAATTCTCTTTTCATTTTACACAATCCCTTTGTTTTTTGTTGCTTTGTTCCAGCAATTTTTTCAAGCAACTTAAACGTTTTTCGTCACCGACCTGTTTTTTGGGTTAATGCGTTGCCGTTGTTTCCGCTACGCGGCAATTCTTTTTAACTAATTGTTGGCTGCTGGCTTTTCTCATTACCAGTTTAGCAGTGCCTTCAGTGCAAAGGCAAGCAAGTCAGCTTTTTTTTCCTGCTCGAAATAGCGCAGTGACCGACCGTTCGAAGGTATTACTTAGCGGAATTTACATACATACACGCACACACACACATAAAGTCATTGGCATAGTACAATGTTTGAGATGCAGTTAGTGGTGAAGCGAGCAAAAAAGTTCGAAATGTTCTGCTTTGCTAGTCAGTCTGTATGCCGCTGAGCTGCCATTAGTGATTGTTGCTTTCACTTAGTTTCAAGCAGCTTTCCATAATTATAGATATTACCTAATTTACAGTTCGCTATTGGAAAGTGGTGCCGGGTTCTACACTACAGGCAAATTAATTGCGCGTTTGGAGTGTTTGCAGCATCCACGTGAATTAGGTTGAGTTCGTAAAATTTTGAGCTACTCTCACCGAAGATAATTCGTATGAAATGCAATCAAATAAATACTTGAGGAGGCCACACATTCCCACTACTATGTATTAGCAATTTTCGCAGTTTGATGGACGAAAATAGAAAGATGCCAAAAAATGGAAAGGAGTTCATAGAAAGCAATAAAGTTTGAAAAACATTTAAACGAGTATCCATTTATCAAAAAGTTATCAAATTAATGAAAGGCAGAGGCACCTAAATTCTGTACAAAAAAATTTGGATTCATAGAAGATATGCTTTGGATGTCATTTTATAGTTTTAATAGAAGAAAAATTAAAAAGATAGTTTGTCAGATTTTTCAAAATTAAAATTACCGAAATTTTTCATTAAATAATAACTACTTGAAATAATCTGCAATTTGACTGTGACAGTGTGACAGCGCGACAGTTCGATTGTACAGTTTCTTGCCGTGGGAAAAATACATAAACTCTCAGTAACTTTAGTCAGCAATAATCACATGCTGCTGAGACCGATGATCATCTAAATTTCTTGGGTTGAATTTCTAAACTATGCAAAATGGCAAGAGATATGCAATGTGATTGTCATGTGTCTTCTCACAAGTGTCATGCCTGTCATGGTTAGCTCAACTGGCGCGTCACTCACAAAAGGTCACATATTAATGTCGGCGATGACAGCAGATAACTGAGAGAAATATGTGACTAAAGTAAAGATTAAGATAACTGTAAGAGATTAAGATCGCGGAATCATTTTGAAAATATTATTATAAAAACAAGCAGTTAAGGTTGCGTTCATATGCAGTGAATCATGAAAGTTTTTATCTTACCCTGGATATTTATGGTTTTTAAAGCATTAATATAAGGTCTAGGAATTATTGTTTTTGCATTAAATGGAAGGTTTTATTAAGCGCAGTTAGTATGATTCGATTTTTGCGAAATATTCACCATATTTCCACACTCATAGATACCCTCGTCATTATTGGCAAAACTGCGACGGTCAGTTTTCGCAAGCTTCTCTTGAAACGTCTTTTTCATCAGCTAAACCAGTCGCCAGAAATATGTAGTAATCACTCGATGCTGGGTTCGGATATTTTTGTGCAATATGTGGCTTCTGGCCATTGAAAACAATGCTTACATGACTGTCGGACATGACGACTTTTATTACTTTATCGATATATTTGACAATAAGTAATCTGATTATTGGAAAAATAATGGATTTTTTTACTAGACCTTCCAGGGTGAAATTCTAAAGAATACTCGTAGGAGAACGGATTTTAACGGGTGGGAAATTTACGGATTAAGGTAACACACCCAATATCCGTCGCCTTCTAGTAAGCAATGGCAAACCTTCGATTGTGCTTCTTTAGGGCATTATCCCACAAAGGGGGAAATCTGTTGTAGTAACAGCGTAAACGACAATTGTTCAGGAAAAATTTTCCCGTTAGTTACACAAATGCGAACCTACTCTTATTTGGTGTCATTGAACTTATATACAGACCCGAATACTTTCGAATTAGATTTTTAAGGAAAGTGGAAGATACTATTTTAGGGTTGGTGAAGGAGTGCCTAACCTCGTTATCAATAGCATCGAGTGCCTTTGTGATAAGACTGGTATTGGCACCAGGCCACAACAGAATTGCAGGAAATTCTAAAGCTGATGAGCTAGCAAGGAATGGCACCTTAGAACCCCTATCAGTACAATTAGAGCAGGTTGCTGCTCCCGTATCCTCTTCTCTTCTACAACTAGATAGCTGGGCTTCGCGAAAGCTTGGCCATCGCTGCGCCACCAGTGGTAAATGCGTTGTCGCAAAAGCTCTTTAGCCCAAGATAAATCGCAAGAGATCTAGTGATCTTTTTGCTCTCAATGAGAGTAGCTTCTCCCTAGTTTTGGGGTTTTAACAGGCCATTGACCTATTGGCGTCCATGCTGTAAAGTTGGGAATCTTACCTGACGCCATCTACAGAAGCTGCATAGAAGAAGTTGAAGTGGAAACAGCTCAACGCTTCCATCTTGACTGTTCCGCGTTTCGAGGTCAGGACTTAAACACTTTGGAGCGCATACCTTCAGACATCTCACCGAACTGGCGGAAGTGTAAATTAAACGCATTTGCAAATAATTTATAAGTTCGAACACAGGAGCTCTTTTATTCTATAGCTTCACAAAGGACTACGATGCGATCTAAGTATCTAGATTAGCCATTTAACCTACCCTAAACTATTTTAGGGATTCCGAATGTGAAACCATAAAAGCAGTAATAACTCTCGGTCCATTAACTGCTCACGAAATAAATAATAACACCTCTTCGAAGAATGAAAAGTCAAAGCGAATTTGTGTGTGCACTTATGTGGAAACTGTGTAAATTCAAGAGTAAGAATCAATATTTATCAACCTTTGAAATTGTGGCGGTCGCTTGTGCCAACAACAATTGTATTGCTGTACTTACAGGTGCCGGTATGTATTTACCAGTCAAAACATCGGTAGGTGCTGTTGTTGTTTGTAAACAAATAGCTGTGAATATGTAAACGCCAAGCGCCAGAAGCTAGAAAAACACCAAATGATACACAACGACAAATACACATACAACCATACTTATAAGCAACATGTAGAGGCACATGCACATATACACTTAACCCTGGACGCCAGCACTTTCTGTTGTCGAACGTTAGATATACATGAAAACATGCTTATGTATTTATGTATGCACATTCACCTTTGTTGGCAAATAAACGCTCGCAAGTTGGCCAACCACTGAAGCGGGCAAGGCAGGCTTTATCAAATGGCAGCCGGCGGCAAAGGTCAATATTGACTGTTGGTAATGACTCTAGGCCGCAAATAACGAGCGACAGCAGACCAAAGAAAGCATGAGAAATGCGTAACAATTGCAACAAGCCGGCGAAGAAAAACAATAATAATAACAAAGTATTGCTGCTAATGATTATGGCTGGCCGAGTCCCTCAAATGTCTTTTTCGCCATTTACGGAAGCCAATAGACCTTATCTTAATTGATTTTTGTGCGCTGCTCGGCAATTCCTATTGCATAACCAACAGAGAAGCGCGTGCAGCTGAAAAATTGCAAAGCTACTAAATTGAAAATTTTATCGAGCTATGGGCACACACACACATAGACTATGCACATGCGTCAAGTAAATGGCGCGGTAATTGAAGAGTTCCCCTTTCCCAATTTCCTATTGTTTTCGTAAAATTTTCAATACACAAGTATTTTGTTGTTGTTTTTCAGTAATTATTATTTGGTTTGGTTTTATAGTCGAAATAAGTGTGCAAGTAGGCAGCACGCCCAGCACGTCTGCCGGCCATAGTTTGTATTTACGCACGATTGGGCAAATATTTTGGAAGCATGGCACAGTAAGCGATTTCCGAAAATATTTGCGTGAAATTCGGAGTATTACTACAACAAGGAGAAAAAGTGAAGGATAAAATATAAATAAATTATAATTAATTATGATTTTGAGCGTATTTTCATTACAAAACATATTCTGACATACATTTCTCCCCATGCCGTAATGCCGTAGAGAAGTGGTTTGAGTACGAACTACCAATCTGTGAGTCTGCTAGAACTTTAAAGAGTGATCCATTTTGGGATTCAATACTTTTTTGAAGAAAAAAACACAGAAAATTCAAATTTAATGGGAATGTTTATTATTATTCGAATGAACCGTTGATTCCACCGGCCCCACAAGACACACCAAACCCTTGTTTTTTCTGGATGGCTGCTTTTCGTCCCATAATTTCTTGACAATTTTGCTTGTTGACATACCCATTAAGCCGAAAATTGGCCTGAACAAAATTTGGCTAGAAAACGTGGGATCTTCTTGGAACTTTTCAAGAGTCTATAGAGCGAAGCGATGTCCTTAGAAAGGTTGAGCGGCTTCAGTTCTGGCATAAGCTGTGTTTTGTATGCTACTAATTTAAGCTTTCGACGTAAAATACGCCAAGTCGTTCCATACGTCAGTCCGAGTTGCTACGAACGCCTACGAGCCGAGATAATTTACATTCATTACTTTGTCTCCAAGAGGATGCTCGTTTGTCGGAATCACCGATATATAATAGTATACAAACTGAACGATCAAAAATCAATTTCTTGTATGGAAAACTCGTTTTCTTCTTCTTTTTTTTAATAGACACCGTAGACACCGCTTACGCGATTATAGCCGAGTTAACAAGAGCGCACCAGTCGTTTCTTCTTTTCGCTACGTGGCGCCAATTGGATATTCCAAGCGAAGCCAGGTCCTTCTCCACTTGGTCCTTCCAACGGAGTGGAGGCCTTCCTCTTCCTCTGCTTCCCCCGGCGGGTACTGCGTCGAATACTTTCAGAGCTGTAATGTTTTCGTCCATCCGGACAACATAACCTAGCTAGCGTAGCCGCTGTCTTTTAATTCGCTGAACTATGTCAATGTCGTCATATATCTCGTACAGCTCATCGTTCCATCGAATGCGATATTCGCCGCGGCCAATGCGCAAAGGACCATAAATCTCTCGAAAACTCGTAACGTCGACTCATCGGTTGCAGTCATCGTCCAAGCCTTTGCACCATAAAGCAGGACGGGCATTATGAGCGACTTATAGATTTTGGCTTTTGTTCGTCGAGAGAGGACTTTACTTTTCAATTGCCTGATATCAATATCATCAGCATACACCAGCAGCTGTTCACTCTTATAAAAGATTGTACCTGCTCGATTAAGTTCTGTAGCTCGAATAATTTTCTCCAGCAGCAGATTGAAGAAGTCGCACGATAGGGAGTCGCCTTGTCTGAAACCTCGTTTGGTATCGAATGGCTCGGAGAGGTCCTTCCCGATCCTGACGGAGCTTTTCGTGTTGCTCAACGTCAGTTTACACAGCCGTGAAACTCTTTTTAGTGAAGGATATACTAGCTTAGGTGCAACCAAAGTTAAAGATTTTTCTTATTTAATAGGGAATAGAACTCAGAACTTGAATTGGATCTATAAAATCAGGAAATATTCGAAAAAGTCGCTATTTTAAGAAGAAAATCTTAGCCAGCCAAAAGGGAAGCTAGGACAGCGGGACTCACATATATATATGTATATTATACAGAAAACACCAAAGAAAAAAAATTAAATATCAATAACTCTGTTGTAGGTCCAATATGACATCTGGTCTTCATACTCACCAGTTTTGCTCAGCAAACTTCATATAAAAGACCACCGTGCGTATTTTATGGCGTTGCGTAGATGGTTTCATTTACTTTGATTGCTTGTCTGATGTTTTTGTTGGCATTTATTGGCCGTTGGCCAAAAACTGAAACTTGCAGCAATAATAGATTTTATGGGACCGAAGGCAAACCCAAACAGAACGCTGCTCGGAAGCACTGCAAGTGGCGGCAAATGGCAACGCACTCGAGTCCAAAGGCTAATGTGCGTGCTGGAAATATGAAATTGATGGCAAATTCCTCTCTAAACCATAAATGTGTAACAGACAAAAAAACCGATTTGCGCTTTTAAAAGCGAAGCAATAAAATGCGTCAATGTAAGCGGGCTGATAAGTGCACACATGGCGCTGGCTCGTAATTTCGCCAAAATTCAAATCGTTTGCATATTAGCACACATTTTTAGTTGCAGTGCAATTGCAGTTATTCCAACAATGCGCGGCGCATAATTCAGCGAGTCATTAGCCGGTGCCGAGAGGTGGCTCCGGCTATGCACAAAACAATGACAGCCGCGGATCTGTCAGTGGCAGCAGTCGTAAAATCGGCCGTGACGAGCTACTTACGGCGGCCTGTCGCCGGCGACACAGCAACCTGCAATTTGACTCGTCCAATTCGCGGCAATAAACTGACAGTCACTGCCACTGCGTTGTCGCTGGCGCTGCCGCCGTTGTAACTGATGCCTATGTTGCTGTTGTGTGGCAGGCACCATTTGTTATGCGCCACATTTGACAGAAATATGAGTATGTGTGTGTGTTTTGACGATTTTTTAATACACTTCGCATATCGCGCTCCCTAATTAGCATGCGAGTTTTTCTACACACTACTTTTTCAGCTAACAAGAGTGAAATACGGCGGCGGTGGCCGGGTTGTGGCGTGCGTGAAAAAACCAAACAATACTTAAAAGTGCAAATAAGTTGCAAAAAACGTTGAAATAAGAAATGGAAAACGGCGTTGCATAGACGAGGCTGCGAGCCGGAAGTTTTTATGCGCAAAAATAATAAAACTGTTTTTGCCTGGCATTCACGCTATCAGCGGATGCCACACGTCACTTTTATCTCGCTTGCATCTCGGACGCCGCATTTCGCAGCAGTCGCCTAGGAACGAATGTCGGCTTCATGTCAAGTGAGTTCGCGTAGCATTCGAGTTTTAGCTTGAAATAAGGCTAAGCGCTTGACACAATAACATATTTATTTATGCACTTTTTATCTGCTCTCATCTCAGATTTGTTGGCTTTGTCTTCTCTAATGGGCGATTAAAGATATTCTTCAATGTTTTAACTCGACGGAATATACTCAATCACCAGCGACGATCGGCTAATTTGCAAATGAAGACATCAGTATTTGCTCATGCCGTTCACCATACAGATTTCAGATTAGTCAAATGTCTTAACTTGTTTTTATAGTTTCTCCGTCGGCTCTTACAGCATTGCTCTATAGTACATATGTATGTGGATATGCTTGTGCTAATAAGATAATTTATATTTCGGTGATAAAAAAGTCAATTATGTTGTTATGTGTTTTTGTATTTGTAACGATTCAGTTTATTGCTGTTATTGTGTATGACGACTATACGCGTCCAGCAGGGCGTATGAGTGTTAATCAGATTGCTGCTGACGTGTGTGTTCATGTATGGGTATTTATGATCAATTATGTGTTTAACACAACGTTGTTGTTGAAAACGTGATTTATTTGTGACTTACTTTTTACTAGAGTCTAATAATTAATGAATTTATAGTGAGACATACAGTATGCACCTTCAAAGTTGTTTTCAAGCCCAAAACATGAAAATCAACATTAGAATGACTGAATGGTTGAGAATAGCTTGTTTTTTTTAGATACTTTGGCAAAGTTTATCCCCTCTTGAGATATCATTCACTGAATGTAAAGACTCAAAGGAGTCAGGACTAACGAATGGACTGAAAGATTTCCCAAAAAATTCCGGATCGTTTGAGAAACCAACCAAAAATCGTGCTTTTAAATAAAGTAATTACCTTGAAGATAGCATAAGGGCTTTACGATTGAAGTGTTTTGAACGTTGGATGCAGTTTTAGAATAACTTCTTTGTTTGAAGAAATGGGGGCAAGATTTACATATAACAATGAATGAACTAAGAATTTTATCAAGGAAAGTCTGCTCAATTTCTTTAAAGCCGCTAGTTAAACTTGTGATGGGAGAAGACCAACGCACTTTTAAACATTTGTGACACTTGCACTTTACCATCCAATCAAATTTGATCAAAAGAAACTGAATTTTGATATATTTTAATACAACTTTTTATCAATTTCCCATACACATGTCATAAGCCTCGGTTGGGATGGCGTTTTAGCGCCTTTAACGAATTATTGTTTCTTTCAAACATATAACATACGGGTGACTTTACTGAATATGATTGGTGATGGTACCTTAATGAATTTCTCAAGGAATATTTTATTAGTATGTGACATATTCACAGTGTCGGGTTCAGAGAGGAGGAATGGGGTACATTTCAAAGGGCTAAAAGGCTTATTAATAATTTATTATTACTCTGAAAAGATATAAAGTAACATGAAAAGCAAAGATACTCATCGCTGCCGTGTGCTGATTTGAATTTATAATTGGGATTTTTTGCCTATGTGATATTCTATCTCTAACTCATTCGCTCCATGTGATTGTTCAGAAAGAATCGATCGATCTGGCAAGGGCATAAAATATGATAGATACGCTGCTTGTAACGTTCCAAAATCGAAGACAAACACCTGAGGAACATCTTCGATTCATTTATTCAGACACGAAAAAAATGGCGGCGGAATTGAAAGTTGATGAAGAAAACCCAAGAATCTATGGCCGACAAACAAAACGCGAAAATTTCTGCATGAGAACTTGTAAAGAATACTACAAGGTCTCAGTGAAGATTTGAAGACGCGCTTTTCGAGAGAAGTATTGGATGTATGTATTTCAACTCAGTTAGCTGCTTCTAGGAAAGGTATATTGGAAAACCCTATTGACCGCTCGATAGATAGATTCAAAGTGGACTTGATTACTGGCAGTGCCATTGAGGGCAGAAGTAAAAGTCAAAAGACAACATATGCAGTAGGCGGTAGCATTGGAAACGTTGAAGAAATGCGAGCTCTGATCGCTCTTTTTCGACACTTCGCCCCATGAAAACATGACTGAGGACGATCATGCCACAAGATAGATTGAACGGCCTGGCGTTGCTGCACGATGGCATTGAAGTCACTGCAGAGGAAGTCCTCGATAGAATCTCAAAACTTGACCCACATCCTATTGTTTTGTGAAATTTTTCTATTCAATACACGATTATACACTGCAATAAATCACGTCACTAAATGTTTTAAAATGTTCGGTTGCGCCCACACTCAGCCCTTCCTTACTTGTTTTTAAATGGTATTTAATATCCTTCTAACTGATGGAAAAACAATAACAAAATTCTTACAACAACAGTAGTTATGAACAGAAAACTGAAAATTCTTCATATTTCGGGCGTCAAAAGAATAATAAAAGTGATGGCAACATATTTAGTACTTTGTATGCTTTCCATTTGCTCTAATTATCGAGTAGTTGATTTGATCTGGCTGCGCTATTACTGAAATTCATGTTTGTGAACAACAAACAAGTAAAGACAAGAGACTTTGAATAACAGTACCTGAACATAAATAAATCCCTGTTTAATGAGAAGCATTGGAAGCAGCTCAAAATAAGCGCTTTAATTGTTAATATCATTGAAATAAATATTTGTTGCAAAATTAATTTAATTAAAGTCCATGAGAATGCAGCGAGTAGAATACTTTACAATTTGTTAAGAACTGACCGCTGACCGCTTGGAATGCAAATTAACTTCATGCCGAATTGCCTATATATAAATACTTAAATATATATATATATGAACGATTATTGATTATGTACAGATGACATTTGCAATACAGACATTGTTGACATGCTCCAACAATAAAAATTGCAATTAAAATATTCGAATTTCCAGTGCAAATCGTTAACTTTATAATTACAGCGATATCTTTCATCGAAATGTGTCCGCGGATGTGCAGTTGCTTTCCGTGTCACTGTGCAATTTTTATGTTCATTTGTGTTTATACATTTTTTTAAATTATAGCTGTGCTGCACTAAAACTTCCTTTAAATAAAATAATTTATTTATTTTTTTTTCAATTTCCCCACACAGTTGGTTTTTGCGCTGGCGCTTTGTGATGCGTGATAAAATATTGTGTTTTTTAAATCAGTCATTTCAAAAAATCGTTTAAAGGTAGCGGCAACGAAAACAATAAAAAAGCACAATGAACACATATATTAATAACTTAAAAAAATTATATACACACTTGCATTGAATTCAGCTGCTATTTGTCAGAATCCGCATTCACTATATCTGTGGCATATTTTCGGAGCGTATTTGCATATTTTTGTGGAAGTTGCAACAATCGTACATCTGTTTGGTTGCAGCTTTTGTTCAATAGTTCACACTATTAAAACTGTTATATCCGCCGGCGCAACAACAGTTTTAGTGTAATTCCATATTGCAAATTCAATTTAGTGCTGTTATTTTAGCATATTTGATATTTGCGTAGACAGTTTCGATTTCATCGCAAAATCATCCACTTAAAAATACAAACCATAAAGCATATTTTCCTGATTTCGCTGTGATTTGAATGCGTGTAAATGGATTTGTAGCTCAAATTCTACCAAAAACCATCAGAAATTAAGCTGAAGCGGTGCGAGCGGAAGCTGCAGTGTTTGCTAAGCTCTGCTAAAGCAACAATAATATATTTTTAATATTCATTCGGAGTAATTGCTCAATTTCCAAAAATGCTATGTTGAAATTCACTGTGCTGGAATGTGGCTACCTGTTATTTTATATTTCGAAAATACTTTATTGTAATTAATGATTACCTCTTATGGTTTATTAAGAAGTTTCTAGTAAACAGAATGAAATGTATGAAGGATTGCTGAGGGCTGACGGCTCAGTAGATAAGACGAACAAGTCATTTATGTTAATTATCTCAAAAAAAGAGCAAAATATTTAGTTATTCATCAATATTTATTTTGTCGCCTTCAAAGCAATCCGCACTACATGTAATACACTTATGCCAATGATTTTGCCAGTTCATGAGACACCTTTCATAAAAACTTTGTGGGATGGCCTTCAGCTCTTTCAGCGAATTTTGTTTTCTTCGATCGATCGACTGGAAGCAAGTTGCACGGAGCGGCAATTTTAGTTTGGAGAACAAGAAAAAGCACACGGAGGCAAATCTGTTGAATACGTTGGTTGATCGATGATATTCATTGCGTTTTTGGCTTTAAATTCGGTCACAATCGTGGCTCGATGCGATGATGTTTTATATTAAAATCCATGAATTATTCTAACATAATTCCGCTCATTTCGACATATGTTCTTATACCAACACCTCAATACGGTCAAATAGAACTCCTTATTGACCGTCTGTCACTCCGAAATAAATTCATGATGCATCAAACCACGTATATCGAAAAAACCAATAAGCAAGTCCTTGATTTTGGAGTAGCTTTGGCGTGGTTTTTGGTAATGCTCTGCATGTGGAAAAGGAACTCGTACGACCGAGCATGTCCAAAGAAACCTGTTTACGGTGCTCTTTTTGAAAAAAAAATTCATTCGAGTCGAGCAAGAACGCGTTTTATACCCAAAATATAAAACAAAATCATTCGAACGAACTCGCGAGATATGTCGAGCTCAATTGACAATGACAATTTTCAAGCACCATATCTTTAAATTTTTTTAAAATATTTTCATCAGTTGAAAAGGTCGAAGGTCGTCCAGAACGAGGCATGTCTTAAACGACCTCTCGTCTTTGAAGTCTTTGTACTCCTCGCAGGCTCGTATTTCTGATAAAACTGAATCACAGCAAGTCTTTTCCAAAATTTGCAGCGATTACACATAAGAAATTTGGTTTTAAATACAAAATTTCGGAGAAATTCTTTGTTCGATATTTTTGTCCATTGTAAAAATCGCAAGGAACTACTGAGGTGTACCGACTTAAGGGGGGAGCCTGCTTTAGAGGAAATCGATTTTTTGGGAGGGAAAGAAATGATTGATTAAAGCGAAATCTCTCGGGCTTATAGTTCTATATTTAAACAGCGTCCGAAAATTTTTTGGATACGAAATCTTTGTTATTCTGCCTTTGGGAAGCAATTGACCGATGCATCTCGCATGTGCATTTGTCGGACGGCGGGCAGGATGCAGGTCGCAATTTTTATCGGAAACAAAAAATTTAAAGAGATTCATATTTGTTAATAACTTATCTTTTACTTAAACTATGAAAATTCCTAAAAAAAGTGTAAAAGTCTAAAATTTTTTAGAAATTAAAAAAAAGTGGCTTTTGACCAAAAAAATTTATGTTGTGTAAAAATACTTTGAAACTTGACTTTTTTTAGTTTTTTTTTTAGATTAAATAGAAGATAATTTATTGCCAAAGATAAAAAATTTTGCCCCAATTGAATACGACGTTTGATTTTTTTGTATCCTGCCCGCCAATTGAGAAAAATCGTTAAAATTAAAAACCGAGAAATCGAGCGTCAAAATTTTCGCTTTCTGCGCAAGCACTCATATATCTGCTAGACATTAGGTCACTATTTCCCTTCTAGCTTTGAAAATATTTCCAATTCTCATCTATAACTTTGAGGACATATTCTTAGATAATTTTTAAAAGGACTTAAGCAAATACAAAAAATCGATTTTTTGAAACTTCTGAAGCAGGTTTACACCTTAAGCAGCTGCTGTAAGGAAACTGGTTGACTGATCGTGCTCATACTAAGCGTAGTAATAAAGGAGAGTCCTACGAACTTAGCAAAATACATTTTTTGAAGTCGCAATATATGTATGTACTTATCTATTGTAGAAATGTGTTACATATAAGTATGTATGTATATAAGTACATACATATGTATATACATATACGGAAGAGACGAAAAATTATATTATAATTTGTACATATTGAATTTGTTGACGCTAACGGCAATGGAAATAAGAAAATTTGAATACAGTTATCAAAACTCATTCGCTTGCATTCATACATACATACAATATATTTGATAATATATCAGAACTAAATCCCAGGGTGAAGCGCAAAAAACACGAATTTTGAAAAAAATTAAAATAAACCGTTGTTAAACTAAATAACTGGAATTAAGTCATTAAACATTTTTGTTTTTCTAATTTTGACGTCTTTTTTCAAAGTTGCATTAACTTAATTAAGCGCCGTTATTCGCTTTATCGCATATGTGCAACAGTTTTTGCCGCGCATTCCCTTTTGCAAATGCAACCTTGTAATTTTTCGCTCGGGTTGACATTCGTAAATTGTTATCGATTGTGTGGCGCATTGTTTACTCTACCTCTAACGGTCAATTAGCTATTCAATGAATAATTCAATTTTTGCCAGCCACAACAATCCCGCAGCAGGACAACAATAGCTGTTGGCGTGGCACGGAAGTGTATACATTTATATACATATTTATAGCGCTATTCATTAGCCGCGTCCATTTTGTTATGATTGATGCTTTCTCTTTCATCCAGACTGAGCTTTTTATTATTCTATATATATGGATGTATGTATGTAACGTCAATGTAATTTTATTAGCGTTTTTTTGTTGTTCGTATTTATGGCTGCGTGTGTGTGTGTGTGTGAATGTGGCGAGCGTAATTAATTTCAATTAATTATTATATTTGCGCAAATATGCTTAACTATGCACACGCGTACTTCTGCCGCTGTCTTTTTTTCATCTTCTAATTAATATATTTATGTGCAATGGTTGTTGTTGTAAATGGCATTATTTAATCTGCTTGTTTGATTTAAACTTGAATGCAGCAGCCTGTGCAATTATTATAAGCGCGCTAATGCAAACCTCACGCCTCTCACACGCCACCGCGGCGACAATAATGTGACTTCTTTTTAGGTGCGATTCCCCGGGGTCGAATTATTGTGTAAATTGCAAAGTGTTGTCACCTGCCAAATCACCGTTAGTTTGATTGCGATAATATTCGATTGCGCTGCGCTCGCGTTGCGTCAGGGCGCTGCTGTCAACTTTGCTTTGGGGGATTTTCCATTTTATTTTGGAGTGACATCAAAAGCACTTTGAAATGATTACGATCCCTCGCATTAATAAGCAATGTAATCAGGCTTATGTGGCCTGAGTTATGCATAGAGATGCAACATATTCGTATTGGCACCTGCTGAGAGTTAGTAAATGCAATAATTGTCTAATTTATGGGCCACAAGAGGGTTTCCGGCGTGTTTCAAATATTAACTCGTGTAAAAAGTTGTGATTAAAATAAAAATTGTATTATTATTTAATTTATTTGATTTTTTAATGAGATGTATTAGCATAGATAATATAGTTTTATAATACTATATTTACAATTTTAATGAACTACATTTTGTGAGCTTGTAATTATTCTAGAAAAACGTTGTTGTAATTTTTGATTTTGCTTTGATAAATAATAATAACATTGGTAATAAATATATCGAAATAAAATATAATTTATTGGTAGGAATATTTCAATCCAGCGCCACGTATCCGTCAGATAAATTTGAATAGGATTTTAATAATCACTCTCAGAGAAAGTATAATTTAGTAACGGTTTTGACTGGACGCTCAATTTTTAGTTTTTTTATGGATCTATCATCTATATTTTTCCGTTTTTAAACATTTTTCTGGCTTTAAAAAAGACGTAATAAGAGTAAATAGGGAAGAGATAAATTTGCGTGCAACCGAATATTTTATACTCATGGGACTTACAAGAATCAAAGCCAGGAAAATAACTTAAGGTGCAATAGTCAACCTGAGGATCAGAAACCAAGCAATTACAAATGTATATATACAGTTGAACTTCCCTAATCAGAGTCACCATTATCCACAAAAAAACTTCTAGTCAGAGGAAATTTGATTGCTTTTAACATTCAAGAGTTCGAGTTATAGAAGTTCAACTGTGTGTAAACATATGTATAAATTTAAGGGATATAAATATATATATTTGATACATGATGTTTTTCGAAAAAGTCTTTTCGTATTACTAATCAAACTTCAACTTATTTTTTATATTTACAATGAACTTAAATGATCCAAATATGTACCATTTTTTGCCATTTTTCGCTAGAGACATTATTCCATCAGTGTAAGACTTTTCTAGTTTCTTGGCGAAAGAATGCGACAAGTTTCTGCATTGACCGAAACAAATGGTAGCCCGATGGTGCAAGGTCACGTCTATATGGCGGATGTATCAAAACTTCCCAGCCAAGCTCTCCCAGTTTTTGCCGAGTCACCAAAGATGTATGTGGTCTAGCGTGGTCCTAATGGCAGACGAAGCCCTTTCTGTTGATCAATTCTGGTCGATGTTTTCGATTGCTTGCTTCAATCTCATCAGTTGTTGACAGTAAAATGTAGAAAAAATCGTGCGACTAGGCTGGAGCAGCTCACAGTGGATGAATTTTTCCCAATTCCACCAAAACACTCAGCATCTTTCTAGACGGCAATTCTGGCTTTGCCGTATTTGATCCACTTTTCGTCTTTTGTTACCATTCATTTTAGAAATATGTAGTTCGATTTTGTTTCGTTTCAGCAGAAAATCGTAGATGTTAATTTGGTCTAATAAATCTTTCACACACAATTCATGTGGTACCCAAACATCGAGCTTCTTTTTGTAGCCGGCCTATTTTAAATGGTTCAAAACCGTTTAATGATGGATGCTTACTTCATTAGCGATATTATGGCTGCTTAAGTAACAGTTCTGGTCAATCTTTTCCATAATTTCATCGCCTTTCTCAACGATAGGTCGACCAGAGCAAGGAGCATCTTTCACATCGAAATTTCCGAAACAGAAGCGAGCAAACCATGGTTGTGTCTCCGTAAACTTCACAAATTTCATTGGTGGCTTGTGTGGCATTCTTCCCTTTTTATACAAAAATTTCAAAATATAGCGAATTTCTTCATTATTTTCACTCACCCAATATAACACTTACTCTGATCGGCATTTTACCCGATTTTACCTATTAACTATTGACATGCTACACACTAAGAAAAAGTGGGAACTAAAGGAAGTATAGACCTGATTTAACCCATTTTTGATGTGTAGACATACTACTACCAGGAAAGGATTCTTTCTGCATTTCAACAATAATGGTTGTCAAAAAAGTTTTGCGGTATCTTTATTGAATTTTTTTTTTTATTGAAATTGAAATGAATTTTTGATGACTCATGCCCAGTTCTTGACCGATGCTACGGCTGCTACTATGCCGGTCTCTTTCGACCAATTCAGCGATTTTATCGCAATTTTCGACGACAGGCCTTCCGGAGCGTGGCGCATCTTCGACCACCTCTACACCAGAACGAAAACGTTGAAACCATCGTTGTGCGGTGGAAATGGAAACTGTATCGGGTCCATAAACTGCACAAATTTTATTGGCGGCTTGAGATGCCTTTTTTGCCTTTATCGTAGTAGTACTGTAAAATATGCCGTATTTTCTCTTTATTTTGCTCTATGTTTGCGACGCTATAACTCACGAACGACTTAAAAGAACGACAATCAATTAAACACGTGTTAGCGCGTGAAATGAGCTTTCCAAAAAGGTATAGCATGACCCGATGCGACGAATAAAACTAGAACTACGCGCTTTCAGCGCCAACTAGCGAAAATACCGCAAGACTTTTTTGACAATCTATATATATCCCAAACATTAACCGTCCATTTCCACACTTTTGGTAGAAGTTATAATCTTTGAGTTTTTGTTGTTTGTAGCTTAAGTGGTTTAGGAGTTATGTACATTAAACTTATTAGAGAACAGAGCCACGCCCGCTTTTCGAAACTTTTTTGAAATAAAATTCTATATCTTAATTAAGTGCTTAGTTATGGCACTTTATAGGTTTTCCTTTAATTGCGTTTTGTAGCGGTCCGATTACGAACTCCGCCTTACTTTTTTCCCAAGAAATATGTAAACCAAGTTGCTTCAAGATATCTCAATTTTTACTCAAGTTACAGTTTCTACGGATGGACAGACAGACACGGATTTCAACTTCTCTCGTTACCCTGATCATTTATAATCCAATATCTATCTCAATTAGTTTAGGTGATATTTACAACCGTTAGGTGAACAAAACTATTATTACTCTATTGGAACTCTGCTGCAAGAGTATAAAAATGTATCATAATCTCTATAACTGTTATTTTTCATGTCATTGCATTAATGCTCATTGTTTGTTTACTCATTTGAAAACTTTTTTATTATTGAATGCAAACCAGTAACTAGCTAATTAATGCGCTGTGCGCTTTCTTACTCTGAAGGTCTACTATTATTACTTTCAAAGCGACGATTACAATAAAATACTGGGAAAAACATTAAGTACCTGTGTAAATTACTGCTAATTATGAAGCAGCCTTCTGTAGAATTGCGGCGAGATTTAATTGACTTTTCTATAGAAATGAGGACCAAGGTTACGACTTATGCGTGACTAAAGAAATAAAATAATTTTATCGCTTATTCTAAAACGATGAGAAGTGTTCGTGAAGGAAAGATACTTAGGAAAATATATTTATGTATGCAAAGATATGTAATTTTTACAAAGATATTGATGGGTTAGTTTCAATAACTAAAAGTAGCGGGACCTTAGGTTGTTCTATTTGAAAAATGTGTACGAAGATTTCAACTGAAATTTCTAGAAAAAGCCAATTAAGCACAGGGTCGACCACCAGTTGAATGAATGTTTCTTTAATTTTAAGTTCTGTCGAGCTCAACATTGAAATCACTTTGTATTGGGCGTGCACTAAGTTAAACTGTTATTAAAACCATCAATATCCATGCTGCAAGGCTTCATATTTGTATTCACCAAATTTTGTCAGTAGCCCCCTAACTTTTCACTCCACCACAAAACAACAGAAACACTGAAACTAATCAAATCAGAATTTGAAGATATTTGACCGTCGCGAAGATTGGTAATCAAATGCTGCTATGTAATGATTTCGCTATTTCATTACAACCAATACAATATACATAAGTATGTAATTTCACTCTAATGAAAGCAAAAGCGAATCGCCTTCGTCGCAGCAGTTCGCAGACACATCGGCATTTCTCATTAGAGAAGCTGAGAGTGCTTGTTGCTAAGACATGTCGGCTTCAGGTGCGCCTCTCGGCGGCGTGGCATGCCGGCGCTTTCGTCGCCGTTAACGCCGGGAAATATTTATGTTTATTGCATTTTAATGGCACATAGTTACATAATTGCCACAAATGCATAAACATGCGAGCAGCGCACGCACACACCGCCGCAGTGCCGCGTTTACGCTGTGGCAATATTAGATGATAAATGGGCGCCAAGAGAGGCACGTCAAGTTCAATTGCATAATTGGCATTTAAATGTGTGCACAATTAAAACGGCATTAGTTGCAAGCGAATTGAGCAATAAAGGCAATGCAATTGAAAAATAAATTAAATAATGAAAGAAAATGCAAGCAAAAATGCGCATAAATAAATATTTAATGCGCTGCAATTGGAGTATGCCAATTGAAAAATGGGTGAAAATAAAATTGTGTGTGTGTTTACACACACGCTTGCACACGTCGAACAATAACAATAATGAGTGCCATTGTTGTTGGCTTGTTGACTTGGGAGTCCAGCGCAAAAGCTCCAGTGAAAAAAGCAATTGCCCATTGACGACTAATGGAGGAGGCAGCTTGGCAGCGGGCATGCGTGCCCAACAATAGATCAGCAATGTATGTGTGTGTGTGTGTGTGGTCGGTTAATAGGTATTCATATTCATGGTAAATACATAAATCAAGCTATTAATGGTGTGCTTGCTAACCCGCGAAGCTCTCAATGGCAAGACAAAATACATAAGTGCCGTGTTTACGGTATATCATGACTGAATATGCACATATGTACATATGTCTACATGTACATATATATGCATGCTTGCTTAGGCACATACAGTCCTCGAAAACGCAGAGTATTTTTTTTTAACACCTGTCTACTTAAATATCCACATTTCAATTCTTTTGTGAATGTCATTCAATATAAAAAAACTTTATTTTAAACAGGTGGCAACCTTAAAAAGAAAAAATAATTTCTTAGACCTCTTCGGCTTGAAAAGTCTTCCTCGTAAATTTTTTACTTGATGTTTTTAAACAGGTGGCAACCTTTTAAAAGGATAATTATTTTTAGCAATGAGTTTTCTTAGAGCTCTTCATTTTGCAAAGTTGCCCTTATAATTTTTCAGTCTTAAACATTTTAAAAAGGGTGACATAATTTTGAAAAACAAATTTTTCAACTGTGAGCTTTCTTAGACCACTTCGTTTTGTATTCGAAAACACAGAGGATTATTTTTACTGCTTACCTAGTTTCATGTCAATATTTTTACTTTTTATTTCTTTGTGACTGTCATTAAAAATTAAGTAACTTTATTTAAAACAGGTGGCAACCCTTTCAAACAAAATAATTCAGCGCCGAGCTTTCTTAAATCTCTTGGTATCACATAGTTCCATTGTAATTTTTTAAACTAAAATATTTTAAAAAGGTGGTAACCTTTTGAAAAATTGTAAATATTTTTAGCTGTGAGCTTTCGTACAGCTCCTCGCTTCGCAAAGCTTCCTTTTTATATTCTTAGACTTTAACACTTTAAAAAGGTGGCAACTCTGTAATATTACGCACTAAAAATTTGTCTTATAGTAATTAATAATTATCAGACCAAAATTTTATTTCAAATGCGCTTTTACTTCATCAAAATATTTATCGATTAGCAGCTCCGATGAAAGCTCCTTTTGAAAGCTGTGCTTGTTAAGTGACAAAAGCTTTTGTGCGGCACTATAATGCTCATCTGAATGCCAAGCCTTTGTTACTTTTGCACTTGCGCATTACGGCTGAACTAATCTAATTAATGCGCTTGTGCGGGGCGTGCTGTGAAAACCGCAAAAGCAAAAGCAAAGGCAAAGGCAAATGCAGATAGCTTTTTGTGCTTACATATGTACACACGCTAAACGCGACGCTGATATGTGGTCATTGGCTATCGGGTGCCTAATATCCAGTGAGCAGTGTGCCGTGCGCTCAGTCAGTTGCATACCACGCGCGCACTTCAGTAATGTAACGGCGTTGCGGCGGCGGCGAAGTAGCGACTCTTTGTTGTGTGGCCACCGCTGCCGCATTTCATTATGGTTGCCGTGAATTATATAGCGGTGGCTGCCGTTGTAGACCTCTTGATTAATCCACACTGCAGACCACACTCGACGCCCATAAGTACGCTTACTTGACTTGGCTGGCTTTGTACTTTCTGCACATGGCCGCGAACGTATGAATATGCTTACGGACTCGCACGTATGTATGTACATATATGAATGTATGTAAGCATACGCGAATAATTATGTGTATTTGTACTGGCTAGAGTACTCCGCTCGCTTGGACTGGGTTAATGACTTAATTTAATTAGAAGTTAATTGCTTGCAACCTGCACTGCAGCGTGGCTTATGGCGTGTGGAAGTGCACATCGCTCGCCGATGCACGGCGGCAAATGGCGGTCAGCAGCAGGAGCTGTAATGGCGCATTCAAAGCTGCTAAATTTGTTATGATAACTTGAAGGAGTATTACTCAAATGCTTATTATCATACAAAATGAACCATTAAATTAATTTCCTAAATGAAAATAAATGTTCCAACTCATTAGCATGGCTTAATACTAAAATTTTCACATACTCCGTTTCTTCTTTTATAGACATTTGTTTATGCAATTATTAGAATAAAGGAGCATTTATAATTTCGAAACCGACTATCTTGTGATAAACTAAGTAAGTCTTTGTAATGTCTTCCACAATCCAAAGTTATGTTTGATGGTTTCTTGAGATTATGCTTCTTATAAAAGATGATCCATTCCCAGGTTCCCTACTTTTTTAAAGAAAAACACAGAAACTTAAAATTTAATGAGGAATGTTTATGATCATTCGAAAGAACGTTCCTTGGCATTTATTTTTGGAAGATTATTTCTTTCAAATGTTGGCGCGGCTACGTTTCAGACACTCCATTCGTTGAGTTAAATTTTCGAAGACTCATTCGAGTATTTCTACTGGTAACTGGCGATTAACACGTGTGATATTTTGCTCCAAGGCCTGAATCGAAGCCCGATTGTCCGCATAGACTTTAGGCTTTACATATCCCTACAGGAAAAAGTCTAACGGTGTGATATAACACGATCCTGATGAAAAATCGACCGGCCTAAAATGCATCCATTAAAATAAATCCATTGATTGTTGCGATGTTTGGGAATTGGCGCCGCCTGGTTGAAACCAAATGTCACCGAGATCACGAGCTTTAACTGCAGGCATCAAATAATCGGTTATCATAGCGCGATAACGGTCGCCATTGACGGTTACGCTATCATCTTCAACATTTTTGCAGAAATATGGACCGATGATTCCATCGTCCCACAAACCACACCAAACTATTTTTTTCTGGATAAAAAGGCAGCTCTTGAAATGCGGCAATTTTGCTTGTACATGGAGCTCGAAAACGTCGGATCTTCTTGGCAGAAGAGCCCATAGTGCGAAAGGATATCGCCTGGGAAGGTCGTGCGGCTTCAGTTCTTGAAAAAACTTAATTTGGTACGTTTTCAATTTAAGATCTCGACGCAAAATGCGCCAAGTCGTTCCTACGTCAGTCTGAGTTGCTGAGAACGGCACCGAATCGATTCTTCCCGGCCGTCTATATTATTCAAGAATGATGGCTGATGGTGTTGCGAATAGTATGCTCAGTAGGCCGATTGTGTTGACCACAAGTTGAGCGAAGCGCGCGAAAACAAAAATTATAAATATTTTAATATTGTCGAAAATGCTTGAAAACCGATTTGCGCTATTGAACGTCTTTAAAAATGCTATAATCGAAATAATAATGCGTCCCAATTTGTTTGCTTGCCATTATAATATTGTCAATACAAATTGCATGTCACGCATGCGCAACAGTTTCATTAATAAACGAAATGTGACTTACACTTCTTTTGCCAGATTTTGAGCATTTCTGCGATCTCTCTTAATAATCAGTCAAGGTTGTTTACACAAGCCGATGTAATGGCAATTTCGAGAAGTCAATATCACTCGGCTGATTTTGAAAGCACTCGTTGATATGAATGATTTGCTGCAGTTTGCGTGTCGAATCCACCAATATTCGCATTATTATGCCACTGATGAATCTAAATAATTAAACAAAAAGGGAAGCTTCATTTCAGTGTCAAAAGCAATTTTCTGCCGTTTCTTTCACGCAACACCGTATGCAGAAAGCTGGAAAGCAAGAGCGCTTGAAAACGCTTACTTTTGGGCAGTCGCCAAAGCCATTGGTGGGCGTCGATTTCGGTATTGAGGTCATTTATGCAGCGGAACAAATGTATGAATGGCATTAAGTTTTTGTTGTTGGCAAATCGACATTTGAATCAAACTAGCTTTAAAATGAACTCACACACGCCTAACTTACGCTTGAATTTATGTGAATTTATTCAAAAATTATTATTTTCTTTTCATTTCAGGTAAGCCGATGTTGTTTTAACACTTTAGAGCCCTCAACGAAAGGGGAAATTCAGGTAACTTGCAACAATTAAAATTATGTGAGGAAACTATTTTTAATGCAGGCTATTTGCTATGTAAATTATAAATGCCAAATTGTTCCCCAATTTGCATATATCCCAGCAATTTAATTAGTTGTGAATTTCACGAAATAAATATATTTACCGAAAAGCACAGACGCACAAGTGCTGTGATGAGCACGCTGCTGCATAAAAGCTCTTGTTGCGAATTTCTCAAATTTTTTCCACTTTTTCTGCTGCACAACACCACGCGCACCCTGCGCATCTGCCGCACATCCATCCACCTGCCAAACGCAGCTCGCAACTCGCGCTCCGCCAACAACGCAACGGCCCGGCCGAGTGGGTAATTGGAGTATATTTTATGATCTGCATTTTTTATCTACACATTTCGACGCGCTGTTATCGGCCTGAAAATATCGCTTAACATTATGATGCCTCCAGTTTTGATGACTTTATTGCGCCAGCTGTTGCTATGTTGAATAAATATTGCTTTTCTGTTGTTGCTAGTTTTACTGTTCGCGAGCGGTGTGTTTGGTGTTTATTTCTGCCAGTCAATGAGTCAGCTTTTGTTTGCCAGCAATAGAAAGAGGTTTGAAGTTTTGTTTGTTTTGTTTTGACGCGCTGAAGATTGGTTGGGCGTAGCTTGTATGCATATATGCGCTCCGATTCGACTGTATGTATGTATGTATAGTGTGCGATTCTCTTATGAATGCTCGTGATTTATGGTAACTCGACAACAATTGTTTTTGTAAAGCACTTGTTGATTGCTTTTGCTACTCTTACGGGGAGAGAAGTTCCTGTACATTGGCTTCGAGGTGGATTTTGTTGGGCGGAATATTTATGGACTAGCATTCTTTCAAGTTTTTATTTAGTTTTTCAATATTTTGTGTTTTAAACAATATTACTTGTATACTGAGAAATGTTGCAAGCTGCATAAGTGGCAAAAGTAATATATTGCATACCAAGTCGCAAGATCTTATTTCTTCACATTTGGTCTTAGAAGTATGCTAAGTTTTGGGATTAATATCAAGCTTTAGAGTGAGTTATAGGATTATGTTGGGAATTCCCAACAAAATGTCAGAGGAGAAAGAGAAAAAATGTTGGAGTGGATGGGCTGGAATTGGCTCGGACCACTATCTTGTTGCAGCCATGATACGCACCCGCCTCTGTGCACCAAAAACCGCACATCCACAAACACAAAGAAGGCATCGACGTCGAAAAACTACAATCACAATAGACAGCCAAACGAGTTTCTACTCGACTAGCACTCCTGCTCTCTGAGAGCACTCATAAGCAACTCGATATAAGGGAACTGTGCTACTACTAAAAAATGTGGCGAACCCCCAGAGGTGATTTAGTAACCGATACCCAGGGTATACTAAAGTTATGAACTTCTCCAGCCTACTGAATGGCAGTGAAAGCATAACACCAGTACTACAAAACAGGTCAATTAAAAAGCCCCAGGGCTATACGTACCATAGTAAAGCAAAATTAATTTTTTTATTCAAGATAGTTCCTTCAAGGGTGATACGCTAATTATAGCGACCCTCAAAGTTTTCGATATTAATTTTGAGAAGAGGAAATAGTCACTGGGGATCATATCTGGAGAATACGGTGGATGCGGAAACAATTCGAAGGCCAATTCATGAACTTCTGAAATCGTTTTCACTGATTTGTGACATGGCGCATGCTTGGCGAAGCAGAACTTTCATTTTCTTCAATTGAGGTCACTTTTCGGCGGTTTCATGCTTCATACGGTCCAATAACGCTATGTAATAGTCGCCGTTGATGGTCCTTCCTTTTTCAAGGCAGTTAATAAAAATCATTCCATGCTCATGCCTAAATACAGAGGTAGTAACCTTGCCAGTCGACTGTTGCATTTTTCTACGTTTTGGAGCGGGTTCATCGCGTTCAGTGCACTCGGATGATTGTCGATTGGGCTTCGGTAATAACTTCTTTTGGGCCTTCAATTCGAGCATCGTCTTCAGTGCCCATTTCACTACGTCTATACTTAGCATATGAGGCCTCGATGGCTAATTTTTCTGGGGCAGTATACGGAAACTCTTCAACAAGCCAAGCTTTAGTTTCAATTGATTTTTTTCCCTCAAAAAGCAGTATTCTATCAACCTCCGAAATTCCTTTTAATCCATTTTTATTACAAAAACAAAAGTTCACAAACTATTAATCCGACAGCTGCCAAATTTATACATCCTCCTTTCGAAGCTTACAGCTTACTAAAAACATATGGATGTAATACCGGCAGCGCCATCTATTTGTCAGACCGGCGACTTTTCAATTGACCTCTTACATACATGCGAGTTAATCTCGATGGTCAAGTGCTTTATAAAGCATTTTAGTTAAGGCTATAGAGCCTGCGAATTAGAGATGGCTGAGTGACAGTTCATTATTTCCCGTCTGTGTATATTTAGCTTGCTTAAGCTTACTAATAAAAACATGTGTCAGACGGATGATGTTTACATTGCGATGACATCCTGTACATCGGTGCATACATATGTACATTTTTGTGTTTACACCTTTAAATGTGTATTTTCAGATAAAAAAGCAACAACACTGCTATCATTGAATGTAACGTTGACGTAGGTGTTAAGATAAACCGACAGACAAATAGTAATTACCAACAAAAATAATTAGCAACGAGAAACTCTTGTTATTAGTTGCTTTATGGCACGCTGGCTTTAGATAGCGAGATAGCGAGCGGCGCGTCATAGATAATGTTTTGAGCAAAACAAAAAACAAAAACAGCAATATGCGAAAACACAAACAATTACGCTTGTGAAAAAATTTGCTGCGCTCGCTTCATTAGCACATTGTTTAGCGATAAAAGTTGTGTATTTTGCCTTCAAATGATGAGACATTTCATTTCGCTGATTGAGGCCCTAATGGACAGCTTAAATTTGCTTTGGCTGGAATTTTATGGCTATTTGTTTGGCTTTAGTGTGTACATTGGGCGCCTCATGACTAATTTTAACTCCACCGTCAACGGTTTTAGGCTTAAGAAGCCATCATGCATTGCTGTGACAAATTTTGGGAAAATTGAGAGTCATAATAAACAAGAAATGGCGTTTTCGGAAAACAACAAAGTTTTGTTAAAAGCGCTAAAATAAATAAAATATATTTGAAAGCGCAAGTTCGTTGCTGATAAATATTTAGTTTGCTAACATTATACAATTTCACAGCTGTATGTTATATTCTATAGCTATTCGATATGAGAATGCACAATGGAGGGCTCCGCTCTTAACTCAAACATTTGAAATCTGCCCCATAACAAGTGTGAAATCTATATTCCACAGAAAACACTGAAACAAATTTCTGATTGAAAAGGGTTAAACGTTTCTGTCTGTGTTAAATGACTATATATTTTGAAGAATAAATTAAGAATTTTAAAAGTATGAACAAAGTCTTACTATTTTTTGCCCATAGCAGTATTTCAAATATAAAATATTTCTAATAACCCAAGCAATTTGCGAATTCATTAAATGCTAGGGAAAACAATTTTTTTCAGCTCTGTCCATAATTGGAAATTATTTTGTTCAGCCATCTAATTAATTGCACATTTCAAATATTTGCTTTCATTCCCTAAATTAATGAAATGTGCAAAGGTAATTTTTGTTGGCAAGCACAGCGCTCACATTCATGTACAATCACAACAACAAAACCTATTTATCAATACGCGTGGCTTAATTTTAAACTAACGCGCATTCATTCGCAGCGCCGCAGCTGAAAATCAAGCAGAAATTCTGCTGTCGATATCCTCTGTAAACACACACCTTTTTTAATAGATAATGCTATTAGCTAATTATGATATTAGGCAAACATATGTATCGCTGGTCAATAAACAAAACCGTGCAATTACCAGCAATGTATCAATACATATTGCAGAACGATTAATTAAAAATTGCTTGCTGGATAGTATTTGTATTTGTTTAAAGCGCAGTTGCGGCATAGCTTATACGACGTGGATGCCCTTTATGTGGCGTTGCAGTTGGTTGTAGTTATTGTGCACAGAACTCCATGGGTTGACTTGTGGTAGGGGAAAATAGTCTATACAGGGTAGGAAAAGCAAATTTAGGTTATAGATTTTATAATATTCCACCGTAGGCTGTGAAAAGAGGGTTTGTCGCATCTATAAATCATAGAGACTTATAGGAATATTAAGTGAAGATAGGACATTTAAAATTGGGATATCGCTAAGCTTTACCATATCTTATCTCATGTAAAGATGTTTCAGTAGCCACGTTAATCAGTTAACTTTTCCTAAATCATATCATTTAAATAGGTATAATAATTCAATAAATTTCGTTGAGCTTAACCAATTTGCTTCCTCTGTAGAGCATACGTTACTTTTCAAAACATTCTATGTGTCATGTTGCCTCACACACATGCGATCATTTCTTGTTTGTTCGGAAGGTATATCCTTAAGCTTTTATCCACAAAACCTTACAGAACACACACAGACACAAATACAACTACATATGTATATGCAGACAAATGTTTGTCAAAGAAATTTGGAATCGCAAACTGAAAATTGGCAAACATAATATTTTGTTTTTGTTTTTTTTTATCAAATTATGATGTATATATATGATTATTATGAAAATACGCTCAAAAAAGCAAGGACAAGTTACAAATAGTTTATTTCTGTTACATTCGCCCTGAAAAATTCGTTTTACGAGCGATGCGCTAGGGTTACGTACACGCTACAAGACCTCAAGCCATTCCTAGAAGCCGACAAAATAAGCGATTTCTATTGATTATACTCAAATAAATGTTTTTTTTCGCAAAAACTGTCAAAATAGGCAAGGAAAATATAATTTTTTTGAAAAGAAGACGCTGCGTATACGCAACCAGGAATGAAATGGGTGACGAGGTGAATATTCAACTTGCTTTTCCAAACTATTGCCTTGCCTGCATACTACTTGAATATGGAATATATTGCACATTCAAAGTCGTTAAATGAAGTAAATGCAAATCGGTAAATTTTGTCCACTTCTGACCTTCGCATAAATAATTCATTGCAAAACTTCATAAATGCAACAATTTCCAACTTCTTTGTTTAATCACACCTGCTAACATAAATATGTTACATATGAGTGTACACATATATGTACATAGTTACATACGCTTGCGTGATAAAACCAATAAAACTCGCTTGTCTGTTTTGGCTTTTCGAACACAATAATTAATCGCATCACAACCGAAAAACATGTGTAAACTCCATCGACCACATTTGTATCGGCCGGTTGAAAGCTGTTGATGTTTGCGGTTTGCTGCTGGCAACTGTCGGCAATGAGCAATTATAAACAAATTACAAGAGTCCATTTGCCACAGCGGGCCGACTGCAAGAGGCGTTCACATTTGTGCCACGTAATGTGCTGCTGTAAGTGCAAATTATTGATTTTTAATCAGTCCAAACATTTACAACAACATATATGTATAACATGTTTGCTGTCATTTGTTTAATGCATGTTCATATAGAAGGCCAAAAAACTATGCGAAAGAGATGAAGCAACGTTGAGCTCAACTATGCGCGACTGCTGCTAACTGATTTTATAAATTTGATAATGAAGTGTTAAGAGAAGAGTTAGAGAGTCCTCAGGAGTGAGCACACAAGCTCTGCTGTTGTAGTCATATCTATGAAAGCAGTTTAACTTTTTTTATTATCAGTCTTAACCCGTTTATTTTCATTTTATGAATTGAAATGAGAAATTGCTAATAATATTGGTGATGAAGAGGTTATGAGCGACATATATAGGAGTTACTTAATGAATTTTTTCATGATAATTTGATATGCAGTGATCGTCTTGTAGGTACTTATGAGCATTTGTTCTGCAAAATTGTGGAGGTTCACATCATGGTAGAAAATATTCAACAAAAAAATTTCACAAAACGACAGACAAAGATAATTTTGTGAAGGATATTTTGTAAATGCTTTCGGAAAAATGAAAAAAAAAAACACAGTTGTGTTGGGTAAACTATCACTTAACATCATTTTGTTTTATACAGTTTATGAATGGTGCTTAATTGCTAGAATAGTTTGAACAAATTTTTAAATTCATTTGTTTAATTAATAGAATATCAAAAATTCTATGGCATAATCAATGTTGAAAATTTGTTTAGTGAGAAATATGAACCACAATGTAATAAATATTAGCAGTGACATTCGATGGCACATTCATTTTAAATCAATCAGTGCGTCCAACAGCCCTTCTCCCAGGCAGACCGAAAGCACTTAGGATTCGAAAATTTTCTCGTAATTGCACTGCAGTGAACTAACAGAAAAATCTCTGCTAAAATATTGAATATTCAGTGCAATTTAAGCCCTTCTACAAACTAGTACACATACATATATAAATATATATATGTATACATATTAGTAATATCGAACAGGTATATATACATACATATGTATATACAGTATTTGTGTCTGGGCTCGCCTGAAGCAGCCAGTTGCATTTGATCGGATGAGTGCTTTTCTAAATTGCATTTAAAATTTTAATTTTATTTGACATAGCTCTGTACGTTCAAGCATTGTGAATGGGCATGGCGTTGCCACAAATTCTATGCACAGTTAGTTATATAGTAAATGTGTGCCTGTAGTAATGTCGTTTTGTGTGCTTGGAGCACTCACTGTCGTCTGCCGCGTAATGAGGTTGAGCAAATAAATTCAAAACCGATTGCCCCTTCATCGAGACGTGTTCTAGTTTCGGCGCAGAATTCTAGTCACACAAATGAAAAAACTCTTAACCAAGGTGTGAAATCTGTCTCTTTTTTTCTCTAACAAAACTTTTGTTGACTTGGCCCAAATTAAATGCCAAAAATATGTTGCTGAATTTTAGAAATGTTTCAATGTCATTTTGGTTTGTTTATTTGCCCAACTGTTGGGGTCTACAGGTCAGCGAATATAATTTTAATTTGTTGGCTTCTTAGTAATTCCCGTAAACATGTTTACGAAATTTTAAAATAAATAAATTAAATATAGAAGCAAATAACAAGCTACTTAACACACCTATCTTAGACTTTAATTGTGTTTTAGAATTTAAAAACGCGGTTTATTGACTGTGACAATGTGAGGTATTCTACAATTTTAAGCTTCAAATAGATAGAGAATATATATGAATATGATGAGCTTCATGCAAGCAGAAAACTGCTTAAACTTATCATAAAAAGGGGGATCTCAGTTATAACCAAATACAGTTTGTTATTCAATTCATAATTCTATATGCTTTAACCGGGTTTTGAACCCTTGTGGCCTTAGAATCAACCATAGAATCTTATATTCGTTTATTTACTTCATTGCTAGCTTTTCGCGGTCAGATCGCCACAATTCCATAATCTTACTTAACAATTTACAGCATGTTTTGTCTCATTCAACTTCCTCAAAACTGAACTTGTTTGACTATAAAAACCAAAACCCACAAAAAGACGTCTACAAACATATGCTTTCGGCATCTGAAGCAAAATTAATGATCTGATCCATACTGATATTGATATACATATATTACATACTAACATGGTTGGACTTAGGGATTTATGGTTAAAATAAATAAATTGAATAAATGTGCCATGAAAAGGTTGCAAATTTGTATTATTTGAATTTTGCGAAACTCTTCTCTTTTATAGCTTAATCCAACTACACTACGGTTAACTACTCGGTGCCGGCAACCACTAATACCCGAAATTACAAATTGCGCCCCAAGAGCCACAATCACACACACACATGCGTTTCTATATTTTAGTGTTATCCCTTTTAGTTATTTAAGGGTTTAGTAGTGTAGGGATTTGTTATGCCAATGAATGCAAGCGCTTAGGCAAATGCAGGCCTCCAATAGATAAAGCTGCAGTAGTTGTAAATTCTCACAAAGAGGCATTAAAATAATTTCACTGAAAAAGTTCTGCTATCCGATTTGCCTGGTGCCATCTGCCTTCTTATCTGTGCTTATGTGTGCGCGCAATAATTTGTTTTGCCGTATTTCTTCATGCAAGCAACCTTTTGGGAGCGTGCCACACACTGTCGCATAGAAGCTTGGGCCTGATAAGAGCTTCTTCAGTGTGGGATTACTGCTTGTTTCATATTTAGAGTGTCTGCATATTTATTTTTATGGCCGTACGTGGCCTGGCAAAGGTCAATAGAGAATTTAAATAATTTGGAATTTAAATTGAATCGGTTTGTTCAAAAATAATTATAATTTCCTCGGAAGTCAAGAAAATCGTCGCACGTGTTTCGAAAAATTTTTCGATGAAAAGTGAGATTTATTTTTTTTTTTTGGGTGGAAATAACCGTTACATTAACTAATTTTTAAGTTTAAATTTTTTGCTTTCAATTTAATTTTTCTAAAAATGCCTTTTTGCCCCTTTAATTAAACACAAACCCAAAATTAATATTTTGTTGTGTGATGATGATACCTTTATCAAAGTATAGCTACTTAAATGATTGTGCAGTAATTACCATTTCGCTGCGGAATAATATTTGATTACCATAAATCTAAATGACAATGATAAATCACTGAAGTTGTTAAGGGAACTGCATGAATACGACCCAGTTCATTACCGTTAATAATTAGAATAGAGCTATTACGAGTTGTTTATAAATTTCGTTCCGTCTGTTTATCAATAATAATTTCTAAAATAGCAAATCGGCAAACCACAGTGAAGTCAAAGAGAGAAAAAAAAGCTTGTATCTTTTTAGTTTGTAAGACTGAGACTCAATTATTCGATATTCAATAACAGTAAAGAAATGATGAATGTATTTGTTGTTTTTCCATTTACATGATTGGTAATGCCCATTAGTTATGATAACTTTTTAATGAGTGTCTTAATTAGATGATTTCTGTCTAACTTTAACACATTTTAAGGACAATTCGAAAATTGGTAACCAGAATTTTCAGACGGAAATTAGGATAAATTTAATTTTTTTATGACTAAAAGTGGAATAATCAAGTTAAAAGGAAGACTGAGTGTACAAAACTCGTCCACTCGTAAAAGCTGCTAGATGAATGAAAGCTAAAGCAGTAGCTCAAAGTATTTTTTAAAGTCGCTCCTTTGACATCTTCAAAAATTTTTGAGTTTCGACAAGAGTTCTCAACACTTTCGAGAGTCTTTCAAAACCGAAATTGCCGCGTTCTGATTATAATGAATGCTGAGCAGCTAAAATTCTGAATAACTGCCATTTCGTTTGCAAATATGTAAGTGGCTGAGGGCAAGCTCTGTGGAAAAACGAAGTCATCAACAATTTACATTTTTTTCACAACTTCAATCCTTTGCCTTCGCAATCACCATTTGTTTACAAACTCCACCTAAATTCACACATTTTTATGAAACCGTACGTGTTTTGTATTTCTGGGTGTGCATCTTCGAAAACCGCAATCAGCAAATTATTTGTAATTGGAGCTAATAACACTTTCATATAAGCCACTTGCGAGGCCAACGACTTCCCGTCTGTGCTGCTTGATGTAACTGCAGTTTGAAAGTTGTTGTTGTTGGTGATTTGGTTGTCGGCACACCTTAAGGACTGGTGGACTGGTCGATTCAATTATTTATAATTTCCACTGCTAACCAATTGCACCTCGTTGGCAATCGGCGAATACATTCCTACAATTAAGCGCCTCAGTATTTTTTCAGGTTCAATAAGTGAATAAATGCAGAGGCAGTCCGCTAAACAGGTGCAAGCTTAGACGCCAAATGCTATGTGATTAGCGTTTGCATAGTAATTGCACGCAAATATAAATATCAACGGCTTAGAGCATACAATTGCGAGGTGTTTTTCAGTTTTAAAAAGAAGAGAGAGCATTTTTTCATGATTTTCAATTGAAAAATTTTGTATTGAAAAACTAAAAATTGGTTTGTTTTCTGAACAGCATAGTAAAATAAAAATTAAAATTTTTATCTTCAAGTTAAAAATTTACGATATACATATGAGTAGGCGAAACAACTCATATAAGACACTTAACTCAGTTACTATAAATGTAAAATTTTTTAAAATTATTTAATGTTGAAAATAAACACAACTGAAACATTAATAAAGCTACTAAATCACATTATCTGAACAAAAAGCTGCACCCAAATCCTCTTTGGTATTTTTTCGGCACTTTAATGGCAGTGATTTCCACACTTTTGTTCCATTTGCATTTAATGTTTTCGACCAATAACCGGATTGGTGGCTACGCACATCTAAGTGGCTATTACTGTAAATCTCAGATTAATTTTGCAACAACATTCAGCCGAATGGTGCAGTTGCTTCGTGTATGCCCCACTGCGTATACGCAACATTCAGAGTGGGCGAGTTAAATGTGGTTAGTGCACACACGCACAAATTTGCATATAGGGGGATATTCAAATATAATGTTTCACTTCATAAATATTCTATGCTCAAATTTAAATCCTCATAATGTTGCAGTTCAAATGAATAATTACTAAATGCGACATAATCCTCTCTGTATTAATGTGATTCAAATAAAAAGTACTCATTCAACAAAGGAATGGTATGAGGAGTTATGAATCAAAGTCCACCCTCAAACTCACACGCCCTTGGGTGCGGAATATTGCTCACTTATAGGCGACGGTATAGCTGAGTAGTGGGCAAAGCGTATGAGTTAGTGGGTGGAAGTCTCTTTAATGCAAAATGCAAATGAACTTATTAGTGTGCGTGTGAAAAGCGTGAGCTTAAGTTTTTATAAATATGTAATACATTTTCATTTGACTGATGTCGTTTGTATGTAGGTATATCCGTGCTCTCACTAACATACATTAATTTAAGAAACTGCTACTTCGAATTATTTACACATTAAATACCATTAAATTGCACGAACAGTTTATCAAATAGGAGTTTTACTTGTCAGATTAATATATATTTTGACAACTGATTTTGAGGTGTTGTTAGCATATACACATAGGATGACAAATATAGTTTCCAAATTTGAACTTTTTTCTGATTGTTTACTGGAAGACTAACATACTTCAAAAACCCAAAATAAATCACACTGGTATCTCTACTAAAGAAGGTGAAAGATGTAAATCTAAAAATTTTTTCAAATTAGTTGTCCGATATCGGCAGTTTCGATAAATATGCAGCTTCTTGGTGAGAAAGGAATGTGTGCAAAATTTTAGATCGATGTCTCAAAACCTAAAGGACTAGTTCCCGTATATACAGACAGACAGGCGGATATTCCATTATTTGTTAATTTGTTTGAATGTCAATTACATAAACTCATGACCCATCGACAGTTATACTGCTCTCCATGAATGTGGTATCGGAATTCTTACCATCAAGCATGTCAAAAGAGACCTGCTTACGGTACTCTTTTTGAAAAAACATCAGCTTGATCGGGGCGATCGCCAGAGATGTCTAGCTCTCTTGCCATCCATTAGTGGTCATCAGAACCTCACTCTTTGTTAAAGCTGATTTTAACAGTTGTAGTTGAAATTCACTAAGACACAAGATTTGAAAATACAAAAAATTGGTTTATCTTCTTCCGTTACCTATCTTGTGGCAGACATCTCCAAGTACATAGATGGACTGGTAATTTTGATCAACTTGTAAAACAAATAAAGAGAATCGCATAACTGGCGATTGCCATAATATATACCAAAATATTTGAATATATTCATAAAAGTTCACACGGCACATTTTGGTAAATTTGGTGGCAACTCTGAAAATTGTCTGTACCATATTTAAAGAAATGTTTCCTCTTTGCTGTGTATTCCAACATTTATTTAATTCAACTGCCAATCAGAGCCACTATTTAGTTGAGTCGTAAAATCTCGTGGTTGAGTGTGTGTGTGTATGTGTGTGATGAACGCGTGCAAAAATTATTGCTTGCAATTGCTGGTCGCTGGCTGGCGGCGAAGGCAGGCGTGCAAGGCAGGCATCGAGTCATTAGGTCTGCCAAATATGGCGCGGCATGCGAACGCCGCGCGGTGGCGGGCAATGGTGAATCAGTGTTTGGGGCGCGCAATCATTTGCAGCAGTAATTTGGCGCTTTTGTTTGTTTTCGCTGACAGACAGATGTCAGACGCGGATTCGAAGCAAATTACTGGACGCACGGGAAGTGAGAGGCAGAGCGGCAAAGCGCGAATGAATGACGGTTGTTCTGCGGCTGCAGATGGTGGCCGAGGCGGCGCTGTGGATCGGAGCCGAGTTGGCTGCTATTTAAACAGCACATGAGTGCATTCATATTCCATATATTAGTCCGGTGCGTGCGTTTGTGGGACGGAGCATACACGGAGGGCGCCCGCATGTGCTGGCGTGTGAAGCGTTGGTGTGAAGTAATTATTCTGCCACTTCGGCGTGTCATTGCGAGCACAGCGCACTAATGGGAAATGCTGTGCTCACCCGATATGTTGCACATTACGGCGCATTTGAGGCGCCGCGAAAGTGTCGCATAGATACTAATCAGTTTTACATCAGCGCGCTGCTTGCAACATTTTTTCTCACACATGAGATGTGTAACTGCTGCCACGGCGTGTGCGGTTTCACATGCTTGGCGCAGCTAAGGCAATTGGAAAATTTGCATTTGCTCGATCTGCAGCAAAGCGAAACTTATTATTATTTTTCGATTTTTTCCTTGGCAATTTGCGCTTGTTTGCACCTGAAGTGAGTCGCCACAGCAAAGCCAAATGACAATGGCGCCAGCGCACAATGGTCGCAAGTGGAAGCTCGCTAAATTGAAAAGTGGTGAAGTGTAGCCCAACGGCACCAACAACAAAGGGCAGCCATGCCACACACACATACATTTAGTGTAGTGTTTACGATGCTGTGCTTACGAGACTTGGGCTTCAGCTGTCGATTGCCGTGTCATATATACAGTTACATAGGTATCAAGTGCATTGCAGCACTTGCGGCGCCTCATATTTCCTATAGTTGGCGCAAAAATTGTTTGCTTGCAAACGCCGGCGCAAATGTGCCGCGAATGCCGCGTGACGGCTGTGGAAATGCGCGGAGACTGCAGGCTTGTTTGATTACGCTAAAAAAGGAGCGAAATGCGAGTCCGATTTCGCGCTCCCTTGCTATGCCAACAAACGCTACGCACACGTTTTTCCTCTTGCTTTTCTTAATTTCGTTTCATTTGTATTTTTGGCCTTTCGCCCATCGCCCAACTTCCCGCAACAATCAGCGCATCTGTTGTGTGCCTGCAATGCGGCACGTCTGCCACGAATCTCTGCCGAATCGTGATTGCAACAAGCGGCCCAATGCTATGCGGCGCTGTGCCGCATTCGCAATTGGTTTGTAATTAAGCGCCAGCCAATGGCCCACGGTCTGCGGCCCACTCCCCACCCACTTGGTGCTCGCTTCTAAGTACTGTTGCATTTCCTCCGGCAAGTCACCTTTAGTTTCTGGCTTATTACACAATTTCAAATTTGTATTCAAACGGCAGCGTTGTTGTTGGTGCGTTGTTGGCCGGTTGAATGGCACGCCAACGATGCGGTGGTGTTGTTTGGAATGCATCTTCTTGGTCGAGCAAACGCGCACAGTGGGGCGATTTGCTCATTGGGTGCTCTTTAGGGTTGGAACAATGCATTGAAACATAATTGAGGTTTCAATTTGGTAAATTTTCTTTTTATTCTGTTATCTCGAAAATAACAATTAAAGATAATTTTTGAATTTTTACTTCGAAATGCGAAAAGCAAATTTTTAATCCAAATTACTAATAAAAGATATTATTCTCAGCTTTGTAATTAAAATCGAAAAAAGAAAATAAAAGCGTTAGTCGTTTGTACCGAAGTTGTAATACCCTCAAAAGTTAATTTCTTGCAGCAAAAAAGGGTATAAAATTATCTTTATTCTGGTGTTGATTGGTCGGCTATAGGCTGTAGTGGTTCGGTCCAAACAATATGTCCGGGAATTATAGAAACGCCTTGGGTAACAATCTCTGAAAGATTTCATAAAGGTAACCTGTCAAATAAAATCAATTTTCTATACAAGCACTTGATTCCGATGTATTGTATTGTATTGTATTACAGTTATTTGATTTAGTTGTCCAATATCGGCATTTCCGACAAATGAGCATGTTCTTGGTGAGAAGAGAATGTGTTCAAAATTCCCGACCGACATCCCAAAAGCTAGGAGACTAGTTTGTGCATATACAGACGCACGGAGAGACAGGCAAGGCTAAATTGACTAAGCTGGTCACGCTAGTCTTTTATATATTTACTTTCTATGGTCTCCGGCGTTTCTTTTTGGGTGTTAGAAACATGGTGGCCCACTAAATATACTTGGTTTTGTTATAAAAATGATGTCAAATCGGTGGTCTTTACTCGATTAAAGCCCTAATTTAGATTCATTTACCATAAATTAGTTTTTAACCGATTTGAAATCGAGTTGAAACTAGCATTCAACTCAGCGGGTTGTGTTCCACACTGTAAAATTAACTGTATTTAACTCTACCGGTGGTTTTCCAGGCTGTAAACTTGGTTGTGTGCATTGATAAAATAGCAATAGGTTCCTAAATTATAATGTTAATGTACTAAATTAATTCGGTTATGCGAAAATGCTATAAACTAAGTTGGCGAGTTTGGCCAAGAAGAAATTTTGAAAATCCACCAGCTTTTGAGAATCTGCAGCTCGAATACAGAACGATAAATACATTCAAAACTGCAAAGGCTTGACGCCACAGATTTGAGGCCGTTTTATGTGGTTCTGGTCCATGGTGCGGTTTGGTCTTCACTGTCACTATCCCTATTAACTCTTGTCGACAGCATCATTTTCTGTTTGTTTACAACGAGTAATTATTTGTTGCTGCAAAAAGTGGCAAGCCAACAGCTGTGCGCAACAACTATGCAACACTGCAAACTGGGCAAAAGAACCAAGTAAATGAATTATATAAACGAAGGCGAAAAAAGTCACCATTGTTAAAATAATAATAATGGTGCAACATTCGTTTGGCCCTTTGTGTGCCAGTTTTTCCACGTGCTTTTGTTGTTGTTTGAGTTTGCTTTTTTTGCTGCTGTTGTTGGTAGCTTTGCTAAATCTCGTTGATTTGAGTTTGTTTTGTCGCGTTCGCTTTTATTCTGCACACTTACCACGTACTTAAAATCGTGTTGCACGCTGTTGCACCAACGCTGCCAGCAACGACAGCTACAATAACAATAGCAACGGCGGCGGCGCTGCGGCTGCGGCTGTTGCAATGAGTAATAATGAAGCGGGCGATGGGAAAAATGAGTACGAAAACAACAATGACAACAACAATTACAACAACAATAATAGAAACAAGGCGACTACATTGTAAAAAGTGAATTGTTATCGAGAAAAATCACACAAAGCAAAACGCAAAAGCGAAAAATAAAACGCAAAGCCAAGCGAATGCGCTTTGAAAAACAAAGCAACAACTCTGTGAAACATCACGAATCGGTGTTGCAGCAATGCAGCAGCCGTTGCTGGCTCGCAAATGCACTTTAATTTTGTTATGGCTTTTATTTATATTGTTGTTGCTCTTATTGTGCTTATGTTTCGGCTTGCGGTTGTGTGCCTGTGTGTGTGTGTCTCTTTCCCATTCACTTCCCTGGTTTGTGGTGTGGTGGCTCGGCTTATTTTGCCAATTGTTATTCTTGCTTCTTACGTTGTTGCACAGCGTTAATTCCTTTTCGAAACGAAAGTGCTGTTGGGTTATATGGATTTTTAAGTGAAAACTCAAAACGAGCGTTTTTTTGCATTAATAGGGCGATAGGTTTTTCAATAAAAGCTAACTTTTAAGCAAAATGGTTTCCAATGCTTTTTAGGTCAATTCCTATTTACTTTAGGCAATAATTCATGTCTTTTCTAAATCTAAATAAAATATATTTCCTACTGTTTTCGTTTAATACAATCTTGAGCTCAACAGTAAAAATGATTCAGTGGAACCAAATTGTGTGACATAAACAAATTACAGTTAACTGAGCGTCTTTCTAATAGCAGCTTACCTGGTTCAAATATTGTTCGCATTGCTAAGTGTTATCTCGATTGGTAAATCGATAATATGAATTTCCAAAAGTCGATTTTTTAGCATATAGTAGGTGGGAAAACATATATCGAATCTTCAAATATTTTCCGATTGATTCGGCAAACAGTTTAAGAGATATTCGCGAACTGGCTAGATAGATTTATCCCAAAATTATCGAATTAATATGATTTTTGATAGTAATGTCGATTGTTTGAGCCACGCTGTTGTGTAATTTTTTTCACAAAAAGCAACGAAAGCCAATATTTTGTCAGAAATCAAAATTTTGACTAGTGTAGACGTAGCTTATTTCCTGTTTTCATCTCTGGTATTAAAAGAAGCTCGATGTTTGGGTACCACATGAATTGTCTGTGAATAATGTAATGGACCGAATTAACATCTGCGATTCTTTGCTGAAACGAAATGATGCGAATGTTAACAGGAGACGACCAAATACCACAATAATGTGCGAAAAAGATCATGATCCAAGCGTGGTGAAGTTCAAGAAATGGTCAGGATTGACGCCTCGAAAAGTTAATGCTAAGTGTTTGGTGGGATTGGAAAGGAATCATCCACTATGAGCTGCTCCAGCTAGATCGAACGATTGATTCTACATTTTACTATCAACAGCTGATGAAATTGAAGCAAACAAATAAAAAAAACGTCCAGAACTGATCAGCAGAAAGTGTTTCGTCTTCCATCAGGACAACGCTAGACCACACACACCTTTGATGACTCGGCAAAAACTAGGAGAGCTTGGCTGAGAAGTTTTGATGCATCCACCTTCTAGCCCTGACTTTGCGCACCTTCGGACTACCATTTGTTTCGATCAATGCAAAACTTCTTTATTGGAGTAAAGTTGGCTTCAAGAGAAGCCTGTGAAAATTACTTGTCGCAGGTTTTCGCCGACAAACAAGAAAAGTTTTACACTGATGGAATAATGTCTCAAGCGGAAAAATTTTTGGAGTGTTCTGCTGTTGCTAATTTGATGAGAGCATCGATTCAAACGAGTATGACTTATAAAGCAATTTTTATTTTTTATTTTTTGTAGCTTGTTAGCCACTCCATTTGCTATGCTCTCTTTTCGAATACTTGGCGTTTATCTCTTCATTTATCTGGTGACAAATGCACTGAATAGAAAAACCATGCGAACTACTGGTCAATTCACCGGAAGTGAAGGTGAATTTAAAATGCAAAAGAAAATGAAAAACAACAAAACCAGATGTAGCTGCTTTGGCAATCGTGGCCACTCGAGTTTCGATTTCAACGTTTGAAAGTAAAATTTGCCACAGGAAATTTCCATTTACACAAGCCCATTCAAGGTTTCACAAACACGTACACACACATGAACTGTTCTTTGTTTTCTGCAAGATCTTTGTCATTTCGGTTTTTTTGCAGTTATCATCACTCCTTTGTTATTAAGCGTCTTTGTTGCATTGAATTGACGTGCACCGTAGGGCGACATTGCGCTTGAACTTTCCACCTGCTGAATGCGATATCAGTGATCTCCAGAACACACACACACACATGGACAGCTAATGTTGGAAAAACGAGTGAGTTCAAGTAGCAGAGCAGCATTCGCATGACATCCTGTACGGCAGATTATAGTTGCAACATTAGAAACATTTTAATGCAATTCAGGTGTGCAAAAACTCGCACACACACATACACGCGCAAACAAATGCAAGCAAATAAGCACATAACCTCACTTTCACACAATTGTCAGCTGCTCGCTTTCGCTTTTATTCGGTATGATTTTCTTTTCATACAATTTTTATGACGTGCAACGCAATCCACAATAACAATGCCGTTATACTCGTATCGGATGTACTAGAAGTATATGACATGTGTGGCTTTGTATGATGTTGGCAAAAAATAATTGTTAAGAAATATAATATGATTGTCTTCCATAAAAAATAGAATTGTTGCATAAGACATCCACAAATTTCCATTGACGAGTTTACGAGCTATTTTACTAATAATGTCTGTCATAAGTTCTCTATAGTACAAAAGAACTTTCCAAATGACGTCATTTAGAACGAAAACAGCCGAAAAAGTACTATTTAACCCCACTTTTGGGACATTATGAGAGTCTATATAACATAATAAAACTCTGGCTATGAGACTTGTCAGTCCTTTCTAGACCGTGTCCTAAGGGTCTCTTGCCCATGATCTTGGCGATCCTGCATATACTTAAGGCATTCCATCTCGCCCTGATCCGTCTGACAGCCCTTTCGTAAATTTCGTTGTATATCGTTCTTTCGTGACTTTCGCATTACTTCTACTTGTTCGGTAGCCAGATGGATGACTCTTTTGCCAATCCCATCAGCTGCTTCGTTTCCCGGAACTCCTTTGTACTACATTCGCTTACGTAATACGATGTGAGATTATTGCCCAACTGCAAATACTTCCGCCTGAAAGATACTGCGGTAATCCGGAAGCTTAAAGAATAGCCTGAGATAGAGCTCCGAGCAACAGATTCCGGCTCCCACTCCATTGGTCATTTTGGATCGATCTGTGTAGATGTTGCAAGTTCCGCAGACTTCTGCGTCATCTATCTTTCGTTAGTTTGACTTGGAACTTTCTCTCCCAAATAAAACGTATGGGTATTTGATCTAATTGTCCACCAGCGCACCGCTTATTGAGCTATACCTAAATGTCCTTGTAGAGAACTCACTTAATGCCATCAATCTTGCGGCTGATTTTGACGCAGAGCTTTCTACTGCCGGCGTTGGAGTGGTTTTTAGCGCTCCCGTTATGCAGAAAATAGTGAGTCGCTGTATTGCGATGTATTGCGAAGTGGAACGAATAGAAAGGAAATTGTCTGTAGGAAGGCGAGGTAGAAACATTCCGACGTTCTGTCTCGAATATTCATTTTTTACTAGACTGAGGTTCCAATAACTTGGCTCTCATGCAATCAGTTATATGGGCGAATTGGATAGAATCGAGATCAATAACTGAGAGATTAGTTTCCGAATATATACCCCATATCAGAAGCATTTTTATATATGCTTTATAAGGTTTCCGAGGTTTGCTTGAAACTTCGTAGCAAACTTAATAAACCTTGGGAGTTCAGGTTATAATAAATTCTTTAAAAGTAGTTAAAGCAAATCTGATCCTTCTCAAACCATTTCAGCCTTAAATTTTTAATTACAAATTAGTATGTTCTCTGAGCTGAATCTTTCTCTTCAGGCGTCAGTGTGCGGATAGTTTGTGACTCAGCCGAAAAATAGCAAAAGAAAGAAAACAGTATATTTAAGAACGCCATCAACGGCCGATCGATATCTTCGCTTGTACAAGTATATCTCATTTATTCATTAATTATTCCCCATTTTGCTTCATTTTCCAATGTCCTTCGCTGGGTAATTTTTCACGATACCACCAACAACAATTAAGCATTAAGACAAATGGCTAGGGATTCTCAATACTTACATATAATACAAAATATTAAAATTGGCAGAAAATTAACATGCAAAGATTATATTGTAGCCGGGCAAAAGAAGCATCCCTGCAAGGCTGGGCAATGAAAGTGACAGGCGAGAGGAAAGAACAAGCTGAAAAGCTGATAAAGTATGCTTACACAAAGTGACCACAATCAGCACAGCAAAATGACTGCTTGTTGCAATCGCAACAACAACAACTGCGGCAACGGCAACGACAACGCCGGTTGTTATCGATGAATAAAAATGAGCGGCAGTAACAACAACACAATGTGTTCGGGACAATGACATTACATGCCCCAAAAGGATAATTTTACGAGACAAAGTAAATAAGAATAAAGTGATACTTGCGAAACGACATTCAATGGGGACACACTCTACACATACATACACACATATACGTACATAAAAGGACAACATTTCACTTTGTCTCGCTTGCTTGTGCGCTCAGTGTCCTTAGGCTGTCATAATGAACTGTACATTGACCATATCCGTTTATTATGTTTCCGCTTCCACCTTGCACGAGAGCCGTATACTTTGCGCGCACGCAGTACGTGTGTGTTAGTGACGCCTTCAAACACACACATTCTTGTGTGTGTATGTGTGTGTGTGCGTGAAGAAACATGCATTTGCCGTTTGCTGTCCACTTTATTGCATGAAAGCTGCTTAAATGCTGCTATTTGTGGCGCTTAATTTCTGCATTGTCAGGCCATCGATAAATTCTGCAGCTTTCTCGTTTGTCGGTCCATGAATGCACATAAATTTTGGTGCGCATATGTGTGTGTGCATGTGTGCATTCATTCGCTTTTCTCACATTTTTCACAACTTCTGTCGCGTTTTCTCTGAGTTTTAATGGTTTTGTGGCAATTCTGTGGCGATTATAATGCGATATTTCACATTCATGCGAAAAACTGTCTTTGTGGACCGTTGGCAGCGCTGAAATTCGGCGTCACTTAGAGTTTTTCATCAAGTTCTTAAATTTGAATGAATTTAAAATATATATTATTGCATTGTGGTGTATCTTTTGTTTGGGCAGAGCTGAATGAAGAGTTGTTAAATGCTAGGGAAATATTTATCTTGCTATAAGAAGGGATGACTAACCTTTCTTAAAGACACAAAGGACACATGCGAGTCTTTACAATCCAGTTTGGTTTCTAGCGATGCTGAATTATTGGGGCTTAAGTTGGGGCTTAGAATGTTCTTTAATGTGGCTCAATACGTTTTATTGAACGTATGACTGCTTTGGGTATTTGTGGAACTATTTACGAGGGGTAGTCAAACAGCAAAAAAATTTTAATTTTTTATCACAATTTTGTGTTAATTTATTGGTTTGAAGGTTGCAAATGTTAAAATTGAAAAAGTTTTGATTGAATATGTTAAATATTTAATTTTTTAAATTGGAGGATGAAAATTAAGCTTTAAGTGTTTAATTCCTAAAACTAAATTAAAAAATAAATTCTTCTTTGAAATTAAAAATTGAGAAAATGTGTTTTAATTAAAAAATTGAAGCAACAAATCCAAAAAAAAATTTTCATTATTCCATGAGTGTAAAACTTTTCTGGTTTCTCGGCGAAAAACTGTGACAAGTAATTTTCACAAGCTTCTCTTGAAGCCAACTTTACTCCATTAAAGAAGTTCTGCATTGATCGAAACAAATGGTAGTCCGCAGGTGCGCAAGGTCAGGGCTAGAAGGTGGATGCATCTCAACTTCCCAGCCAAACTCTCCCAATTTTTGCCTTCCAAAATATCGAGCTTTTTTTTGTGGGCAGCCTTTTTTTAAATGGTTCAAAACCGTTTGATGATAAATGTTAAATTCCCTAGCTATGTCTAGTCTGCTTATGTGACGGTTCTGGTCAATCTTTTCCATAGTTTCATCGACTTTTTCAATGATAGGTCGACCAGAGCGAGGTGCATCTTTCACATCGAAATTTCCGGAATGAAAGCGCGCGAATCATTGTTGTGCTAGACGAACTGATACAGCTTCGTCTCCGTAAACTTACGTTAAAATACGAAAAGACTTTTTAGACTACCCAACATTTTATCATACGGTATCTAGGAAATCCTAGTTACAATAAATTTTTAAGATTAGAAATTGGAAAAGTATTTTTTATTAACATTTTCGAGATGAAAACATTAAAAAGAAAAATTTTTTTGTAATTAAAATTTTAATTAAAATATTTTTTTATTACATTATTTGAAATCCTCATCAACATTTTTTAACTCAGCTTAATTGAATTCACATACAATGGTATAATATGTACATGGTTTCTGCTTTGAATGTTGCCAGCCGTTTGAAATTTGTAAGTTACATTGTCTTAATAAAATGAAATAGAACTGAAAGCTGAAGAAGTTTAAGCGAGTTTAGAGCTGGAAATTTGTTGACGGAGTGATGCCACCTATTTACAAATGAAATAATTAAAAATCTGAGGAAGTTTAAGCAAGCTTAGAGCTGAACATTTTTTGACGCAGTGTTGCCACCTATTTACAAATCAAATAATTAAATATCTGAAGAAGTTTAAGCGAGTTTAAAGCTAAAAATAAGTAAAAAGAGTGTTCCCACCTATTTAGAAATGAAATAAGTTGAAATTTTAATCACGCTGCCATTCAAAAGTTGCTTTGTTTTTGAACTCATCTCATACGTGGTTTACACTTTTGTTTTGTAATTCACCTTACACATTTGTGGCAACTACGAAAGCGTTAATCCTTTTATTCACAGCTTTCACTTCCGAGTATCATTATAATTGCTACAATTACATTTGCATTTCAATCAATTACAATTTATAACCGTCAATTTTAATTTAATTAAATGCAATTTGTCAAAAACAAAGAATGTTCTGGAATTGCTACCGTCGGTATTGTATGGCGGTGTAAAAAATGGCACATAAAATGCATTTTGTGAAAAATTAATGGCCACATACACACCACATCCACACCACATCCACATTTGTACGTACAAATGTGCAGTTCGATTAAAAGCTCGTCTTTTTCACTTTAATTATTCGCAACCTCTTTTTTGTCATCGTTGCGGTCGGCGGCCAACGGCCAGCGGCCAGCAGGCAGGCAATAAAGGATGATTAAACATTAAAAGCGTTACCCGCAAAATGTAATTTTAAATCAATAGCAAAAGCGCTTGGTTAATCTTTGGCAGGACATGTGCACATGTACGTTTATATCCACACACACATACTAACCATATATAGGTTAGCACCTACCATAAGTCTATAGGTGTCCTGCAGTTGCACCAACTAGTTATAAGCTAGCTCAGAACTAGTATGAACCACAAATCCAACTAGTCAGCAGACTATCTTTACCAAACAAACAACCAGAGCCGTAACTAGGGCGTGGCGAAGATGGCACCCGCCACGGGCGTAACAGTCGCAGAGGCGCAACGTAGGTTGAGCCTACATACGCCTGACGAAATATCGGTTGCTGAGCGTCCGAAAGAGCTACCGTCTGAAACTGGCGCGTCACCCACGGCGGGCGAAACAAGAGACATAGGGCGCGAATGGACCGAAAAAACTGCAGCGCCAGAGCCAGTGCAGTGGGCAGCAATGCGGCAGTACCATACGTGCCAGTGCGAATGTAATCGTCGCGAGGCGCGCACAAAGCAAGGGCACCCGTGGACGTCCTATTCCAGAAATCGGGGGCGCCACGCTATTAGTGCGAGTCTGTCAGTCCTGTTTCTGTGCCCACTGCCGGCCGTGTCGTGTGTTGTGCTATAGGCCAGTCAGCCACAATCTGTGTTTATCTGTGATCCAGGTGACAAAACGCATGCTTTTTTCAATAACATATGATGCAATGATGTAAAATTGTGCAAATTGTAGATTTTGTTTTCCATAGACAATGAGGACTATCGGAAGGTGCTTTCTGATTTTCGGTATAACTTCCGGTTTAGCCGGAAATACTATCAATTTTTGTCTTTCAAACGACACATACATGTTTTTTTCTTCTGTTTTGGAATAAACATTCATTCCCCTCTAGAATAATATACAATGTGCATAAATTCCAAGAAAATAGTATTTGAAAATTGTATCCTAATCTAGCAATATCAACTACACATCAAGGTTCCTATTTATAATATCCATGGAAACTTGCCATTAGTCGTTTTACGTTATTGTATAGGATAATTAGTTCCTATTCCAAAATCAAGGAAAAAATATGTAGGTGCCATTTGAAAAACAAAAATTGGTAGTATTTCCGGTCAAAGCGCAACTCACTCAGGTCGAGCACAGATGACTAGTGACGGAGAGATTGCAAAATGTAAATGCAATAATAAAAGGATTGCTGTCACAATTAACCATATACCGAGAGACTTTCTTCGCAACAATTTTGCAATCATCAATTGTGACAGCTGAACAATTGCAAGTAACACCAGATTTCCAAGACACTCGAAAACGACCAAAGAAAATGATGCTGGGAGAAAAAGCGAAAGATGAATCTCCATCTATAAGTGCCCAAACTCATTTCAAAGCAGGATTGATCCAAGTTCTTGATCTTATGATTGCCCAAATGAATACCCGGTTCATCGCTTTAAATGAAGTTGCCGATGATTTCGCATTTTTGAGCGGTCAAGCAATTGTGAACACCAGTGTTACTCAACTAACCAAAATAGCGGCAGATCTCGCTATCAAATATCCTGATGACTTGGATCCGCATGAATTTTCATCAGAAATTGAGAGTTTCAAATTTCGAGCAACGACGCTGATGAGTGAAGCCACAGACATGAACCATTTGAATGTATTAGAAAAAATATTCGATCTATCGCTCGAGGATGTATATCCGAACATAACAACAGCACTGAGAATATTCTTATGCATGCCTGTTACGACGGCTACTTGCGAGCGTTCTTTTAGTAAGCTAAAACTCATCAAATCTTATCTTCGTTCCTGTTTAGGCCACGAACGGTTGGCGAATATTTCTATTTTGTCGATTGAGAAGGATACTACAACACGTCTCAATTTCGATAAAATAATCGATTTATTTGCAGAGGCGAAATCCAAAAAAGTATTATTCTGAACGATATAAGCGACCCTTGAATAAATTATTATTGAAAAGAAGATGTACGTTCTTTCACTTGTAAATATATGATTTTTGATTTGGGCAACATCGGTTTCCATTATACTATATGGTAAGGGCGCAAGCAAGGCAAGGTTGTTGCCACAGGCGCTGAAGCAGCTAGTTCCGGCTCTGCAAACAACTGCTACGTTTTACGTGCTGATGTATTACGAGCTGTCAGCTGTCAAATTTCTGTCAAAAACATACTAGTTCCAACAATTTACAATCTAATTCCAGTCCGATTATGTAGTAATATCACTTGTCCAATAAAATAACTCCCTCTTAATCTAATTGACATAATACTGCTGTTTTTCTGACTGGTTGGTTGTCTAGTTGTAAACGGCCATATTTACTGACCAAGTTGCTGCTCCGCTGTGGTGTACATACATATACCTTGTAAGGATTTTGTATTCCTGTCATTTCAATGGTCGGCAAATTGGAAGCTCTTCCGCAAATGGAATGCATTTTTATGGAGCCGGATAGAAAAGAGACAGCAAATAGAAAAGCGGAGCAAAAACTATTGGCAGAAAAATTGTCACTGCAAAGAAGAGCAAAGAAAGGTACAATTCTATTGATTAATTGGCCCACACTCTGTGGGATAATGAGAAAACAATTATTTTCAAAGGAAAACATGGGCAAAAACTGAAGGGGATTTAATTGCTTATTAAAGCTGGACCAAAAAACGTTTGCACTTTTCAAACATTGGCAAAAACACGACTCGCTTATGTACGTGAACTAAAAACTTTGTTTACAATTTGAAGAAAATTTAAAAGAATAAAAGCAGTTACATAATGAAAATGCGATCTAAATGAATAAATTATTTGCGACCTGGAGCGGGAGTTCCTTGATGATAAATAAGCCCGCGCTGGCTGCATAACTCCTTACAGAATCATCTCAAGTGGAAAAATACGTGTTTAAGTTAAAACCTTAACTTAGGACTTGAACGAAAGAAAAAAACTGAAAATTGGATTTTGGCAGACATTTTTACAAAAATTTAAAATTTCAGTGAAGATTTCGGTATATTTTTTTTTCAAATAGTTGCGATCGAAAAAAAATCCTTCGTCTAAGTCTTTAAGAATTGTATCTCTTTCATGAAAATTGGTTGAGTAGTTCTCGATAAAACACAGCTTCGAGAAAAACGCGTTTCAACACAGCGCACGTAGTCTAGCTAGCCTCGAGCGCACAAGTTCTCAAGGCTGTATCTCCGAAACTATTACTCGGATCAACATCAAAATAAAAATTCAGGAAAATATTCTAGGAGTGTTGTAAAATTTCATAAGGCAATAAAAATAAATCGATTTTTTGGAACCCGTAAACCCATGTAACTCCTTAATTAGAGCTTGAGATAACTTGAATTTTGAAGAATTCTTTTAAGTATATATTTTTGAATATCTAGACAGACTATCGTATTAAAACGTCATTCAGCCTGCTATGGCGGAAGAAAAATCTCTATATAAAAGGAAGAAACTCAGGAAAATGGCGCATGCTGCAGAGAACATACAAGCGCAGGGTTGCACCCAAGAACTGCCAGTTCGTTTGAACAAATGGTATAGTGTGTTGGATTCACTACTCTCCAGCGCTTGGCGAATAGAAGACAACAAATATTCGATGGAAGGTTAAATTATAAACTTCTAATAATGCTAGCTAGCTTAACTGGCTAAAATTGACAGCATTTAGTAGGACGACTTGAATCGCCCAGCATGCTAAGAATATATCCACCAGCTGATCGGTCAGTGACTACAAACGAATAGTCTCAGAATAATTTCACTTAATAGTGGCAGCTACTGCCTAGATATTTTATCTCAAAAGTTTTGCTCGATCACCCAGCTCCTGCCTAGCTAGTCGCAACCCCCCTTGCACTGCACTTAATGAAAACAATTAACCATTGCCTTTAATGACGCTGCTTAGCAGTTAATTGAATGGAACTAAAAAGGCGTGTGGTGTTCATGAAGAGCTTATGTATGTATGTATGCATATTTAATGATGTGCACAGGCATGTCTGCCACACGAGAAAATGCATAAATAAACAGTTATGTATTATTAAGTTTTATTGTTTCGACCACATCGTGAATACAACATTCGTACGCACACACACACATACATACAAGCTTCAACATGGCTCCAGTTTCGCAAGTTTAATATGCACAACAACAACAAAGCCGCACATTGTCCGGCTTGTGTACACAAACTCATTGTTATTGTTATTGCTCTGCGAAATTTCGGCAACAAATTTAGCGCCATTAACGCGCCGAGTTTCTACTCTGTCGCTTCGGGTGGGCTTGCTTGTTGTTGTTGTTCTAGTCGCTGTTGCCGGTCAGCCGCAAAGTGCCAGCAACAACAAGAGCAACAAGCAGTTTCCACGAGCAGACGCACAAAATGACCTCCGGCGAAGCGACGCACAACAAAAATAAAAACAATGACCGCGAAAAACACAACAACCACCCCTCTTCGTCTATCCTCCTAATTCCACTAATAACAATAACTAAAATACACATTAGCATTAGCGTTGGCATTAGCAATTGCACGGTCAGCCAGCAATTGTCGCAGCGGCGGTCGCTGGCGGGTTTGCGTTCGGCTTTATTGGCGTGTTTTATGTGCGCAATTGTTGCTGTTTTGCGTTGCCGCGTCGGTGGGAAAATTGTGCCTAATTTTCTGGCAACGCGCTCATAAATGTTTCGCACACGCAGTTGGCGGCAGTGGAGCTAATACCAAACCGCCATGTTAACACTGGTGGCAACAGCTGATAGCGATTGGTCAAGCGACTAACTGTTTAATGCAGCCTACGTTTGGCCAATTTCATGTAAATAAACAGTTATTGAATATGTAAAATCAAATTAACGGGTTATACAGGCGTTTTGCAGAAAATGAGGCTTCTCGTTTTTTCCACTGATCAAATAACTTAAAAGAACCGGAACACAATAGATTAACTATATGTTGAGATATCTTAATGGAATTCGAGCAACTGCTTAATGGGATTCTAATCATGTTGACTCCACCTACCCACCATAGGGAATTTATAAATAAAACGAAAAATTCCAAATTTATTTTATCGCCTTCAAAGTAACATCCATTTGAAGCGATGCACATGTGCTAACGCTTCTTCCCATCGTAAAAACATTTTCTATAGGCACTTTCCGCGATGGCCTTCAGCTCTCGCGTCGAATTTGTTTTGATGTCTTGAGTCGAAGCATGTTCTCCGAATTAGAGATTTCAGTGTGGAGAATAAGAGAAAGTCACAGGGGGCCATATCAGGTGAACGCGATGCTTCCTAAATGATATTTCTTGAGTATGTGGCCAAAAATTAATTCACAATAATGGCTTTGTTCGATGGTGCGGTAGCATGTTGAAGAATCCACGAATTGTTGGCCCACAAACTCGGACGTTTACGACGGATAGCGTCTCGTAAGCGCCTCATAACACCAAGATTATAATCTTTGTTGACGGTTTGACCATTTGGAACGTATTCATAGTGGACGACACCACGTATATCGAATAAAACAATGAGCACTTCACTTCACTTTTGGCTCACTTTTGGGCCCCCATTCGAATGATTGCTGGTTCTTAAGTGCGACATATTCGTAGACCCATGTCTCTTCATCAGTACTTATGCGTTCAATGAAGGTGGGATCCGAATTGGCTCAATCCAGCATGACTGCAGCTACCTGTTCTCGATACCTTTTTTAAGGGAAATTCAGCTCTATCGGAAAAAGTCTTCCGGGAAAGCGTTGCATGCCCAATTTTTCATGCATAATCATACGTACGCGCTCGTATGACATCTCCAATTTATGGGCAATCTCTCTCAAGCTCACATGGCAATTTTCGGCAACAATGTCCTTCACTTTTTCAACGTTAATATCGGTCACACTCGTTGAAGGCCGTCCAGAAAGAGGCATGTCTTCGACGGTCTCCCGACTCTCCTTGAATGCTTTGTACCACTCATAGGTGCGGGTTTTTGATAGAGCAGATTCACTAAAATTCTTCTGCAACATTCGTTCGCAACACAAAATTTAACACAAATACGTTGATCAATATTTTCGGTCAATGTAAAATTCAACAAACACTACTAAGGTCGACTGATATAAACAGCTGTTGAAAACACATTGGTTGATAGATCGCAATAATTTTTGGTATCATAATTAAGGATAGTGGTGCCAATCCAGGAAAACAAATTTACCAGTCTTCCATATAAGCGGGAGAATAAATGAAGAATTCCGGATACAAGGACAGGGTGTAGAAAGGATACATTTTTTTTTGAGGAGCATCTCTATTCTAGTACCAATAAAATTCTTACCTAGCGATTTATAAAAGACTATATAATAGGTTGTCAAAAAAGTCTTGCGGTATTTTCGCTAGTTGGCGCTGAAAGCGCGGAGTTCTAGTTTTATTCGTCGCATCGGGTCATCCTATACTTTTTGGCAAGCTGATTTCAGGCGCTAACACGTGTTTGATTGATTGTCGTTTCTTTTAAGTCGTTCGTGAGTTATAGCGTCGCAAACATGGAGCAAAATAAAGAGAAAATACGGCATATTTTACAGTACTACTACGATAAAGGCAAAAATGCATCTCAAGCGCCAATAAAATTTGTGCAGTTTATGGACCAGATACAGTTTCCATGTCCACCGTACAACAATGGTTTCAACGTTTTCGTTCTGGTGTAGAGGTGGTCGAAGATGCGCCACGCTCCGGAAGGCCTGTCGTCGAAAATTGGTCGAAAGAGACCGGCATAGTAGCAGCCGTAGCATCGCTCAAGAGCTGGGCATGAGTCATCAAAAACTCATTTCAATTTCAATAAAAAAAAAAAATCCAATAAAAGTACCGCAAGACTTTTTAAACAACCCATTATGTATATCCCATTTCTGCGGAAGCCTTCTTGACCAGAATAGAGTGCAAAATACATAACAATGGAACTATTAGCTCTTAGCAAGGTTCATTTGGCCACAATGATATGGCCACTGTCCCATTGACACTCAATATTTTCGAGGACATGACAAGAAAGATGGGGTGGAAAAATTTAAGACTAAGGTTGAAGCATCTCGGTTGCCATACATTCTACGAACTCGTCAAATTGGCTGGAGTAGATATTAGCCAGCTCATTACATTTGGGGCAGGCTCTAGGCTCTTTGTAAATATACGACGGTCATTTTGATCCGTACTGGGCATCACAACGGTCAAGTGTCTCTAACAGTCCAAGTGAATTTTTCCAAACCTAACCTACATCCTCATTCCTCAATTGTTTCCTAACCTCGAAAATAAAGTAAGCAATGAAAACATTAAAGGGAAAATGGAAATTGTGAATTGATTGCTTGAATGCATGCCCCGCTGCTTGCCAGAAAAAGCTTTTACTTGAGCGCAAATTATAAAGTCATTTATGCAAACAATGTACTGGAGCATTTTAATTTGCGTGAACTTGAGCCAAAGCGCATGATTATAACGACGTTCAACGAAACACAATGAACATAATTCCATTGCGATGCAAATTACTTGCACTGTGCTATGCTACGCTATGTTTGACGCATTTATGATTTCTGTTTGGCTTGGCGTTTTGCCGTTATTTAATCTCTTTGAGAAGTGATATTAATTTTAATTTTCTTGTCTACACTTTCTGCATATTTTTGCTTTCATCTCTGCAATCAGCTTAGTGAAATTGAACAACTCACTTGAGCTGGGAAAATGTGGCCCGCTGTTTGTACATAAATATTTAGATAAGACACAGTAGTAGGGGGTGAGGGCTGCTGCTGTTGCAAGCGTGCGAATCCGCGCCAACATTAAATCAGCGAAGCCAAACGCTAACAACCAAGACGAGAGCGCGCTCAGTGGCACACATAATCGATTGAACGCTGAACTTTGCTTGCAACACGTTTTCGCAATAACAACTCAACAAAAGCCAAGCATACTTACTTACGAACATGTATCGAATTAATAATAATGTTGATATATGAAAACACAGTCGTCTGCGGTTTGCGGCGGAGTCTGTGACTGGCTCGTCTCCAGGACAAGCGCCTCGTTTGACATTTTTCAGCGAGAGCGTTCATACGCTCTGTGTGGTGGATTATTTCTGAATAAAAATATTATTCCTTATTCGCAGTTCAGTTAAATGTGGCGTTTTGTGCGATAAGTTCGATCACTAGGAAATGATATTTCCATTTAATAGGGTAATTGGAAACCAAAGACAAATTCAGTGAGACTGTTGTCGCTTTTAATGAACGAGGGAGTAATATATGCCGAAAAATAGAGTGTTCTTAGCTTTTCTTTGAATGTTTAGTGATGCCCTTTCTGCGCTGCTTCTGGTTTTGGTGGCCTGCAAAGTATCAGGGAAGCATCATTAGTCATTAAGTTACGGTAATATCCTGTTAATATTGGGTAGTAGAAAAACTATTTTCGTATTTTGTCAATAGATGTCGTTGCAGCCGTATATGTCTAGTGCTAACAATTACATTGTGCCATACCATACAGTGTAGAAACACGAAAAGACTTTTTCGACTACCCAATATATTATACATACATCCAGTTTAAAGTGTAATAAAGAGATTTTTTCGAGCAAGTTCTGGTATCATTTACGGTAATATTCAAAGTTTTTGAGTTTTTAAGGAAATGATTTCGAAAGAAAAAGATAGCAAAACTGTCTCGCAGACATATATCGTCTATGAAAACGTTCCCTCATCTAAGCCTAAAGTTATACCTCGAGAGATTTCATGATCATTTCATGCCGGTAATCGGTCGGAAAATAGTCTAAGCCGCCATTAGCCTTAATGAGAGAAAATAGCACGTATTTTGGTATGAGAGTATGCGACTTTGGCACATGCCTTTTAAATTTCCGGGAACGTTTGCTCATTTCCTTTAATTATTTTCATTTCATGTTATGCAACGAGAGAGACATGAGCCTGCCACTTGTAATGTCAAACATGAAAAGGCGGTAAATTCAATTTCAAATTCGTATGCTTAAATGCTTAAACGTCTAAATACGCAAATTTATTATTCTAATTTCAAATCAAATTTGGTATAATTCAATGAATTTCACACATTATTCTAATTTTCATTAAACATCAGACATTTTGAAATATCCTGTCTCCCTAATCACACACATACACATTCATACACATAGAGAGTGTCATGCGAGCGCTTTTCGCTTGCGGCAACATTTTCTAATTACGAATGCATCACATCCAATGCGCCGTTAAACGCACGAACACATCAAAGATAGCACGTACGCGAGCGTTTATTTATGCGGCAGCGTTTGCATTTGCTTGACTTACGTGTTTGTGTATCGAAAATGGTTTAATGAAATGTTGTGCAATGAAAATTTAATAGTCGCATCAAGCCACCCACCTGCCCATGCGCGTATCCGCTTAAACACAGCACACTTTTGCACTTCTGCGCCGCACAAAGTGCTTGCCACAAGCCCGCGCCGCCCTTTCCATCACACCATTTCAGCAATGTTTTCCGAAATTTAATTTCAATCTATTTCAATTTCATGTACATTTCCTTTTTTGCATACAATTACAACAAAACTATTCGATGGAAATTCATTTGCAAGCGCATTTCCAAACATCCGTCATGAAATGTAATTAAAACCTGCTAAAAGCGAGAGCATAATGATTTGTTGTGCAGTGCAATTGAATCTATTTTGGGCGCATATTTCTATGCGTGTTGGAAAATGGGCATCCCACGAGCATAAACGAACACAATCATATCTTTGCGACGAGAGTAATCAATCCCTAATTTTTTCACTTTGCTGCTCGCTTGGATTTCAGCATTTCCATTTCGTATATGATTTGATGTGGAAAGAGTTTCAAGTGATTTATCGTCACAAAGTTTTGGCGACATAACGAAATTGCAAGCAATTATTTCCATATTTGTTCGGCGATTTGTCGTTTTTATTATCGGCAATAAGCAAAACGTTAAAAATTCAAATTTATTCGAAGTGAGATACAGATTGGTTCGACGTGGACGGCGTTCAGTGTTTTTAGAACTTAACTATTTTTTTCGGGTTCGGTTTCAAAGAAATCTTATTATGTTTGCTTTTTTGCAAATTGACTTATTACAAAATTCTGGAGCAATCTAATCAACTCGTTTTTAAGTTCCATGAAAAAGTGGCTTTATGCTTGCAATGAGACTGAAGTGAATTTAGATCAATTTTTTTGGTCCCGCACTGCGTTTATAAGCATTCTGATATGTACTTTATAATAGTGATTGTATAATATTAATTTGTGATTATATTGTCTCTATATTTTTTGGATTTCAATAAGTTTTATTCTGCGTTATTCGCATCTTCAGCTGGAAATATTTGATCAAGCGCCAAACTGTGGACCTGTTTTTCTCGTATCAGTGCTCAATTATTGACAAAAATTCAATGTTGTCATCGATGACGAGAAAAAAAGTTGACCGATCTTCCAACGATCCAATTAATTTTCTGTCTCAAGAAAAGACTTTCACAAAATGACGGCCATGAAGCCATATTTCGTATGTTACATTTTTCACATAAAAATAATACAAAACTTTGTCAGGTGCCTCTATCCTTTGCGAGGTCACGCCTGTTGTACATTCCAAGTGCAGAAAGGTAAGTTATACATCCAATCTTTATATAGGATGCGAGGGCGCCCTTGCTTCCAGTGTCTATAGTCTAGAGTCGAATGAACTTTTCGCTAGAGCATCTTACATGCTCGAAAGGTCTTTCGAAGAACCGATTTCGGGTCGTCAATGTCCATATTTCTGCGCCGTATAATAGGACTTATAAAGGAAGGTTTTGTTTGTCGAAAGAGGGATCTGCTTCTTAATTGTCTATTGATTGCAAAGTAGTATCTGCTGGCAATAGTTATTCTGAGCTTGATTTACAGACTTAGATTATTGATGGAGTTTATGCTGGTATATGTCTAGTAACAGTGACGTAGTTCCTAAGATGGGAGAAATCTTTGTATGTGACTTCCAATGTTCTGTTTTGTCCTCCTTCAGCACGCTTCTTCATCTCTCGTGCCGCTACGTATGACATTGCCTGCATTATATTGAAAAAGACGCACGAGAGAAAATCACACTGCTAAAACCTCGTCTCGGATCGAACGGCTCGACACATAAGTGTTTTTTTTTTGTATTACCTCAGATAAACTTTCTTGCTGTTTAAGCAAACCCGTTGGCTTACCCTCTTTCCAATTTGTATGATCTACTTGTATTACCATACACACTCGAACTTTGAAGAGCCGGTACAACAGTGTCTCCGTGATGATCACAATTGCTCACTGAGATGAACACTTATTTGGAAAGGCAATTACCTATAAAGGCAAATATGTATGCCTCTGACATAACTTCACTTTCATTCTTTGAAGCATTAAACGAGTACTTGCAGCAATTGCACGCTATCTGCTTCAACTGCTGCCAATCGATTGTTAGGTTATGCAATCGAGCGTGACTCGTCACAGCGTCTTCCAATGGCCGATCACTTAACTTTGTGATTATTGGTGGGAACTGTTAATGCCACGTTGACGTTTGCAGCTCTTCGACCGACTGGCAGGAAGGCGAACCGCTCTATCGTTAAGTAGGTGTGTGTGTGTTGTTTGCTCGTTGCTGCATTCCTGATAGCATTAAATTAGCTCATAAACAAAACGGCATTGCATTGTGGCGATTTCACTTTTCATCCGCCGAAGCTGTCATTAACCAGAAATGACTGTAACTTTGAAACGCTTCAGCAAGCAGATACTTTTGCAAGCACGATTATACATGTATGTATGTGTGTGCATATATATGCAACAGGAAATTACTGCTGATCAGAGATTGTAATTTGCCACTTCGTTGGGTAATTGACCGCACCGACTTCATGCCGTCCAGATATTCATAAGCACGTCTGTGGGTGGAAGCCACGGTGATTTGCAAAAAACATACATTTAAATACTACAAGCATACATTCATACATAAATATATAAGGAATGCTGCAGTGATAAGGTTAAATGCATTGTTGCCGGAGCTGATAAAGCGTATGGCGTACTCAGGGTTGTTGTGGCTGAGGCCGGTTAAGCGGTGAGCTAAAGTTATCGCAATTATGAAAAATCTTTTCTAACAACATTTTTATCTGAGAGAAACTGCTAATATTAATTATAAAGTGGTGACGATGTCATCGTGACTTCATTATAAGTCCTCTGCTAATCATGTGTCAACCTCACTCATGCCATGGTAAATTCCGTCCATAACTTAAGAGGCTCCGATGACCTGTTCCCACAACAGTCGGGTCTGCGTAACCGAAACGGATCCGGTTTTTTATTCTGCCAAGGACTGTCAACTCGGCGAAATTCTTCCATTACTACAACAACAAGAAAAGCCTCTGATGAGCACACATGGACGGTATTACCTAGCTGTAGATCTCTTAGTGGAACCAGACATTTTCAGTTATAATAGGCTAGCACGTAGTGGGAGTTCGATCCCGATAACGTAGGGTTGACAACCCATTCGGCGGTATTTAATTGTTATGAAAGCAGCTCAAAAACCTCCGATCTAGACCAACTTATGAAAAGTGAAAATATTATGCAGTTTAACAACGAACACTGAGAAGACGCAAATAAAAATGGTTGAAACCAAAGCGTTCAACACTAAGGCGACGAGAAGACCAAAATGGAGTTGGATCTACGAATACGACCTGCGAAGATATCAAACCATTTTATGACAAATGGGAGAAAAATCGTATGTGATTGAGTTGTTTGGAGGTCACAGGGCAGCAGATCCAACTCACCAAGTCTTGTGGCGCCAACAGCTGATGATAATGACCCGAAATAGTAGAGGCGTTTAAATCCTTATTAAAGCACATAGTAAAGGGGAGAAAATGGTCAGTCTGAAACATGGAAGGGACAAAAGTGTTAATTAATTTTTAATATAAAGCTGAAAGGATTGGTTGGTCAGTTGAATGGTGAGGCGCAGGAGCACGTGACCACAAGTGGTTTACTTTGTTGAAAAAATTGAATCCATATACGAAACTGCATGTATGTGTGCAATGCTTGTGACACCATCTTCGCAATGCAATCATAGCAGATTTCGTTTTGTGCCGTCATAACGTCCCCTATACTGGCTGCAAGATACTGCTGCGCAATCCCCATTATTTCGCGCCATATTTGTGCGCACCATATATTGCTTCCATTAAGAGATATACATATGTACGTATATCTGTATTCTGTGCGAATAGCGGGAACTGTCGACGTTTACCCCCTGTTTGGTGCCCTTTTCACTTTTAATTGGCAATGCGTGCCGACGCGACGTAATTGCATTTCGCGATATACCGTTAACGATAATACCGCCAGTGGGGGAATTAATGCCTTTGCAGCATTCATAAAAGTTATGTGTGTGTACATTATGTGCAATTTCAATGTTTATGAAATTCCTGATGCCACCGATGAAAATGAAACTTTGTTTCGCGTATCATGTCAAATGGAGTTTTTTCTTTGGGATTACGGGTTTCAAAAAATCGATTGTTTTTATCGTCTTATTAAATTCTACATAACCTCTAGAAAATTTTCCTAAATTTTAAAGTTGATCCGAGTTATGGTTTCGGAGATACAGCCTTGAGAACAGTCTTAAGAACGCTCGAGGCTAGTTAGGCTAAGTCCGCCCTCCTTTAAAGCGTTTTTCTCGAAACTGTGTTTTCGAAGTCGGTTAGCAAGATTTCTCGAGAACTGCTCAACTGATCTTCATGAAATTTTACACAGGTCTTTGAGATACTCTTCTTAAAGACTTGGGCAAGTGTTTTTTCCGATAACAATTATTTGAAGATAAAAAATGTCGCGAAATTTTAATTTTTTGTAACAAATTATTGAAGATCGGTTATTTTTACCCGAGAAAACCCATGTAACCTCTTATGGTAAAAATATTAGTTTAGCGTTATGGAAAATTCTTTATTTTGAAAGTACAAAGTTTCTAAAAGTTGGGTCATTTTGAATAGAGAAAAAGTATTACAATTTTCTGATATCTAAAATCGGTCAAGAAACTGATTTTTCATTTTACACTCAATGAAACATTATCATATTTTAAATTTTCTTATTCCAAATGCCTGGAAGTGCCTCTATGCATATGCTCTTATACATAAGTTCAATACATAGAGTTGTTAGAAGGCTGCCAAAGCATTGATTTAAGATATGCATGAACTATATCCTTACATATCTATTTAGCTATATGATATAACATGAGAGCAAGCCTATTATACAAGTACTATAAACTTATTGCTTGATTGCATCAGAGTTAAACCCATTTAAAAATGGTCACAACTTCTCATATTTGACTTTAATTACTTTTTTTCAGATTTCATACAAAAGATACAAACATATTTGGCGCTAGATTCTGCACCGTAATTGATCGAGGTAAGTGGAGAATGGACACGATGGAAGCATGCATTATTAATTACTCTCATGAGCATTGAATATGAAAAGCTGCTTTTGGTGTGTGTGAATTAGTCTAAATAACGCTTTCATTTCAAATATTGCCAATATGAATATAATCCATTTTTAAAGCATTCTAATACCAACTGAATGCCAACTTATGCGCGTATTGAACAGCGAGTTTTTTGATATTTAAAGTTTAATATCATAATTAAATCAATAAAAGAGCATATATCGTGATGAATGTCAGTCTTTCTTTACACATATTTGTGTACCTGCAAATAACTACCCAAAATTTTAACTGAAATTTTAACTGAAACTTTAACTGAAATTTTAGCCACAAATTTATTTTACAAGAACATTTAAAAATTATAAAATAATTAAATAAGACTCAGTTTCCCTAAAAACCAAATTTCTCATACGTATAAGTATTCATCAACAAAAGCTTAAGCTAGTAATAATATGTGTTTATCAAATATGTCACAATGCCACAATGATCCTTCTGGAATGGTAAAATATTCCAACAAAGTAAATGTTCCCAATTTAGCACATGTTTCTCTATTCATAATTTCTCTACATTTACGTAAAAGTGCAACTGCCAGTAGTTCTAAGCGAATTCTGTCCGAATATACATTTTCTATACCTCTGAAAATCCCACCATTTATGAAGTGAAATATTCGAAAATACGGTTTTCAACCACTCTGTATTAGTTTTCCGCCTGAAGGCACATAAACACATTGGAATGAAACATAAACACACGACGAAATTACACGCGTAAAATATCGGCTTCGATGTTTTGTATTTAGTTTGCGGTTTATCTGTGAAAGTACTACAACAATTCAAACTACACACATAAATAATACATATACACTTGTTTTTTCACTTTGCTTTGCGTTAGGAGTAATAAAATTAACTGTATTATTCCACATAAACGCCTAAATGTAGCAGACACACACACGCACGTACACATACAGTTATGGAACTCTTGTGTGTGTGCGTGTGTTCGCTCAGTGAGTAGGGATTTCTTTGCGTTTTTCCGCTGCGTTTGCACTAGCTTGAAGCGCCGTAATGTATGCAATGGCTTTTTACTTGTCGCTCCATCGTGTGTGCAGTTGTTTGCTGTTTTTTTGTTTTTGTGGCAAATTTCGGCTTATTATTGCGCAGCCTCGGATTGCTCATTCAACCGAAAATTCAGCGAATATTTTGCGGCTGAAAAATTAACGCCGAAATTGCAGGAAATATTCGAAAACAAAAATAATATTTGCAATAATTGTTTTATTTTTATTGACATCGGAAATGAGCGATTTTTTGATAAAAACTAAGTGGTTAACGGTTTGCTGGGCGTGCTTGTTTTTCTATGTTTGCATACATTTATTAAAATCGGATCTTTTTTTTGTTATTTCACTGATGAGAACAATTTTTTGCAGTATTAAATACTTATCGATCGCAATTTACATTGGAATTTGTGTTTGCACTTCGGCGGCGGCAGGAAAATTACAGAATCATGTTGTTTACAATGCGTGTAATATAGCATGTATTTAATTTACATAAATATATTTATCATATATAGTTTAGTTTCGTTCATTTAATTTATTCTCCATGCAAATATGAGCTGGAACTTTTTTGCTGTGGTTAAAACTAGTACATTCGAAGGGGAGCGTTGTTAGCGCTAATTCCCCAAAATAATTTTAAAATCCTTAGGATTAATGTAGACTCTTTATTCTTGACTGCAGTTTTTTGCATTCAAATTCGGTGAAATTGCTAACTAAAACGTACCAATGGAACAAATATGGTAGTCGAAAAAGTCTTTTCGTATTTTGTCAAAAGATTTCGTTACAGTCGTAGCTACCAATCACATTGTGTCATAACATAGAGTGTTGGAAAGGTGAGATTTTAAGCTTTATTTCAAAAAAATAATTTCGGGGAAATTGAAAAAAAGTTACAACTGTTCAAAAATTAGTGAAAATATGAAGAAATTCGCTATATTTTGAAATTTTGTATAAAAAAAGGGAAGAATACCACTCAAGCCACCAATGACATTTGTGACGTTTATGGGTACGACGTTGGAAATTTCGATGTGAAAGATGCTCCTCGCTCTGGTCAAACTATCATTGAAAAAGTCGATGAAGTTATGGAAAAATTATGGATTGACCAACTCCGTCATATAAGAAATCATAACATCGCTAAGGAACTTAACATTCATCATCAAGCGGTTTTGAACCATTTGAAAAAGGCCGGCTACAAAAAGAAGCTCGATGTTTGGGTACCACATGAAATGTTTGTGAAAAATTTATTAGACCAAATTAACATCTGCGATTCTTTGTAGAAACGAAATGAAATCGAACCATTTCTGAAGCGAATGGTAACAGGAGACGAAAAGTGGATCAGATACGATAATAATGTGCAAAAAAGATCATGGACCAAGCCTGGTTCATCTCAACAAATGGGTCGCAAAGCCAGGTTTGACGCTTTGAAAGGTTATTCTGAATGTTTGGTGGAATAGAAAAGGAATCCAGCCTGGTCGAAAGATTGATTCTACATTTTACTGTTAACAACTGATGAGATTGAAGCAAGCAATCGAAAAAAAACGCCCAGAACTGATCGACAGAAAGGATTTCGTCTTCTATCAGAACAACCCCCGACCACACACATCTTTGATGACTCGGCAAAAACTGGGAGAGCTTGGCTGGGAAGTTTTGATACATTCACCATATAGCTCTTTGACCTTGCACCATCGGACTAACATTTGTCGGTCAATGCAGGACTCCTTTAATGGAGTAAAGTTGGCTTCAATAGAAGCTTGTGAAAATTACTTCTCGCGGACAAATGACAAAAAGTGGTCTATCAAAATGGTATATATTTGGTTCATTAAAGTTCATAAAAAGTATAAAAAAAATAAGTGAAAATTTGATCATAAATACGAAAATACTTTTTCGACTGCCCAATAATATAACTTGCTCAAACTTTGCCCCATCTGGCGGACATGATAAAATTTGCGCAATGTTGCTTTCGAGCTAAGTAAAAGCAACAAAATAAAATAAAATATAATTTTTTTTCTGAAAATATATTTACCAGAGGTTTTCTGTTAGTATACAAAAAAATAAAGAATTGTGTTAGCAAGAAGCCTGGAACTCAATACAAATTTATGACCTCGACAAAAAGATACAAACAAATTCGTGAGGAGTTATTCCTATGGAGAAAGCGCATTCTTGTCTCTTTTATTTACGTTCGCTTCAGCTTGTCTTATAAAGCAAAAGTAGTCGATTGGAAAAGGATTAAACAAAATCAAAGCTTTTTATTCCAAAATTAATAAAATACGATTACTTCAACGTGTTCTTTACTAAGTCAGTAAATCCGAATGTAGTTGCACATCTACATGAACAACTGTACAAACGCGCATGCTAACAAATATCCTTGTGCTGCTGCGTGTGTGTGTGAAGGCACTTTTCCAAATGCATTTCCGTTTCAGAAACTTGGCCACAACAAAGGCAACCCCATTAAACGGTATTTTGTTTAAAAGAATTTCGCAAAAGGCAAACTTCATTTATCCACATTTGTATGTGTGCGGGTGTGTATGTGTTCTGCTTGCTAAACACTGCCATAGAAATTTAGTTACATTGCATTTACCGTTATACACGCAAACATCCATTTCCTCAATCGCTTGCATTTTAATCGAGCAAATTGTACAACAACACGCCTCTGTACGCTGCCACACTTGTATGTACATACAAATAAATGTGTGAAAGCATATATTGTGTGTGTGTGTACGGGTGTGTGTGTGTGCAAGCTTCTTTTCATAGCGTAAGTACACTTTCTAGTTTTTCTTTTAATTTCAATTTGTATTTTCCGTTATTTGCAATGTTTATTTCTTTTTATTTCGACTCAGGCAGCACTGAAAGGGTTATTTTAATTTATTTTTACTTTCCTTTCTCCCCTTTCTACTCACACAGCTTCGCATAAATCTCCTCCCAAAACGAAAAAAGCATAAGAATAATCGAAAGTAAGGAAAGCAAAAAATGCGACCAAAAGCAACTAAACATTAAACGCAAGCGAAAGCGAAAGAGAGCACATATAATTGTAATAAACATAAGCGCGCGTTCTAAGTCTCTCCGCGTTCCAGCAACTAGCAATTTCCGCTTTATGTGTATCCAGTTTGCTTTGTGCTTTTTTATCGCACAGAAGTAGTCTGCGCTCCATCTTTGTTTCTCCAACACACACACTCACTCTCTAAACGTCTATTGCACCGACCGATCGCCCGAACCGCCTCAAGCCGCCTCAAGCCGCGCGTCCCATACTCACAAATTCGTTTCCATTTCAACTAGTTGTTGCTGTGCGCCACACCATCACCCCACGCTGGGATGGCCGCACAGCGCCCCCATGTAAGTAGTGCACATGTCTTAGCTGCTGCTGCTGCTGTAGCTTAGCGCTGCTGTCCTTTCTGGAATTTGTGTACCGAAAGGCAGGTTGTAAAAACGCCAGCGTCCGCCCCCCCGCGTGGACTGCAGTCCAAGCAGCAAGCGCACACGGCATGTAATCAATCTGATGTCCAGCATTTGATTTACGCCACAATTTGCTCCCGTTCCGTTTTTATGAAATTCGTTTGAGTTCAGTTTTGTTTTGCGTTTGTTTGCTTGTTTGCCTTTTATTGTTTTTGTTTGATAAATTATTTGTGTTTTTTTCGGGTTTTTTACAAAATTTGAATTTTTTGCTGAGCTAATTAATTTCTGCATGCGAGTTTATTTATACAAACAAACAACTAATTAACGCTGGGAATGTGATCCCGAGCGCCATACGCAGGCTACACACATTTTTGTTTGAACGTTTATCTTCATTAACGAATTATGTTAATATGCATTTTTAACAAAAAAAGCAAACTTTTTTTTAATTAGTTGGAATTCCGACTCTCAGAGATGTTGAAATTATGCCTAGTATGTGAACCGACTTGGAAATCAACGAAAACACTTTTCATAGGCACTTTCTGGGACGGCCTTCTCTGAATTTTGTTTTATCTATCTGGCTGAAAACGGGTTCTACGGAGTGGCATTTCAGTTTGCGGAAAAAGAAAAAAATCACACCGAGCAAAGTCTGGTAAACATGGTGGTTGATCGACGGTATTCATTACGTTTTTGGCTTAAAATTCGGACACAATCGAGACTCGATGCACGAAGCGATGCGATGGTGAATTATCATCGTGTAAAATCCATGAACTGTTCCTCCACAACTCCGGCCGTTTTCGATGGATGTTCTGAAGCGAACGCCTCAATACGACCAAAAAGAGCTCATTATTGACCGTCTGTTTCTCTGGAACAAATTCATGATGCACCAAATCTCGAATATCGAAAAAGCAATGATCATCACATTGATTTTTGATTGGCTTTGGCGTAGTTTTTTATAGTTTCGGTTCGTTTTTTCGCTCCATTCCGATGGTTGTTGACTTGTTTGCATGTAAAATTCATAAAATTATGACTCATCGGCTGTTAAATGCTCTCCATGAATGTGGGATCGGAATTCTCACGATCAAGCGTGTCTTAAGAGATTTGTTTGCGGTACTCTTTTTCAAAAAATTCAGCTTTGTCGGGAGGTGTCGAGCAAGAACGCGTTTCATACCCAAAATATCCACCAAAATAATTCGAACGGACTCGCGAGTTATGTTGAGCTCTCTTGCCATCTCTCTAATACTAGCCTGACGATTTTCAAGAACCATATCCTTTACTTTTTTAATATTTTCATCAGTTGAAGAGGTCTCTCGACTGTCTATGAAGGCTTTGTAACACTCATGTCCTGTGTTTTTGATAAATCTGAATCACCGTAGGCCTTTTCCCACATTCGTAATGAATCTGCTCACGAAATTTGGTTAGAAGTACAAAATTTGAAACAAATTCTTTGTTCGATTTTTAACCATTGTAAAAAACGTGAACCGACTTATGCAGCTGCTTTAAACAAACTGATTGAGAGATCGCGCTCATATATGACATGGTAATATAGGATAGTCCTATCAACTTAGCACAATACATATAGTATTTTTGAAATACATACCATTTTTCGCAATGCATATAGAAGGTCATTTCTGAGCTACATAGCTAAGAAAGCCTTAGAACTTTCTGCGTGCTCAATTTAAAAACCTAAAGAAATTTTTAAATAGTACGTTAGTATATCTGTGAATTTTTTGAAGACTTCTATTTGTATACATACTATTTTTGTATACTCTGTATTAAAATAGACTCCCTCTAGGGTTAGAATTTGGCAGCAACTGGAATTAGAGTTGTGTAGGACATTTATTGATGTGGACATTCCAATAGCCTTGTCAAATTGGTTATTTAATTCGCTTACCCTAGGTTAGATACCAATGAGATCTTCCTTAAGCCAATAGTAAATTAATTTAGGGAGCTGAAAACGGCGAAAGTGTGAATCGCCGCATATCAACAAAGCACCAATTACAAATTTGTTGAGGCGGTTAATATCGTCACATCCTCTGATTCGCCGAAAGTATGAGTATCAAGAGGAAGCTGGATAAATTCGCCCATAACTTGCTTTGGAAGAGTTAATACAGATCACATCTCATCCAAGCGAGAATCTAGCGACCCCTACTCAATGAAGTTCTGACAAGCTCTTGTGGATATACATAGTAGAACCAATAAGAAGAGTTTTCTTACCCCTTCAATCCCTAAGATTTTTAAATCTTTCATCAATGCATATTAGCCGATAGCTTGAGTTTACGAAATTTAAGCTATACTCTGGACTTGTCTTTTGTCTTTTGTTTTTTAACAAAAATGTTTAAAGAGAATATTATTTCACTAACTACTCATATTGCGCTGTCTGCAATGATGGAGCTTCGAGGCTCATAACAATCATTTACGGAATAGCTGACGTCAAAATACAATGGAAAGTTGTGGTCCAAACTAACAACGAAATTGAAAAGAATCAATTCTTTTTTTATAATTTGACAAACTCATCAATAACTTATTTTGAAAGTAAACGCGCATCTAATCAGAGGGGCATCCCTTCTAGACGCACATTCAATTCACATGTGAATACTTTCGATGCGCCGCAAAAAGCATTTTAATCAAGTAATTGGTTTCACTTCTGTGCGGTGCCTTTGCCACATCAAGCGCATTTTTGCGAAATTTGTTGCTCGTTAAATTTCTATTTGTTGAACTAACCGAAATTAAGTTGTAATGTTCGCATTATTGTTGGTTGAATTTGTATGGTTGGATAGCCACGTTTTGCAGTTTCAGTTCGCTCCCAACAACAACAAACTAACAAGTGTTCGAAATGCAAGTTCGCTGCCACATATTAACACATGCAGACAAGCACAAACGAATTTCCCGTTGCAATTCGGAATGAATACAAAGAAATCATGTAACGTAAACATTTAGGTTAACCAAAATGGCGGAAATAGTTTGGACGATGCCAGAGCAAAGCGGAACGAAAATTTACGAAAACTTTTTCAAACGAGCAAAAAAGCAACGAACACAGCAAAGCTGCAACGTGGCCAGAGCGAAGATGGAGCTGGGCAATTCTACTACAACAACAACAAGATAGTGTCTAAAACAAACGGCAATGCGAATACAGTTAACTTCCCGTTTGATGATGACGACGCTGTGCGCTTACAAAAGAATGAAGTTGCTGACAGCGGCGCGACGGGGTCAGGTTTCGACCAGGCTACGGACAGGTGGACTCAAGGAAGTGGACAAATTGCCAATGGCACTGCTGCTGCCAACACTGATTACAACAACGCCAGTGCGATGGTAAGACGCAGTAAGAGTCGCTTACGACGGTGGAGTGTGAGGAGTAGCAGCGTGTCGGGGGAATGGCGTCTGGGAGCGAATCCCTCAATGGCCAAGCGACAATTGAGTAAAAGTGTTGTGGACACAAATCAATTGGCAGTGTCAAGCAATCAATCGCCATTGAAACAAAGCGTGCAAGACATGAACAGCCATTACAACAAAACATACAACTACTATTACAACAACAACGATGTTGCGACAATGGAAAGCAATGAAAGTCAAAAAAGCAGCGACTACAATGCGCACTACGAGTTCGGCAGCAACGATGCCACTGGGGATTGTCTTAGTCGCGACGATGCTGGCATTGAAAGGGACGAAGCGAACGCGGTAGGAACTGGCACAAAGGCAAACACAGTCTTTGACCAGACCGTTGATGACGATGTCACAGCAGATGTTGCTGCACAAGAGGAGGAGCATTGTAGCGGTGCTTACTTATATGACACAGGAAATCAAGTCACTGGCCGACAACACACGCCATCACCGGACCCCTGGTCAGCAGCTCCTTTGAGTGCACACAAAAATCGGCAACAACAACAACAGCAGGCGCAATTACACACATCTGGGTTGACTGAAACGAAGCGAGTGAATTTAGTCACAATGACTGGGAGTCGAGCGCCCAGCTCTACCAACCGCAATAGTACGGCATTCGCTCCACATGTCAGCGCAACTGCAAGCAAACTGGAAAGCTGCGCTACGCAGCATACAACCCTAAATTGCATTGCAGTAGTCGGTGGCAGCTACGCACGCAACAATGAGAGTCCCCACACTACACGTGTGGGTGGCTTCCTCGAGCATTCGGAAGCCTCTTCTATGTGTGCCACACTGCAGCCCAGACAAGAGTTGCCGCAAAGCACCAATGAGAGGACGTCAACAGCAGCTGCACCACAAAGCTCACCACAATTGCAACTTCAGTCAAGGCGAGCGGAAGCGGGAAGTCGTACGAATAATGCCAGCCAGGTTTCGGCGCTCTTCAAAACGCCGCTTGTGAAGCGTGCACGTGGACACAGCGTAGACCGCTACGGCACGGGCGCCGCATACACCGCAAATGCCCAGTGGATGTCTGAACGGGACATCAGCAGGAAAATTACTACCGAATTTAAAAAAGTTATGACAGCGCCAGCCACGTCTGCTAAACCACAAGCGACGGTGTCAATGGCAGGCGAAATGATACAAGACAACAACAGCACTGCTGCGCCTGACGAATTGCGGTGGAAGCGGCAACGGCAAAAAGAAATTACGGGCATTACTACGCCACGGCAGCAGTGGCTCGGCGACGGCTGCCATAATTACTGCGCCGCTGCTGAGCGGGCACATCAAAGGTAAATCTGCTGGACGCTAATTTTTGTGGAATGCAATTTTTCTCTTCTTTTTTTTAATAATTGCCGGAGATATTTTACACGGGGGGAGTGTGGGCTCTATAGAATATTTAAATAAAGGAAAATTTAATCGGCTCTACAGCGCATAAACTTACTTACATATGTATGTATTTGAATGAGGAGTGGAATGAGGTTAAAAAACTGCGGCTGTAGAATGCCTCAATCGTGCATACACTTTAACGGTATTTTCTTTCAGCTGGCATTTTGTGCTGTGTTAAAAAAATGCAAGAATTTTTGACTACTCATAATTTAAAGTCGATTATTTTAAAAAACTAGAAGTTTACTAAGCACATACTAGCGAGCAAAATTTCTATATTTACAACAAGGAAAATCCTCAGAGGATGCTGTCATCTGTAGAAGTTTACGCAAGTGAGGAAAGCTCTCTGGCCGCCATTCACTTGGACTTCTTTTACATATGGCTCAAGCAGCTCACGACTTCCAATCTTAGACCAAGTATCCTATGGGTAGCCAAAGAACGAGTTAAAGAGGGAAAGGCACACCATCCATCATAAGGATTGTGCGCTGGGTTTGGGACCTCCCGCGTAAAAAGCGACCCGAATGAAAATAAGGAAAATTTAACTCCTGAAATACTCCAATGAGAACTACAAAGTTCTGCATGTTGGATTTTTCAAATTGATTCTAACTGAGCGTATATTGCGGCTGGTTGGTCTTTAGTTGATAGAGGTTTTACCTCTTTCCATAAATTCATATAACATATGTAGTTAGATCGAGATGTTTATGAGTTCTAACTTATTCTCAGAATTGCCTGAAAATCGGAAAACGACATGTCTGCGACCTGTCCTCAGACCACAAAAAAGCTCGCTCTAAAGAGATCACCGTGGCATGTTTTAAAGTAAGGAAAATCGGAAGATCGCCAAAATAAGTGTATCGCCTTGAGAGACGATCTAAAAGAATTTTTTCCTTCAAAACTAGTTTTTGATTAGAAATCGTTTGTGGTGAGACTAAAAAGTGAAAAACCCGATGAAAACAGTATCGACATTCTTTGAACAATTTCTCCCACAAGTAATTACCAATGATTTGTCCGAATACGTCATTCTGACACATTTTCATGTGCCTTTCCAAGTCACCGTTCCATCTAACTAAACTTAATAAGTCATTTGCGGAATTCACAGAATATCTTTTTTTGTTTCTTTTGAGCTTTGATAGAATTAGTTCACAAATTTGTGGAGTTTTTTCTCCAAAAATGTTTAACTTTCATGAATACATAGTCGTGCCAGTGCCAGTAACACCTACACACGCTCGGGTTCAGAAAGAGAGCACAGGTGCCTGTGGCTGTTCCTCGCAATTCATTGGCGCTCACAAAAACTTACAGTAGACTGCTCCGTAATCACAATGTGCATGTGTAGATGTGCACTCACATTCGCTTGCATAATCAACAGCAAATGACACATTACACCTTTGACACGAAGAACGCCAGCCATTCCGTTGATAATGAGGCGAGTCGGTTGACAGGAAGTTCAAATGAACAGTGAAGTGAATGTCACGTGACCAGTTTGTGGGTTCGTTCTTGCCCCGACGCTGCCATACGAAGGGGGTTTTCCGGCTGAAGTGTTTAGAAATTGTTGAAGTTTACAAATCGCTTCCAGGGTTTCGCAGGTGTGCGCAGTTAATGCCAGGGTGTGAGCCAGTTAGAAATTATTAAACTACAAACTTTACTGTTACACTGTTGCTAATCTGCTATTAGCTGAATGGAAGGAGGCGACTATTTCAAGTACTTTTCTGCAGACACTCTCAACTTTGAGCGCTGCAGGTCTTGACTGAGGTTTTTAAAGCTCTTGAAGTTTGGAACTTGGGTCCCTCAAACTTTCAAGACTTGAGAACTTGTTATGATAGAAAATGTTAAAAGCAGAATAGCGGATAATAAGTTATATTTGGTGTAGAAATAAAGATGTCTGAGCTTGAAGCAAATCGTTGTACTGTTTTTTCTTCTTCATTATTTGAGCTCTGATTCTTTATATTGACTTGGAGTCGAATATAAGGACTGGACGATATTAAGTTTTTGAAGAAAAGAGAAGTCAAAAACCATTTCATATTGATGCACTCAATACAAAATATTGCAAGCTGTGAAATAATAAACTTTAGGAAACCAGCGCCTCGTTTCACTTGCACGATTTGCCCTCAATCCCTCAACATCTATATTTTAATAGCTTTCCCTTAGGCCAAATTCACGCCAATTTGCATGCATTTTCCATTTTTGTTTTTAACGCTCACAAATATGCCAAAATTTACTGACGAAATTCCCAAAATTTAATTTCAGCACTGCGACTGCGACTCCGGCCTTGCCAAGCTCAAGCTTAAGAGCCTACAACAGCAACAACAACCTCACGAAATACGGTTTCACATCAGCGCTAGCCAGCGCCGACTGGTCAACCACACAGGCATCGCTAGCGGAGCGCCTAAACAGATTTCGACACAAGCAACAACAACAGCAACAAGTGAGCGCTTGGTCGATCGAAGGCGAATTATCAACGCCAGAAGACTATTACAAGCATTACAGTGGCGCAAGTGATTCCAATAGGCACAACAACAATCAGCATTACAACAACAGTGCAGCCAGTAGTGCCAATAAACCAACGGTACTCGAGCGCAGTGAATTAATACCCACTGCGGACACATACACTTCAGCCACAGAACAACAGTGTCCATCATTGCTCCAAGCGAGATTCGTTAATAGCAAGAACAACAACAATTACGTTGGACAACATCATTATAAGCTAAGTCAACAAAGTGCGAATGTTGCAACATTTGATGCAACTGAGTCATCTTCCACTCCACTAGCTTGTTACACGAAGCCGGGAAAACGGAGGCGTGTATTAGTGCGCAGGCGCAACAACACCGACGAACAAGCAACTTCTACAACAACTACCTCAATCAAGTCGCCCAGAGTAACAACAGCTGGCCGTGTAACGGCTGAAAGACAACAACGGACAGCAGCGGCAACAACACAAATTTGGTTTCTTTCATTTTTCCACAGCATTGGCCTAGGCAGCTTTGCCGAGCATGTTGCCGTGCAGTTAGGCGTATGCCGCAGCAACAGTAGCAGCTTTAGCAACGAAACGTTGCATACAAGTAGGCGTTCGACGCCAACGCCTCACACAATTCCCGTCGAGAACATTCCAAAGCGACGCTCATTCGACGTAATGGGTCTGCTGCGCAGCATGAAGCTTAAAGACCGCCTCGCCATTAGTCTGGGTGCAACCCTGATACTGCTGACGCTGCTGTTGGTGGTCGATGTGCAGATGGATTTCGGCGTTACGAATCGGCATTTATTACAGCAGCAGTCACGTGTGCGTTATGTAAATGAAAATGATGGCGGTGACACTGGTGGCACTGGTGCCTTCAGAGACTTCAAACGAAAATTCCTGCAAAAGAGGTGAGTACTTGAGCCGTATGTGTTAATTTGTGGGCGTACGGGTGGGTGTATGTGTGCTTAGAAATGGTTCAAGCCATGTGAAAGGCACTGTCGGGTCACTGCTGTCAAGTCGAATGTAGTTGATGGACGAGCGCCTTGCAAATGTTGACGCAAATGAGGTTAACAGATGATTTGCGAAAAGTAAAGCGTTGACATTTCGTCTTCTGGTGCGATGTTGGCTTCCATCTCATAAAGAGTGCATAGAGTTGCTACAACCCATATTGCTTTAACTCATATCAGCCATTAAAGTTTTCGGATGTGAAAATCTGGCCTAAAGATAAGTACACAATGCTTGAAAGTTGTTTTGTGGTAAAAGCTTCATTCTTCTCGATGGAAACATCGAAGATTCTTTAAAGTGTTTAAATGAAGAGCCGAGTTGACTTTGACATATCGTTCTGTCTGACTGTCTTTCCCCCAGCGGGCAGGAGATAGAACTTGCCCACGGTACAGTATGCCTATGTGTTGTTTGGCTTGCCTCCAAATATCAACGTAGTGTTGTCAGAACTAGTGCTATAATACCCAGCTTGAACTGATATTTTCGACTTTGAACGAGATTCTTTCTAATAAATTCATTGAGTATGATGAGTACTCAACTGGTAGTTGCAGAACATACAAAGCCTGATTGTACACTTAATTCTAGTTCTGCTCATTGGTTGTGGCCATTTGGGGAGATTGGTGGAGGCTGTGGTTTAAACTTAAAGGCAGGTAGAATTGAAAATTCAGTTAAGTGTGTGGTCGCACTGCGATCGGTATGCGGGAAACACAGCACAGCAGAGATTTTAGGTAGACTCGAACCCGACCTTTCCTTCCATCTGAACAATATCAACCAAATAATACTTGAAAACTGCTTGTATTTGGGGCGCTGATCAACCATTGTTTTGATCTATGTGCTTTTAAGCACCGTGGGGTAAGGACGTCATCGAAGGTATTCATGTAAAAACACAATGAATGTTGTCTGTCTATCAATATGCATACTTATTAGTCCCTCAGCTTTTGAGACGTCGATCTGAAATCTGTCAAACGTCTTTTGCTGCCCAAGATGCTGCTTGATGGAAGCGTAGATATCGGATATTTTTAGGAAAAACTGTTTTATTTGCCTAGAATCTTCTCGAAATTTCCCATGGATTGCTGCCCGAAGTTTTTCTTCAATCTCTAGACTAATACACACTAAACTAGTGCACCGTTTCTAAACTACTCTCACCGAAATCAGTTTTCGCCATCAGTCTGACATCAATTCCAAATCATTGCCATCTTTAATAATTAAATGAAACAAAGTTGCCATATTTCGTTACTTCTTTGGGGGCAACGTGTTATTAACTACCAAATTTTGTAAAAATAATGTTTATCTAGCTTTGTGTTATGTACCGTTACGCACACTTTATTAGTATATTAATACGGAAGCGTCGAAAAGCAATAATGTTACCTGGACTAGCTGTAAATAACCTATACAAAGCAAACGTAATATTGACGGCAACAAAAGGTAAATGATTTCAGCCATCAAACGGCAACGCAACAGGCAGCATAAAAAATGCAATAAACCATCATAAGCTGGTGCCATGCCAAAAGCTTTAAAGCTCAACCTTTCGTCGACGAAACATCGAAAACAGCCAGTGAAGTATCGAGCAAGTCTCAAGCCAGCCAAGGCCAAAGTAGCGCCAAACATCATATTACTTATGGGTTATGTGGCCTGGCAGCGCATGCAGGATCTGCGAATTGACGGGGGCTAGGGCGCCGGTGCCAGCAACATTTTTGCCACTCATAATATTAGAATGGGCGCTTGTTATTGGCATTGTGCTTATTGTGTGGGTTTTTGTTGTAGTTGTTGTTGTTGGCATTGCCGTTGTTTGCATTAAACGCTATAAGCCATCTTCTTACTTGTCGTCTTAACAGCATTTGCTGGCTTAGTGCACACTCTGCGCCGCCGCCGCCTCTGTTGTCGCTTGCAGCCCTGCGGTTGTGCTGTGCGCTGGCTGGCTGCCTGGTGGCTGGTTTATGCTGTGCCTTTAATGCGGTTGCGGAAGCCAAGTAATAAAACATCCAAATGGCGTAAATTGCGGAAGCAGCTAACGTAAGGAAATGCAGCGGCCGGTGTAGCTGCTGCACAAAAACAACGCCAATAGCCCTTGACGGCCGTAGTCATAGCTTAGGCCATGGGTAAGCGCATAAACAATGGCTTGGTGTATTTGTAGAGAGGAGCATTGCCGGGCGCGCATGCATATGTACAGCTCTACGTGGCGCCAGAAGCAGCTGTGGCACGAGCAACAGCAATAGCAACAGCGCCGGCTGCATTAAAAGCTACTAATGCCGTTACACGAAAGCGCTGCATGGCGGGCAACCAGCAAAGTTATTGCAGCTGCAACAAAGCAGCGCACTGACTAACGGTTTCTTTTGAAGGCGAGAGTGTGAAGCCGGCGGTAGGCGGCATGAAGGCGGGCTGGCGCTAAATATGATGTCAAGCAATCGGTGTTGGCTGGTGATACGCCTCACCGCAGGTCCTTTCTGCAATCCCTTTAATGTGGTAGATGCGGATTTGTGTGCGTTCAAAGCGCTAGCGCCGCTAAGACAAAGCAAAGTATCGAGCTTGTTGCAACACAGACGTTGGCGTGGTTGCGCTTGCTGCCTTAGACCACTACTTAAACGCTAAAACATTTAATTAATTCATAACTTCTATGCACATTTTCATATATATGAGTGTGTGCGTGTACATATGTTTCTGTACTGGCTTTAAGCCGCGCTGGCGTATTTAGCGTTTCATGGCTACTTTGTGCAATGCGAGCCTTGCAGTTGGCTCAAAATTGGCTTCGAGCGCAATGAAATAAAGTGCAGTTTAAACGTTTGTTGCTGTTGTTTTAGCCGTGGTTAATTATTGTCTCAAAATGTTTTGGTTTCGTTTACTTTGGCAAAGCCAATGCTGGCTTAAGCCAATGGTCGACTGTGAACGCCAAAGTTTCACGATGAAATTTATAATATATTCTTCCGGCATATCAAATCTCTTTGAAGCTATTAGGCAGCAATTTATTTGAATTCACTGACTCGCTCACTCCTTAAAAAGGTAAACTTATGCTATGTGTGTAAATAAACAATTCCTTGCCATTTGGAACAACTTCGGAGATAGTTTTAATTGTCAGGAACTATAAAATTCGCATTTCTCATTTTCCGGTTTTCTGCCCATCCTTCCATAGCTTCCACAGCTTCCTTATAGATAAGTGGCTTTCACTTTGTTTTTTAAATTGTAAAACTTTGAAACTTCGGCTTGTGTTTCCAAGTCAGCAGGTGTCAGACGCCTTTTCAATTTGCCTTTTTCTTGCGAAAACAATATGAAATCGCAAAGTTTTCTTCCTCCTTAAGCCCTGTGCGGCTAACTAGTTTAAAAGTGCGCTATTGAAATTTTTTATTTTGGGATAATCGCCTCGAGCTTCTTGACTCTAAATAGCTGTGTACATATATATGTATGTCTTTATATGGTTTTTCGCAGGACAGAAAAGTCTTATGCAAACAAAACAGTGTAAAAATATATATTCATCCAACTTACATACTCGCACATGTTTCTGAAGAAAAATTGTATTGTGTTATACTTTTTTCCCGGATGTAATTGCGTTTCTCTTTCCACTAGCAAATCACAAAAAAGTTTCTTTAATGGCATCAGAATTTAAGAGGCTATAGCCGCTTTCTGCAGAAACATCACCAATTTTATTAAAGAAATGAATAATGTTATTTATATAATATATATGCACATACTATATATACAGAGTTTTCCAAAAGGGATGATATGATTTCTAAGTGTCGTTTCACATTTTTGTGTGTCAAATCTGTAATTATTTCTCATTGTATTCAGTAATATTTACAATTTCATCATGGAGAGATATACGCAAGAATATAAATTATTCAATTTTATTGTCAAAATATCATTCTCAATTGCAACTTTGAGTGCGATTTTGTCATTCTATGATCGAAATAATCGTCCACCTGTGTGTGTGTATATTTTCTTTACGTAATGTTCAGGTGTAATAAAAATTTTGCTGACATTCAGGCAAGTGTTGCTGAAGAACGCAATTTGTCGATTCCAGGACGACCTCAAGAATGGGGACTGTCTCACACCACAACCTGGCGGATTTTGAGAAAAGATTTGGACTTGCATCCGGATAAAATTGTTCTTACTCAAGAAATTAAGCCATTGGAACGACTTCAGGATAACGATTTTTTTTTTATAAAATCATCTTCTCCGGTGAAACTCACTTTTATATGAGTGGTGCTGTAAATACACAAAACTGTCGTTTATGTTGGGAAGAAATTCACAAAGTATTCATGAATAACCATTACAGTCACCTTAATTGACAGTTTGGTGTTTTTTGGTCTGTTGGAATCATTGGTCCGTACTTCTTTTGAAACGATTTTCACAGTTACTATCAATAAAAATCGGTATAGATTGACGATAACCAACTCCTTATGACCGCAATTGGAAGAAATTGAAATCTTGGAGAAAAAAGAAAAGACATTTTGACAACATTAGGTTCCAACAAAACGGCACTACATGTCACACAGCATTTGAGACAACCCAATTATTGCGAGAAAAGTGTGGAGATTCGATTATTTGAAGAAATGGTGGCATTGAATGGCCTGCAAGAAGTTGAGGTTTAAAACCATTAAACTACTTCTTGTGAGGTCAATTGAAGTCATTGGTGTATAGCAATAAACCAGACTCTCTTCAAGTTTAGAAGTCAATATTGAACGTGCTATTCATGGCACACGACTTGAGTGAGACTTTAGTGAAAAAAAGTACCCGAAAATTAGAAAATTGGGTTCATCGCCTTCGTTCCTGCAAAAGAAGTCTTGGAGGCCAATTGAATAATGTTATATTCAGAACATAAAGTAGTGTGCTTGGAAAAAACGAGATCTGGAATCACGTCACTCTTATTTGAAAACCCTGTATAAATCATGAGGATAACCAGCTGAGTCGGTCTATCTATTCGTCTGTCCATCTATATGTCACTTATATACGCGAACTATGCTTCGAAATTTTGAGGTATCGATCCGAAATTTTTCTCACGTCCTATTTACGCCAATAAACCGCTCATTACCGGACCACCATTGCATATATGTACATAGTTGCGAGACATACTGATCGATCAATTTAGTTACTTAAGTCTGGACATAGTTTTCTACACATTTTTCGCTCCCGGTTTTCAACAGCAAATGCGCTAAAATACTTGTTAATTTTGATATTAAATTTATTAAAAAGACCCCAATGCATTTATTTTAGGTTCAATGAAATGAGAGTTCAAAATGGCTTATTTACGCCTCCCATAATAATTCTAAACTCGTAATAAATTTCGTCAAATTTCTCCATATGACTTAGAAAGTATAGAAGATAGGTAGAGTGGCTGTCTGACGACGTACAAACCCGTTGTGAAACCACCGACACTGAAATCCTCTGATTATCTTGACTCCTCTCAGAACCAATCCGTGCTTCTGATGAAGTTCATCAGTACAAAAAGTTTTATCTGCACATCCTTCGAAATATGGTATTCCAAGACTGCTGACAGTGACTTGTTAGCACTTCTACCAGAGTTCTTATGGCATTGGTTTTGAATTTTAATAGTCGGCATGTGTGGTCCATATTCCATTTATGCCACGTTTGATTGCTTGTTGTGCAAGTTAGGGATTGACATAACATGTGTACCGATTAAATGTCTACAAGTAGCCAGAAGCCTCTTTACTGAGTTTAAGTATATCTTAAAGAATTTTTATAGAAATTAAAACAAAAATGATTCTTAATTAGAGAGGACTCACATTTTAACTCAATGTGTTATAAATTTCTCTGTAATGACTTCATGGAATATACAGAGCGTAATTCGCAAAGTATATTCAGTGAAGAACAACCTCTGAAAGACTAACAGAGATTCCGTTCGTCAGCCTAATAGAAAAAGTTTTCCATCCTGTATGCATTTCGTAAGCTGAATAACAAATTATTGTCTTCTGGAGTGTTACTCGTACAAGTATAATAGACTCGATATTGTAGGAAAAAATGTTTCCTGAAGTGTGCCTTAAACTCCATCCGTTTTTGTGTGCGCTATTTGCATAAATGCACGAAGATTAAGTTTAATGATATCTGGAAGTTCGCCCATAAACGTTAGAATATTTTCTTTAAATTACAAAATTAGCATACCAAATGATTATTTGTTGCTTCACAAAAATGTGCATCAAATTTGGACATTTTGTAGAGAAGTGCGGAAGTAATCTGCTTTCAACACATTGCAAGGTAATTTTGATTATCACTTTGGAGTGTGAACACATCTAGAACTCACTTCTGTTGAAATGGCCCATCAACGCAAGTGCATTCAGCTGCCATATACTTTGAGCGTTTTGCAGCGGACTTTCCAACGACCCACTTGCGATGACACTTTGCTCCGAATAATGTTTAGAGTATGCAAAATAGGTAAGCTCCACAAAGCTCGGCAGGAAGGTGCGAAAGTTTCCGAGTAAATTCATTTGCATATGTGAATGTTTAGGTGTGTGTATACACGCTTATATAATAGTTTGTTTGTTTTAATATAAACAAAAATATATATTTAAGCGATGTGAAGAAGTATGAAGTTGACTCAGTCGATATAACCTCAAAGAAAAAACTTCGGAAACTCTCACCTCATCAAAATTATTGCCAACCAACGAGCTTGGACCAAAGTTCAAGTAGTTATGTCAAGCTTTGTTTATGTTTGATACTTAGCATTTATTTCTAATGAGAACTAGAAGGAACGTCAGCGAGGTTTCAAGCTTCTAATTTACAGTGAACTTTTTTGCCTTTGCTCTCTCTCTCTAAAGAGAAAATCGTAAAATATTTTTAAACAACTTTATACTTATACACGAGCTGCCGTCTCAACTAGATTGAGGCGACCTGTCATTAGAATAGTAATACAAACCCATACAAATAATGAAACATGTCGCTTATTCAAAAATATTAAGCTAAATTTTCAGTCCGTTCTCCGCTCACTATATTTCAGCCAAATTCACAACTTAATCTTTCCCAATATGCAGAAGTTTGTGGAAATGCCGCATTGCATAATTTAACAGCAGCAACAACTGCAATGGCAACAGCAAGACTGCAGCAAGTGAAACAATGAAGCGGTTAGTGCATTTCAATCTTTGTTTGTTGACAAAACTTCACGCATATCAATTTCGCCCGCTGCTCTCTCGCCACTCTTGCGGTAACTGACAAATGCCAACTTTAAAACTTGACTCCGAGGGTGGTGGTGACAAAACTTTTGGTGGCCAAAGATAAGAGACAAAGTTAAAGTGAGATCACTATTTGCTTCTTTGTGCTTGTTTCATTCGTGTCTTGAAGAGATTTTACAATTTCGTTTTGTAGTTTTTATTTGTTTTTTTTTTGTTTTTGTTTTTGTATTGTACTAAGGGAACTATTGAAGCTCTGAATCGACAAATGCCTAAGGCGCAGGGTTTCTAAGTAGTCAATTCTGATTTGGGTTGGAAATGCAAGTAACTATAAAAATATTATGTGTCTGGAATCACTGAAATTCTTTATTCCTGTGAAAGCACAATCGATTCCATTATGTATGGAACTCGAGTTCTTTTGGCCACCATGGCCACCATGCGAAAGCTTGCAGAAATCCAGACTCTGAACCAAATTTCCGACGGTTTCCAAGCATAAATCGACCAATTCTGCTGCAATTTCGCGTTCGATGTTCGTACGAAGTTCATCAATCATCGCTGGCTGGTTGGCATAGACCATAGACTTGACGTAGCTTCACAGGAAATAGTCAAACGGCGTTAAATCGCACGACCGTCCAATTGACTTGGCCATTTCGTGAGTTAACACGTTCACCAAACGTGGTTGTGACTGTCGCTGTTGAACCACATATTGTCCAAGTCCATATTATCCAATTCAGGCCAAAAATGTTCGGTAATCATTGAGCGGTAGCGATGCCCATTCACAGTAACGTGTCGATCTTGATCATCACGGAAGAAGTACGGCCCAATGACGCCGGCGTCCCATAAACCGTACCAAATCGTAATTTTTTCGGGTTGCAATGGTGACTCACGGAGTACATGGGGATTGCTGCCTGAGCAATGACGCATATTTTGCTTATTGACGACGTCATTCAGCCAGAAATGAGGATTACTTTCAAGTTGTTGCTCAGCCCCTTTCACGAATATACGACGATTCTGGTGGTCAAGCGGCTTCAGTTCTTGCGTCAATTTGATCGTGTAAGGATGTAGGTCAAGATCTTTTCGCAATATTCGCCACAACGACGTCACAGTGTGAGAGAATGATGTGGGTCTTTCTCAATTGATGGTATTTGACGAATGCATTATATTCGGCGTAGGAACCTTCTACGAAGAAATAAAATTTCCTAAATACAGTATAGGTTTCTTCTATCGATATCTAAACATGTTGCACTTGTTGAATCACTAATTAGCATTTAGAGTCATTGCCGCTTTAAATAAAGTCACCCAGGCGCAGCAAATGCAGGTTGCTCTCACTCCAAATTAGTTCATCAATTAATTTAAAAGTTCATGTGCTAATTTAAACTGTGCTAAGGACTTCGTGGTGGAATTTTTGAGTAGTTAATTGTGTTTACCCCCATCATATTTCGCTTTATTATTATTATTTTTCCATCAAACTAACTCTGCAATTCCAAACACTTATTTTCGAATGTAGAAATTAATTGCGAAAACATTTAAAGTGCTTTTATTGCGAATTGTTTTCGAAGTGGCAGCGCCGTACGAAGTTTTCGCATTCGGCTGCAGCGCCGACAGGAGCAATGAATGCAAAGGAGTACATACAATTCCACACATCCACACAACCGTACATGCCACCCATTGAAAACACTCAACGACTACTTGCCGAAACTCTGCAGAGAGCGCTTGATGGCAACTAGTTTTATTCACTCGCTCATCAACCCAACTCGACTCATCAATGCCGGCTGCGCTTCTATCTCCAACATAAATAGCACACATGCATATCTGCTGCACACCGCTCATCAAACACACGTACGCGCGTTGCTGTTCGTCGCCGAGGCGTATTGCCACTCGCTTCGCTTTCACGAAGCCATAATTATTTTCCAGAAACTTTTATTGAAACTAAACTAATTTCGAAACAAGCAGCAGTGACGCAACAACCAACCAACCAACAACTTGAGATTTTCAGTAATTACAAATTTTGCATAATCTCCTGCCTATGTTGACGGCATCATCGTCACCGTCAACGCCAGCGTCGCGTTGTCTATGTCCTACATCCCTTAGCCGTGTTTGACGTTGTTAGCATAGTTTTACTAGTGTTTATCTCTTCTCAAAATGTTTCATTTTGTTATGCAATTATTTTTATTTGCAGCAATTCATCCGGTTCAAAGGAGACAGCCACGCCGACAACCACACAATCGCGCCCTGCAGGCACTGCGGCAGGTGGCAGTTCGGCGGACGTGGCGGCGGCGGCGGGTGCCGGTACGAGCGGTGTACAGCAGGATGCAGCAGCTAGAGAGGATATGTTGGCGATCCAGAAATTGGAGCGGGAACCTCATGATCCCTTTGACGACTTGTTCCGGCTGCTGATGGGCCTGGACAAAACCGACTATTCGCACGTGTTGATCGATGATGATGGGTCTGTGATAACGGAAAACCCAACTATCGCTGAAATGACGGGCCTGAAACCAAGGTGAGTGCTAGATCTCTGTTTTCTAAACGCAATAAGAGTGTGATTTTGAGGTCGCTATATATTTTTTTTATAACTGATGGCAGTTCTTGTGCCAGAAACATGCATACGGGTGTGGTCAAGTCATGAGTTAGCTTATTAAATTTAATACTACATATATCACTTTGTGTTCATTGCTAGCAATACTGAACAATTATCTTGCGCCAGTGATCCTACCACGAGACCGTTCCCAAGACAGTCGGGTCCACGTAACCGAAACGGATGCGGATCTTTTGTTCGGCCAAGCGCCGGGAACTCGGCAGAATTTTGACTCTTCAACAACAACATATAACAAGTACTTTGATAATTCGAATGATTTAAGAGGATGCTTCATATCGCAAGTCGAATAAATTCGATAATGGAAAATTTTGTGCGAATGAGTTAAACCGTTCCACCATTTCCATTATTATTCGGAAAGCCTTGTATCGATGCTATATTCGCCTTGCAAACATTCTGGTAGTTTCCGAGAACTTTTAGCTTTCGGTTCCGAGTGAACTTGGATTTCCCTTACTATTTGTACATGATTACTTACACTTCTGCATTGTTGCCAGACTGACTATTCGCACTCACAACTGCTGCTGTGCAATCTATTCAGCATTTCGGCAGCGCTGTAAGATCGCAATTCCGCAGGAATACCGAGCAATGTAACTCAGTTACGTAATCAAAATATATGTATAGATACATACATACATAGAATATGTGCGTATAAGTATGATTGCGAGTATCAAAAAGTAATGACATTCATCCGGATTTCTTCACGCATGCAATTTCACATTTCGTGAAAGCTTCGCAGTGGATTCAGGAGCGTAATATATTTATGCGCATAACGGCATATGTAGCGCTTTTTCCGTGTCTCATTGTTTTGTAATTCCCTCGGAAAATGACGACTTGCAGAATATGGATGCTATATAAATTCATAAATGCATGTGTGTGTGTGTTTGCGGGCGTGTGGAGGTGTGGCAACCGCAGCAGCACAGCGGCAATTGTGAAATTGCTGTGTCACTATTAATTCTTATGTGTTGTGCGGCGATAGGTGAGTGGCATCCTACAAGGTTTTGAGGTTCATACTCCGGTTTGTAGCGATATCTCCTTACTTAAGCAGATGCATTTATAAATCTATATATACATATATATATATGTATATAGGTATTTAGATTTGTTGGCGCATTCTACATCATGCAATGTTTCACGAAATGCACGGCATTATAATTACGTGGATATTTTGCCGACCTGAGCAATGTCTAGGTATTTCAGTCATTTTAGTGCCTATGTATATGCATGGGTTAAGCATGTAAGCTACTGCTACCGGGATAATGGCACAACGTCACATTCTCCGCTCTTGTATGTGTGTGTATGTGTGTGGTGGGTACTAAAAACGGTGTGGCATAGTTTGCGGTGGTTTGACATGGCATTGCGAGACACCGACTTCACGATATAATATAGCGAATGACATTGCATTAATTTTTTACCGACACAGCATTTTAATCTCGCGAATATATAATATACTTCACAGGATCATTTCTGTAGTCAGTCTTTATTTACTTTCTTTGCAAATCTCGCGAATTTTTGAACCCAAGGCCAATGCCTTCCACATGGTTTTTAATTTTGATCAGAAATTGTTCCCTCTTGGGTGTAAACTATGGCATATAAGTCATTTGTGTTTGTCAGTTGTATTTGAAAGCAGTCCCACAGGAAATAGTCCAACGACGTTCACCAAATTCGGGTTTCAATAAATCAATTGTGGCATTCGCTGTGTGGCTTGTGGTGCCGTCTTGTTGCAGCAACATGTTGTCCAAATTCATATCATCCAATTCGGGCCAAACATATTCGGTTATCATTGAGCGGTGCCGATTCCCATTCACTGTAACGTGCCGGTCTTGATCATCACGGTAAAAGTACGGCCCAATGACGTGGCCGGCTCATAAACCGCACCAAACCATAATTTTTTCGGAATGAAATGGTGACTCACGGAGTACATGAGTCTGCCTGAGCAATGACGCATATTTTGCTTATTGACGAAGCCATTCAGCTAGAAATGAGCCTCATCGCTGAAGGTGATTTTTCGATGAAAATCCGGATAATTTTCAAGATGTTACTCTGCCCAATTCACGAACATTCGACGATTCAGGTGGTAAGAGGCTTCAGTTCTAGCGTCAATTTGATCTTGTAGGAATGTACGCCAAGATCTTTCTGCAAAATTCGTCAGAACGACTTCACAGAGTCTCTTTAATAGATGCATTAGCGGCAGAAATATTCCCGACACTACGAGCACCCTGGCAGGTAAACATTTTGCACTGCGCCTGTGTATTCAAATTTTCCACTAGACGCTCAATTGTTGATCTGACAGGACGATTATGACTACCATAATTTGGACGTGGCGCTCTTAAAGTTATGTTTACTGACTGCAAATTTCGGTAGTAAATTTTAATAATTTCGACTCGTTGTTGGATCATATAACTTGCCATGATGAAAGGCCAAGCCTTACTGAACAGAAATGCCGAAAAGCGGGAAAAATAATGCCGTCGTTCGCTGTCCCAATCGGTCTACTTTTGTAGCGTGGCCATTACATCTGCCGCTTATTCCGTCCTTGCAAAGATGAAACCTCAAATTGTCGAAGTAGTAGTATTAATGAATTAGAAAGTAAAATTTTTTTATAGGTGGTCATGTAGTCTGATAAAAGTGATTAACCAATCTGAAAGGGCTTAAAGGTTCTATAAAAACTCGTTATGTCGGCCAATATCAATACGCTCCTCAGAAATGTGAGAAGACCTGAGCCAGGTAGAGTATTTGGTTTCAACAGCGCCAACGCTAATCATCCATACAATTTTATGATTTCCTTATACCAAAAGTTCTCTAGATATTCAGTATTCACCGCATTCCCAACTTGAGCGCCACTGAGCTGCGAGTTTCAAGTTTCAGCTGCGCTCGTACCATTCCTCTCCTTACTTTTCTCAACTTGAGTAAGGAAATATTGGCTTATGTCCTGAAATAGATAATATTAAAAATATGCTTTAGTGCTTGTTTGCATATAACCATATTACATAACCATACCGTATTACATAAGTATGCCTGCGCTAATTTATATTGCAGCAAGGCTTTTAGCCTTATTAAAAATGCAGCGCTCGACCTTAACAATTATTTATATTAACTTTAATTATTCCAGCAAGGTGGAGCTGAGCGTGGATTTTTCTGATCCCTGCCGGCGTTTGTTCGCGAATGTCTCTAAGCTTTGGTTTAATACCACGCCATTTTTATTATGCAGCACGTCACATAGTTGCCTTGACAGCTGCTATTATTATGCCGTCAAAAGCTGTTATATTAAATGTCCCTTACAGCTTCGATCGCAGCAGAATCTGCGAAAGCCAAATCGGTGCTTAAATTTTCATGTTGTTGACGTGGTGGTCGCTGCTTGCGCTGGCTGCTTATTGCGTAAAGTTTGTCAGCTCTTTTGTTATCATAACAACTCTTTCACGACTTTTTGACTGCCTATCTGGCGCTCTATTCAAGGCATCTTTGTGCGTTTCTGCTCGCTGAATGGGAAGCGGAAAGTTTTCTGTTGACCATTTTGTAGCTATTTGCATTGTGTTGGTGGCTTAATGCACTTGGTACAGTTATTTGGGACATCAGCTGTTTAGTAATTTCTAAAATAACTAGCTACAATTCTTTTGTGAAAGCATTTCATTGTTCACTCTCCATAAAGTGAAGGAAATTCTTACAATTGGGTTATAAAAGTTGCCAATTTCAGCCTTGTACCAATAATAATTTATAACTGTGTATAATATGAATTTTAGATAGGCTTTTTATCGAGAGATCAACCTAAAATCTGGAATACTCCAGGCTGAAGACAAAACTATCTAAATATGAACCTCAATGCACAACTGAATGAAACGAAATTAGACTTTTTAAAGCGTCGAAAAAGTCTTTTCGTATTTCTAATCAAACTTAAACTTATTTTTGTTATACTCATAATAACAAATAAATAAACAAATATGTACCATTTTTGCCATTTTTCCTCTAGAGACATTATTCCGTCAGTGTGACTCGAAATTTCGAAATTTCCAGAACGGAAGCGAGCGAATCATTGTTGTGCTACACGAACTGATACAGCATCGTCTTTGTAAATTTCACAAATTTCATTGGTGGCTTGCGTGGCATTCTTCCTTTTTTTATACAAAAAATTTAAAATATAGCGAATTTCTTCATTATTTTCAATCATTTTTGAACCGTTGTAACTTTTTTTCAACTTCCCCGAATTTATTTTTTTGAAATGAAGCTTAAAATCACACCCTTCCAACACTCTATGCTATGACACAATGTGATAGGTGGCACTGGAGCTATACGACTACAACGACATCTATTGGCAAAACACGAAAAGACTTTTTCGACTACCGATATTTTAGTCTTTTTCAATATCCAAAATCTTCATAATATAGAGTACGCCAGGCTGAAGACAAAACCACCGAGATGTAAGCCTCAATGCAGAACTGAATGAAATCAAATTAGATTTTTTAAGAATTTTTAATATTTACAATCCACAGCTCACCATAGTCTCTATGAAAAAGATTTAATTCTGCATAAAATTTCTGAAAGATTTTATTTAGTTTGCAACAAACTGATTTTAATCTGCCATGCTGCTGAAGCTGCTGGAGTCACAAGCAGCTCGCAACCACAATATAACGTTATTTGTTGTGGCACAAACGAAGGCACCTTCTCCGCTCCCAGCGGCATAGCGGACACGTAGTTGATGGCGAAAGGCGCTCAGCGGGTTATTTCAAATCGTTTTATACACTAAGCTAATTTGCTTTTGCCCATTTTTACTCGGCGCGTGCTCTCATCCACCAGTGGCATTGATGCCATCTTGCCTTCATACCCAGTTGTACATATGTACATATATAGACATGTGTATATGGAATGGTGTGTATGTGTGTGAGCATTTGTGACACTGACACATTCATGGTGGGGGGCGAATTTGTAGTGAAAGTGCAAAAAGAGAAACTGATTTTTACTGATTTTTATTTGTGTATGTGTGTGTGTTGGCTTGCGATGCCAACACCAACGCGTGCAACACTTCAGATCTACAAGAATGTTGCACATTTAATTTACGTGACTCAATTACAAAAGGATTTATTTTTCATAGCGTTTTCGTGTATAAATTAGAAAAGCGTTTGCCACGTCAAAGCTTTCGAATTCCTCACGCATTTCGTGCAACCCTCGGCGTAAAGCAAGTTGATTTACATATAATGGTTGAGTTTGAGAAGCTGTGCGCGCTCAAATAGAATTGGTTTTCAAACAAGTGAAGTAGAAAGGAATTAATAAAATATTATAAAATTAATGGTGTGTGAGATTTTGCTTTTGATACCTTTTTTTTAATAATGCTTAGAGTATGACGGATTACAGAAATTATTTGAAGTGTTACACCAAAAAAAATTTACTAAAGTAGTAAATTTAATACTCACTTATCTATTGCTTGCTATGGTACTCAGTACATGAACCCTCTTCAGTTTAGACTTGCTTTAGGGTATACTATATATCGTCACTTATGCGCAAAAACGTAACATTACTTTTCATAAGTTTACAGGAGAAGGAAAAACGATATAATAGAAACCATTAATATTGAAATAAAATTTCAGTTTTGGATATAAAACGGTTATATATTGGTTATATATGGGTTAAAAATGAAAACGGAAGCCGAAAATTTTGTGCTACATATATGTATGTATGTAATATGATGTAGTGAATCGTAAGCAATAAAAACCTGAATTTCGATTTCTTGGATGAAACGTAGTTTCACAGTTTAGGTGACGATATGTACATATGTACATATAACAAATCAACTGTCATTAACAGAAGTGAAGTGGAGAGAGAGATACGACTATAAGTGCGTAAAGGACCAAGTTTTTATAAAATTATTTCACTGTTGATCTCAAAATCGTTGCATTGTGTGCCACACGTTAAAAGCCAATTAATTGTAAAATCGTGCTTTAGCGCTAGAAAAGTAAGAGAAGGAGTGTGGAGTGTACTTTTAGCACTAACTAGAAAATAAATTTATACAAATTTATAAAGCAAATATATCTTTTACATATTTGTTTTACAGATTAAAATGATTTTTTTTTATAAATGTTATTATCTAACTTATGAGTATGCGATTGATGCAGCTTTTTAAAATAATGTATTATGCATATTATTAAATGGGGTTTCACACATTATTATATTATTCTCAATTTAATTTGTTCTTCCTTTTCTCAACCCATATTACAACACTTTGCATATAATTCCAAAATGCTTAGAAAGTCTACGATGTATCAAGAGTTAATTTTATGCTTCTCCTTGTTTAAACGGATTGTCAACTTGGCGAAGAAGTTTGTTTCAAACTGCACGCGAACACAAATCAAAAGAAGGCGCTATCGTGGTATTTATTTAACTTCCACAGAGCGTGCTCACGGTGCCTTAGAATAGTTGCACACTTATGCGTTTTGTATTGAAACATGCGGAAAATGCAAGTGAGAAGGGCGCAAGCGCGGTAAAACAAAGCGAAGATGTAGTAAACCAACAGCTTGAAGTTCTAGTAGAATAAATGACATTTGCAATAAGATTTTAGAGAAATACAAGCCACATCAATTGCACATCAAATGTGCTGCTATTTCTTTTGTCACTTTACATAAACGCCTTATAAAAGCGTCTGAAAGGGGGAAAAATTCAACTGGAAAATTGCTAAATGCAATTTGAAATCAATCAAAGCACGTTTAATCAATCACCTCCATCAGCGTATTGAGCGTTAACACAACTTTATAAACACAAATGAGCTTTGTTAGTCAGCTTTCAGCCTCAAAGCGAGCATCACTCATACGCCACGGCGCATCCCCAAGCGCACTAACGACAAGCAAATGCTAAATGAGTGCTGACAAAAGCGCGTATGCTACATTGAACAGTTGAGTGGCTGAAATGTGTGCTCTGCGCTTACACATACATATACAAATACATATGTACACTTTAGTTTTTTCCTTATTTTCGATTTTTACAAGATACCCACACATGCGCTTGCATGCTATACCACTGCAGCACTCATAAGTACAACCCAAAGGAGCTGCTTATGGCATCGTCGTGCAACTTATCCCAATTCTTATTTATCCAATTCACTAGCAGCAGTCGAAACTTTCTTACGCAAATTTCGAAGAAACTGTAAAAGTTTCGCATGCACCTTCACCCCGCTTGCTATCTGCCATTTTGCTGCAACTTAGCTAGTGACGCGTCATACCGCTCACATACTTACGACTATTTCCGTATTCATATTTCGACTTCCTATGTTCCTTTCTTCGTTCATTTGGATGCGCCTTGTGGCAACTCGGCTGCCGCTGCCGACGTTGTTGTAGCCGGTGCCGGTGCCGGTGCCATTGCTGCTGCAGCTGCTTGTTTGCATATCATTAGGGGCAAATTGCAGGAAAACTATGCCAAAATGCATTTGGCTGGAATGCAGCCAACAGCGGAATCTACATACTTGAACATATGATAATCGTTGACCAAGTTAAGAAGTGTCCCACCAGGAACATTTATGCGTTTCTGGGATTGTGGCAATTTTCTTTTTAGTTCTGCCTCTTCGTAGTTTCCAAATTGTTTATAAAAATATGGTAAATCTGAAATGTATCCTTAAATACACGTTCTGCCACAAAATCCATCGAACTCTTTATTTGCCTCTACCATATGTTCACTGAAGATTAGTATCAGTTACTTCCGTCTTCAGCTTTATAAGCTCCAATATTATGCTCATATTATCTTTAGAAAGTAAACTAAAGTTTTGTCGTGGAATTAAAGCCAGGATACTACGAGAATCAAAGAAACTTACTGGAGTGCTAATTTTAAACAGTTTGTATTTCACAATTTGTATTCTTACATGCCGTTATTGGTCAGTGGCAAATGTCAGATGGTTGTTATGTGAACTAAACAGTCCTTCAGTGTTCATAAAGCCAAATATTTAAGTTTTTCTTTCCTTCTTACATTACGATCGTAGCTAAACTGCTCGTTGTGTATTATGAGGGCGCAGAGCACCAGCTAAGCCTTTCTCTGGAATCAACGCATTGTTTCTGTTATATGGTTATTGTTGATTTTCGAGGATACTCAGGTCATTGACAATGCTGATGGGAGATGGGAGAGAGTTTCAGGCATAACTTAGCTACCAAAAAGTGGTAAATTCAAAGAGTCTACTACAAGAGTCACTTTTAATTGTTTCTCCAAGTACATCATATCCATTTATAAAGACGTTTATATAGACAGTTATATAGGCTTTTAGCTTACAGAAATTAGTTATACTTCAACAATCTTTTTGCGAAAGTGAAAGCGAAATGTGTTTATTTTCTCAATAGTTTCAGTAAAATAATCCGCCTCCGCAAAGCGACAGTTATTTGCAGGCAGCGTGCATTTAAATACTAAAAAGTTGGAAAACATAAATTGTGCAACATTGAACTGCTGAACTTTAGCAAGCGCTGAGTGAACGCTGAAAGCGGCACAGAAATGAAATCCGAATTCTATTTACTCTCGCGTTTTTTGTGAGCACAAAGCTGATTTCACTTGCTGTTAAACAGCCAGAAAGCGCGTACTTGCAAATTTTTACTGCAAAATTCGCGGAGCCGGGGGCACGGGTGAAAACAGAATTTTTACAAAAATTCAAGTGCGATAACACACATTTTGGCGACCGCAGCCGCTTGCCAAAACATGCAATTTTCTAGCTCTGACGCCGAAATCGTCGATATGGAAATTTCATGCTTTCGGATCTGAGTTCTATTTGCATATTTACTTAAGTGTTTCTTACCCAAATTTAATATTTGTTTTCACTTTTTTTACAGCAAAAATGCAACAAATTTGGAACGTTTCCAGTGGCACATATCTAAGCGTGAGCTCTACAAGGAGGACGACACTATTGTGGACGAAGTGATTCATGATATGATCAAGCTGCCGGTGCAACATGTCGGTGAGTACCTACAACAAATTTGAAAAGTGAAAGAAAGGCGTTGTTGAATTACCAACTTTGCTCCACAAAAGCGTTTAATTCGCTTTAATATATAGCATAATTAAAAATCAAAATTTAGATGAGATTTTATTGTAGCGGGATGAATTTTTATATAAGTTGGAAGTGCTCGTCACCAGTTTTTGAGCGCTTTTCCGTCCATTAATACCATAAAAAGTTGGTTAAAAAATATTTTAAAAAATATTTTAAAAATAATTTTACTGCCAAATATCCATACTTAAAATGCATTGCAGTAAATATATAGACACCTCAAAGGAAGTAGACCTGTTAACAAAGAGTCACGGAGTGCATTTTTGATTGCGGCATCCTTAATTTTCGCCCCTAAATTGGTACAAAATGTCTATGCAGTTGTGTAAAATCCGAGTATAATTGCTTATTCAGCCATGATCCTGGTATGATATAAGAGGTCACTTGAAAAGCCCTTTGGCACATAGAAGGCGCCATTAAATTTTTAGTTATTTTAGTTAGACCCATATGATTTTTAGTTAGTCTTAACTTTCAAAAGGTGCGTGAATAAATTCGACAGCTGTCAGATCGTAAGTTTGTGAATTATATCATTTTGTGTGAAACTAATTTTGCTTTTGTGATAAAAATGTATAAAACAGTATTTCGCGTTTAAATAAAATACAGCTTCTTGAAGGGAAATAATACAATTGAGGGAAAAACTTGGCTTGATGACGAGATTCCAGATACTGCCTGAGAAAAAACAACCATCAAGAATTGGTATACATAGTTCAGACGTAATGAAATGGTCCCGAAGACGGGACGCCAACAAGATGTTGTTACCGACGAAAACATTAAAAAAGTCAACAAAATAATGTTGGAAGTGCGTAAAGTGAAGTTTTTTGAGATGACAGATACTCTAGAGATATCAACTGAACGTGTGCATCATATCACCCAAGAATATTTGGGTATGAGAAAACTCTTTGCAAAGTGGGTGCTCACTTTTGACCAAAAACCACGACGAATTTATGATTCGGAGCAGTGTTTGGAGATGTTCAAGCGCAATAAAACTTAATTTTTACGTCAACGTCAATGTATGCAACGTGGCGCCATCATTTCATTTCGAACTCCAATCGATTGTCATCCATGATGAACCCGTTCCAAAGAAAAACACAATAGTGGGCTAGCAAGGTTATGCCGTCTGTGTTTTGTGATAGTAGGATAGAACTATTTTTTAATGACTGCCTTGGAAATGGGAAGGATCATCAGCAGCGACTATTACACACAGCGTTATTGAACCGTAAAAAGTATGAACTCGCCAAAAAAATACCGCATTTCAGCAAAAAGAGTCACAAGTCAGTGAAAGGATTATCAAAAATCCATGAATTGTGTTCTCCAGATCTGGCCCACAGCACTAGTTTCTATTCTCAGATTCCAAAGAATGCTCGCTGTGAAGAAATTTTTATCGAATGAAGAGGTGATCGCCGAAGCTTGAAGAGAACTATGATGAAAAAGCGAATTATGTAAAAAAAAATATATGTTTCACTATGATAGGACGGGAATTTTTCAATTGACCGGATATGTCTTAGCTCAAGCAAGTCAATTTCTAAAATACAAATGAAATTGATATCCGTGAGCCACAGACGTTATATATGTCTTTAGCCCCGTTTCAGAACTAAAATATTCAGTTCGCAGAAAGGTTCGTAGAAATGCATTCGTTTTTCGATGTCGTACACCCTAAAGGAGTTTGGATAGCCAAAATGGGAGGATAAGTTGTTTTTTATTGGTGTTAAAAGCTATGTCCTAACGGTTTTTATTTCATACCATACTTCCTCAAAATATCAGTGGTGGGTCTAAACTTCACTTAAGAGATTTATATATAAATTTTTTTTTTTCTAAAAGAAAGGGATAAGGGTAGTGCCATAATTTATTACTACGATACTAAATGGAAACACAATAATTCTCATACTGTGAAATAATCCACAAAAAAAATATTGAATTATCTTTCACTCTCTTTCTGAAAAAAGAAGTATTTTCAGTCGAGTTTTTCAAACACACTCCAGCGCCTATAAGTATACCACCGATTTGTGTTGGGGTACACAACGAAATGCGCTTTAGTGGAAGCAAACGCATATACTTCGCTTTAAAGCATCTTTACAGTTCGAATTAAATATTAACATGGCTTCAGTGTGTATATATTCATTTAAAAATAACACCGGTCGGTATTCTTCAAATACAGAATGACTGAAATATAAATGAATGCTCTTAAGTGCGCTACAACAAACGAAATGTACAACAATATGTGAATGAAGTCACGCAACTTCAACAATTAGCCAAACAAATTGTGTTTCCTCCTTCACCTGCTCCATTCGACACTGCCGCTCTCATATGTATGCACGTCGGCCATTCCATTACACTCGCTCATCACTCTCGTGTAGGAACGATCGCAGTCAGAGGAGCGCTGGCAGCAACTGTTACTTGGGTATGAATGGCATTACAGATGCAACCTACATAATTGCACTAATTGTGTTGTTATTCCGGTTGCTTGTGTGCGTTGCAACAATTACTGCTGTTGTTTACAACATAAAGGCGCATTCTGCCGTTTTATGCGGATGTGTGAGTAAAGTCGAAACAAAGTTGAAGGTAAAACTCGATTCAACTTAATTCAACGCGGCTTGACTGTTGCCACTTGAAGTACTAGTTGTTGTAACTACGAGTACATGATTGCTGCGGCTGCATGCTACATGAGGCAGCGATATTGAAATTATCTCTATGAGCTAAGTGAGGCTTTCGCTTAGTGTTTGCGAATTTTTACAAAATTTTATTATTTCTGTTAAACAAAATTACAAAGTGCATAATTAATTGTGAGGTCCTTAAATGAATTAAGCATTCAAATTATTGCGAAATTGCAAATGTGCTTATTTGTATTTTTACTAGAATTTATAAGCCAATTTTAGCTGCATATTTCTATCTCTTAGTATCGATATATATTTCCATTTTCGAACATTTTACCAAATTTTATTACTACAACTCCCAGCCATCAACAGTATTTAGGAATGATGGTTAAAAATGCAAATAAAAGCAAAATAGAGCAGCACAAAACAACTGCGAAAGCGTGTGTGAGTGTTTGAGCAGAGCAACTGAAAACTTTTCACCGGAAACGCAACCGAAAAACAACTATGGCTTCTCTCATTTTATTGTCTGTCAGCATGAATGCTGCGGTAAAATGTGTAGTTTCGCACTGTGTTTGTGTTTGCTGTTTGTGTTACAATTTGGATGGATTTTTTGGTCTCGGTTTCTGTTAACAACTCGGGATCAGAATAATTGCGCATTTCCCCACAAAAAACAACACGAAATGGCCGAATACGAAAAGTTTCGTGTTCTGATCGCAAACTGCTTGCTCACGCTATGCTCTTGCGTGCTACTGGTGTTTGCGTGCTTGTGTGTGCGCTCATTTGATGGAAGCAAGTGGCGGCCTAATGGTGGCTGGTGGAAAAGAGGCATCCATTCCGACGGCTGCCTTTGCGGTACGGAAACGCAACTTTCGCCTTCACTCTTTAGCGGGCATCTACTTCTCTTAAAAAAGCAAGAGTTGCCAACAATAATAACAACACTACTGTGTGTGCTCGTGCTTCCGGCACTCTTTTCTTGTTTTGTTATTGCCACACTCGAATAACTGCATATAACGGAATGCTTGTGGTTTGCACGACTGCTGCTTACATTCCTGTGCATCCCGCCTGTTAGCAGCGCGCATTTGCATTGAGTGTGCCTGAGTGCGAGCAGTCTGAGTGCTGTGCATTAAGCTAGTTTCTAACACTCTCTTCTATAATTAACGATTTATCCATTTTCCTATGATTTGCACTTTCCTAGTTAGCTTAAACTTTGAGTTGCGGAAGCGGAAGTAGCACACATATATAAATTGTTAGGCCGCTTGTGCTGGTTAAAGCTTAATTGCATATATTTTTATAACAATTATGTGGTAACTCCACACTTTTTTACATTACTTCTTTACATTCTGACCAGGGTTGATTATTATAAGTCGTTATTTTTATAAACTAAACTCAATTTCTTTCGAAAGCGTTTATTGCGGTTAACAGCACCACCTTTTGTGGTTCCTATTGCGACCTAATGGTGAACCATATTTTTATTTATACGGTTTTTTGCAATATCACATTACACTCTAAGCATTTTCTCAAAGTAGTGTCGGGGCGTATGAGTGATATTTGAAAAAAAAAATATTGTGGAATGTGACGTATACGCCCCAGTGCGTGCATATTAAAAATTACTATTTCAACTTACTTTTCAATCAGGAATTAATAATCATTGAAGATAATTTTTGAAACAAAATAAATCATACACATCGAATAAATGAAAACCATCGAAAACGAAAGAAAAAATAACAAGCATTAAAAGAAAAATAATTTGCGCGCGATCTAAAATCGGGAATTGGAAGGGGAGGTGTAGAAATTTTAAGGGTTAAAAGCGGTTTATCACGATTTCCGGCAAAACTAGAATTCTATAGAAAAAATTATATGGACATGTAATAAGTAATGGAAAAATCTATAACTTTTGTGCACAGAATTTTTCACATAACCTCAAAATTTATGTGAAAAAAGTTTATGATTTTTTTTAGTTCTATCAAATTATTTTCATTCACTTAATTTGGCGTAAGTTTACTTTGTTTTGTCCCACTGTATTCTTTTGTTTTTTTGCTAAAAATTGTTTTTCTCTTTATATTGATCTAATAGCCAAATAACTCCTAATTTGTAATCAAAAAATCTCGCGTCAAAATTCATATCTTTTTTTAAATATGAGCCTTTATGACCGCTGAAAGCTCTTCTTTGTGATGGTATCATATTTTTACCCAATCGAAATATGAAACAAATCGATTTCATTAAATTTTTCACTCGATGTGACTCTTAGGTGAGGCCGCTCTTCTACAGATTTTGTATATGTATGTATGTATGTGTTATTCTTATGTATTTTAATGTCACGTGCTCGGTTACCACATATTTACATTTCAATTATTTTTTCTCTCTTTTCAGTGCAAAAGGAGGGCGGCACGCAGTTGAAATTGATTATAGAATTTCCCAGCGACATCAAAGCGCTGATGAAGCCAATGAGGTAATTACACTATTTGCATGTGCCACATATGCCACAATTAAGTAAGTAACAGTTTAAGCGTAGGGCGAATTAATATTAACAAGGTTATTAAATGATTTTCCCTTAACTTCAATCAACAATCACAAAGAATTCCAATTCAACGGAATTCGCATTAACTGTTGACGGCGGCAATGAATTGTGAAATTGCCGGCGATATTACTGTGAATTCCAATGACCATATTGCAACCATTGCAACCATGCAGACATAAGCATCGCTGTTGGCCACATAACATGTGCTGTTGCACGTAACGGTACTCCCTGCTGCCATTTACGACGACTTTCCGCCATTCAAGAGAAATGCATATGCAGATTCCACTCGCGCATGCGCAGTCAGTCACATGCATAACTCATACGCCACGGTGGCCGCGAGTGACTTCTGTCGTTAATAGATGGTGTTGTGTGTAATGACAACGACAACAATAAACATTTTTAATCGTGGCTGATAGCAATTTATTGCAGCTCCATTTGCCAGGCAAATAATAAAAGTCGCGGCGGTTAAGGGGTTATTGGAGGGGTTTGGCGGCGCATGGCAAAATGCAAATGTAACAGATTATTACTACCTTTGATAACGTGATTGGCAATGTCAAGGTGCGTGCGGTAGCCGTCAGTGGAAAACGCAATAAATATCACGCGTTCATATGCACAATCATACGCATGTAACGGTATAGCCACGCACAACAGTGGAAATGGACACAAGTTTATTGGCTGTGTGATTGCTCTTGAAGCCGCGCGTATATGCCTACTATTGTCGGTGCTGTAAATATTGTTAAATGCAAAAATTAAACGATTTTCATGCAAACTGAAATCGTGTTCTTACACAATTATCAAGACCATCAAACTAGCTAAACTTATTTATATTGTGCAAATACTTCGACTTCAAAAATTTTATATACATATGTACATTAGGGTGAGCAACAAGAAAAGCTGATATTGAATTAACAGTTTTAAATTAACGTATATATATGGAGGAGTGTGAAGTGCAAATATCCAGACACTTTCTCATACATTGTCCAGCCTGTGCAATATTGAGGCTGAAACTTCTTGGTTAACTTAGCTTCGGCTAACCAAAATACTTAGCCGAATAATCTCCCTGAACATTAATACACTTGCTAAAACGATCATCCAATCTGTGGATCCCATCCCTGAAGTGAGAATCCGGAAGATCTGCAAATACGCTTCAACAGCCGTTATGACCTCTTCATTTGATGAAAAACGCTTGCTACGTATTAATTTTTTGAGTTCTGGGAACAAATGGAAGTCGCTGGGGGCCAAATCTGGCGAATACGGTGGATGCTCTAACAATTCGAACTTTAATTCATGGATTTTAGCCATTGTCAAAATGTTCTTGTGACATGGGGCATTGCCGTGATAAAAAGCATTTATTTCTTCTGAAAACCGGGTCTTTTTTCTGGAATTTTTTCCTTCAACTGGTTTAAAAGGTTGCAATAATATTCAGAATTAATTGTTTAACCAGTTTGTAAGTAATCCACAAGTAAAATTCCTCTGGAATCTCAAAAAACTCGTGACATAACATTCTTGGCCGATTTCCGGACACGAACTCGTTTCGAAACCGAGCAATCAGGTTCACACCACTCCTTAGCCTCTTGTTTTGATTAAGAATCATGGTGATAGACCCAAGTTTCATACACAGTGATGATTCGACGCACAAAATCCCCTTTATTATTTTTAAAACGCTCCAAATGTTGCTGAGAAAGTCGCATTCGAATATGTTTTTGTTTCATTGTTAAGGAATGCGTTACCCATTGTGCAGCCAGCTTTCTAAACCCCGAAATTTCACTTAAAATATGGCTCACACTGCCTAACGAGATGTATAGATCCTCTACTAAATCTCTCTCAGTCAATCGACGATCTTCCAAAACCATATTCGGTATTTTGGCTATGATTTCTGGGGTTGATGCACTTTTTGGACATCCTCCACGTGGATCTTCTTCAAGGCTTGTACGAACACGTTTAAGTTCAGCAACCTATCTTTCTACTGTTCTAATTGTAGGTGAACAATCATTACACACTTTCAACATTCGTTTGTGAATTTCTCTTGGTGCTACAACTTCCTAAAGAATTTTATCACTGCGCGATATTCAATATTGTCCATTGTAAAAAAATACTGTAACACAGCGACACTAAATGGCTTGTAGACAAAGAATGAATTGACAGATTGAAATGACACTTCACAAACGTTCATATGAAGAGTGTACCAACAAAACAAAAACAATTTTAAGCTCGTAGCTACGTAGCTACGCCTTCTCTTATCGAACGACAAAACTTATTGAACAACCTGGTACAAGGATATTTTATATAGATAAAGATACAGTTAAATCCATAAATTTGATATACGTTTTTTTCTTTTTGCTACATACATTCATATTATCTTTCAAAACCTTATATATTTTTACAGATTTCCCCGTGAACAACAAACTCTGCCGAACCACTTCTATTTTACGGACTATGAGCGCCACAATGCGGAAATCGCTGCTTTTCATTTGGATCGGTGAGTGAAAGAACAGATGAAACTGGCACGAATTCCACCATACAGCGTTATCCAGGCTTATGTAGAGAGCGATATGTATATAGTATACCGCTGAATTAAAATAATGTCTAATGAGTATAAAGCCGATATTCATTTTATATTCATTTCCTTATTTTGGACTCTTCACTTGTTCATTCGTACATATTATTATCCATTATCTGGCTGTAATTAAAGAGATGCGGCTTAAAAGAAAATCGTTTTTCATCCTTGCGAAATCCTTTTTATTTATGAATTGAATGTAAAGGCGAGTAAAAATTCTTAAGCCTGGAAATTTTTAATTTTCAAATGAAAATTTTAATATTCAAATGAACTTAAATGCATAAAGCAGAAATTTTGCTCGAAAAAGGAAATCGAAAGCAATGCAATTTACTGGTGAAATTGATATTCAAATTGATTGCAATGTTGTCGCCTTTCTTAAAATCTTTACTCAATGGCATAAAATCGTGGCGCGTGAAGACTATGCATGCTTAATCTTGGATTTTTTTCTGGGACAGCAAAACATTCCCCTGCCTTGGCTCAAAATCCCAAAGAGAACATGAATAACGCTTTAATTTTTACAAGTATTTGTACTCCAGTGGAGTGCAAACATGTAGGGTAAACATGTGCACCTTCAACCACCTTCTTGCCCGTTCCTTTTCTCGATATTCTGTTTTCTCTTCTTGCTACAATCAAAAACGAGGCATAACAGAGAAAGTTACATGAACAACAGAGGGCCATTTAGACCTCAATTCATTCTATAGGCAGTATAGTAGAGGTATGTTCGCCTTTGCTGCCCACTCTCTACTATTTTTCCACTTTTAAGTGTGCCTTTGGTAAGGAGTTTCTTACATGTGCTCTCATGTAGACAGAGCGATATTCTAAATTTTACAAGCCTCTAGACACACTCGCAAACATTTAATTCATTTTATTTGTATTTGTGGCACATTAATTCAACTCAAGCATTATGGTATGCCATTTTTTAGTTCGTGTTCTCGAAAGAAACACATGTAGCCTCCGCTGCTACATCTTTTTTAATTCCTCCAACAAGCAACCATCCATTTGGCATTACAACGATTACAACAAGCGCTTATTCATCGTACATTGCATTTTATTGCCATTACACCGTCGCTTAATGTGTTTCTTGCCATTTTCTTGTGTGTGTTGCTATTATTTCAAATGTACAGTTATGTGTCTTTTATTCGCAGAATTTTGGGTTTTCGCCGCGCCATGCCCGTCACCGGTCGCCTGCTGAACATTACAACGGAAATTTATCAAGTCGCCGACGACAATTTATTACGGACCTTCTTCGTCTCGCCCTCGTCGAACTTGTGCTTCCACGGCAAGTGCTCCTACTACTGTGACACGGGGCATGCCGTTTGCGGTAACCCGGACATGTTGGAGGGTTCATTTGCCGCCTTCCTGCCCAGCTTCGAGCAGACAGGACGAAAGGTGAGTGTGATTCCATCTTCATTTGTTTGTACGGTTGTGTGTGATGTGCGCATTCTGTTTAAAATAAAAACTCGAATTAGCCGCGAGTCTCTGGCAGAATGAGTAATGTGTAATTAAAAGTGGTTTCAGTAAGAAACAATTAGTAATGGTTAAGTGTATGTGTCTTTGGTTAGGGTGAGTACCAAGGGTAATTATTATCACCGTTGTTTAGAGTATTTTTCAACTCAAATAAATTGAGCTTCAAAGAAAGAACGTATGTGCTTTGTGCTTTCCCATAGCAAAAACTGACCCTCAGTAAAACACAGGGACAGTTGATTGTCATAACCTTTCCTTCAAGCGAATTACACTTCAATAATCACTTGGGTCCGCACTATAAGGTGGATGCATTAGAACCTCCCAAACAAGCTCCGAGAGTTTCGATTTTGTTGTGATACAGCAGAGATGCACAGATGGTGATTCGGTTCGGGATTGGTTTTTGTGTTAACTCATTAAACTTCCATACATCTTCTTTCCTCCCTCTCTTTACTTTTCTTCTTCTTTACGTAGACCCCACCCACGCAGTTATAGCCGACTTAACAACAGCGGGCTGTTGGTAATTTTTCTTGGGGGCGCTTTTTACGTGGCGGGTCCCAAACCCAGCGCTCAACACTTAAGAGGGATAGTTCGCCTATCACTTTAGCTCGCCTTCAAACGGTTGTTCTTTTTCTACCCAAAGGATACTTGATCGAAGACCGTAAGTCGTGAGCTGCTTGAGCCATATGTTAAAGAATCGTTTCTGGCCACTTCCAAGAATCCGAGGACTTTCGTCACTAGCGTGAACTTTTACATATGACTCCATCTTCTCCTTTTTACCAGACTTATTAACTTTGAAAGTTTATATCACACGGTTCATAAGTTCTAAGTTATAAGATTTCCTCTAGCATGATTATAGTTTGCAGTTCCTCAAGCGTTTCTATTCCATTTATAGAGTCAATTATTTTGAAAATTTGTTTCGAGTTCTCAAATGTTATTAACTTCTTTGCTTTCCTATTTATACCTCTATAATTACAACTAATCGGATTCGCAAAATTGAAGAAAAAGAAAAATAACAAGATACATGAAAATCAACTTGCACGAAATGCACATTGCCAGCACAACAAGAACAACAGCGCATATTTAATGCAGAGCAAAGTTAAGAGTTGGCGAAAGCAAAATAATGAAGGATTTTGAATACTTATGCACTTCCATGAATATATATTTTCATAGCTTACTATTTAAAGAGCAAAAACTGAAAGAAATTCAAAACGGCAGCGCAACAAATGTTAATAAGAATGGGAGGAGAGAGAGAGAAAGATTGGAGTCCCAGCGCGCTGCCAAACAAAACGCTGGTGTTTCTGTAAACAAAACTAAGTAATGTTCATAACAATAATAATAATCCACAAAGGACCACTTCCGCCGGCGCTGGCTTTACAATGCTGCTCCTTCCGGCGCTTCCCGTCGAGGGGCTGTCGCCGCAGCCGCTTGCTTTACGAGTGCAAGCATTTCCTCCGCGCAGGCCTTCCTTGTTCCGTTTGCTTATATATATGTATATATGTGTGTGTGTGTGCAGCTCTTCTTTATATGACATTCTGCTTTGGCGCTGTGCAATGCGGTGAATACAACGGGAATCACAACTGAAAAGTTAAAATTAATCCAACCTGGCCCCGGTGGTGCGCACACAAAACCCTAACGGTACTTTTGCTGAAATATGTGCACAACAACAAATTGAAAAGCAGCTACAAAATAGCTTAAGAATAAAATTATTTTAGCATGTGAAGTAAGTGAAACAGCAAAAATTATCTAGCAACCAAAAAACAAAGCAGAAGAAGAAGAGAAAAGAAGAAACTGCAATCAAACTGGTATAATAACTAAGCAGGAAAAGTTACACGCGCAAAAAGTCGGCGATATTGTTTGCTCGCACTTTTCAGTTTCCATACGCAATCGCCGACTCACTCTGCTCTTTCGCCAGCCTTCGCGCTCCACTTTCCTTAAACCCCACTATTTGCATTATCCGCATTTTCCCCCTCCCATTCGCTCCGTTTGTTCTGTTTGTATTGTCGTTATTTTTTCATCGGCTTTCTTAAAAGCAAAAGCTTTCAACTTAAGGTTCTTAAGGGCGTAAAAGCTCAAGCGAACGGTCAAAGGCAAACGGTCGAAATGCAGTCGAGCTGGCCCTCAAGTGTTACCTAGATTTTTCCAACTTTTTTGCAAGTTTTTTCCAATTTGCGTTTTTCACAAAGTTTTCTTTCATCGCGGTGTTTGTTTGTCTGGCTTTTGTTTTCTTTTGTTCGCTTTCAGTTTAAGTGCCATGTAATTGAATTAAAACATTTACCTAAAGTTAATCTTAAATCAAGTCCCTTTGAGGGTGAGCCAACACTTGAATAATTACGTGCGAATAAAGTGGCGCTAAATATTTTGCGGTAGGGAATTATTATTTTTTTTAATAATTTAGCTAGTTTAATTAGGAATTTGGGGCGACGAGTGAAATCTGTTGAAGATATTGAACACATTCAAGTGCATATAACGTAGAATATAATTTGAAGGACATTTCAACTCAAGTGGGCAAGAAAACAGTAAGACTTTGCTTATAATTTTTAACTTTTTAATTTATTATTCAAAATCTATGTCTTCATCCTCAAAGTAATTCCCCTTAGCCCCAATACACTTGCTCAAACGCTTTTTCCAATCCTCGAAACAGTTGTTAAAGACAATTACACGTTTAATGTCTCCAACTGACTTAAAACGTTTCCACGGAGCGGTCGTTCGACTTTTGACTATTAGTCACATGGAGCTAAATCAGGCGAATGCGGTGATTACAGCCCGACATTGGTTGAAAATTAGGCGAAAAACTTACGAAGAATCAACGCAGTATTCGACGGTGTATTATCGTGGTACAAAAAACAAGAATTGTCGGCCCATAATTTCGGCCTCTTTTGACAAATACCTGCGCACAAAAGACGTATAACACTCAAATAGTATTCCTTGTTGACAATTTGGCCGGTCAGAAGCTATTCGGCGTGCGCCTCACCACGACAATCAAAGAAACTGTCAACATTACCTTGATTTTTGACTTGCTTTGACATGATTTTTTCGGCTTCGGCTCACCATTCCACTATATTCGACCGGTTGAACATCTATTTCCGGGTCGTAAGCTTGGATCTAAGACTCATCGCCAGTAATAATACGTCTCATTACATCCTGACAGTCAGAAAGTATTGTTTTACTGACGTTAACGCGACGATGTATTTCGAAAAAATTGAGTGATTTTGGTCGACTCGTGTTTTCACTCTTCTTAGGCTTAAATGATGTTTCAAAATGGTTTTCAATGATCCTTCCGATATTCCAGCGAGGCCAGTAAGATCTCTGTCACTGACAGTCATTCCAACCTAGAAAAAAATATTTCGATGAATGGTGGTTTTCGCTCGAATTTTTATTAAAAAGTCTTACTATTTTTTGCCCACAGTAGTACACACTAAGGCCTGACAGTGGTCGCGTAAAATAAAAATGCTTTGTGTATTTGACCTAAATCCGATATTAAAATCGAATATATGAAATAGTGCGATTCCAGTGCCATCTATCGCTTATAGAATTGCTCTAAATATGCCGGGCAATGCTTTTGTTACATTTTCTTCATACGAAGGTACATTGTCAAGAAGTATGCTCCCCTTTTCTACCATAACTCCGTTTCTACTCTTTAGACGAAATATATTTTCCTTCTGTTTCTCTGCTCTCTCTGAACATACACGGAGGTCGAACATGGTCGAATGATTTCATTTCTTCAATAATAATTTTATAAATTCATTCTCACTAAAGCAACAGTCTTCATTAACCATTTCTCATGGTCTCCCACTTTTTCTAAGCAATCGCCTGTGTATTGGCAGAACAAGCTTGCAAGTTATGTTCGACGAAAGTTCCATATTCTCTGTTTACATTTGAAATTATCTCGATTGAATTCGAATTTTAAGCACCGCTGAACTACTACTGCCACAACTACTCACTCATTCGCAATTGCTGGAATCGCACGTTGTCTAACTTTTTATTTGGTAGTTGCAGATAGCAAGGCGTGGTGCGCTTCCGCCTCCCCACCGCTGCGCAGCCAGCATTTAAATTGCAAAAGTGATTTACAATGCGCCAGTCAGCAAAGTTATTTCACCAAACTCGGCCCGCAGCAGCCAAACAAGTTTTGCGCAGCGTTTTGACCAACTTTGCTGACTACCAAGAAGGGATCCGCTTCCGCAGACTTTCATGACATTTGCACACACACATACATACGTGCATGTATAACCATTTAAAAGTGATGTATTCAAATAGCCTGCGAGAGTATTTACTTTACCATGTAACTGTGTGTGTGTGTGTGGTTTGGTAGTGCGCTTGTGGCGCAACTTTTCGGCGATTTAGTGCATCACTGGCTGACTGCTCTTACCTGTCGGCGCTGACGTTGAAAGCAATTCAAGAATTTCTTTTCGCATTTCCTCTCGTCTTCGCTTTGATGTTCATACCACGGCATTTCAGCTTGACTATAATTTATTTTCATATTCGTCTGCATTTAATAATTCTGCTGTGAAGGGTTTCTTTTCTTTCCGGTTGTTAAGTAATTTCATATTTTCAACTGATGCCGCCTAATTTATTGTGCGAAACTTTTCTTTGAACTTAACTATTTCCCAGTCTGCAGCTCAGGCGCCTTCGCTCTAGCTTGTATATACACATCATTAAACCAATAAGAAAGCGAGCGATTTTTGCAACGACTCCTTTTACTGCGTCATTCCCTTTTGCTTTAAGTTTGTGTTGCGCGCCGCCGACTTTCTTCTTTCTTTCTTCTTAATTTGCGCAAATCCTTTGGCGCCCGAGTTGACCGCAGCCGTTGTTGCTGTTGCGATTCAATTTGTGTTTGTTGCACTTCAACACTGAGCTCTGCCATAAGAAAGCTGTTGTCTTTGGGATGGCGCGCAGCCGCGCCGGTGCTGCTTACGGCCTCAGCGCCTCGCTTCGGGTTGCGGATCAGCAATTCGCGTTGGCGCTTGCCATTTAGGAGTGAGATTTACGCTTTTCGCTGCTCAAAGTGCCCGTGTACTGCTGGCTGTGTGTGTGTGTGCGTGTGGGTGTTTATTCGCAATTTTCCATAACCGAAATTTTTTGCATTTTTCCCTTTTACCTTTTGCTCATTTAAATAACTAATTATTATTTAACTGGCTGAGAAATTGAAACTTCATCTTCACTTTTGACTCTTTTTCCTTCTCTTTTGCAACTCTTTGCAGGTTTGGCGGCATCCTTGGCGCCGCTCGTACCATAAGCGCAGGAAGGCTCAGTGGGAGACAGATTCCAATTACTGCTCCATTGTAAGTAAAAGCGACTTTCTAAAGCATCTTGTAAAGAATCATTTGGTAATTATTTTTAAATTTTAAGTATTTGCCAGAAAGGGAGCCAAACGGGCTAAAAACTTAAAGTCGACGTAATTACAAGTTTTCGCCAAAGGACTATTGGCCATTAAAGTGAAATTAAAAATAAAAAAAAAAATTAAAATTAAATTGATGCTTGTGCAACAGTTTTCTACCGAAAATGCTTGTGAGACTTTGTCTTTCGTTTTTGCATTTTGTGTTTGTTGCATATTTCTTCGACGAACTCTTGACGAATGCTGCAGTGCAAGCTCAAAGAACTTATTTACAAGCGGTAAAAATTGTCTTTTGCATTTCCCTCCCTTTTATATAGTATAATAACGGTATATTATAAATAACGGTCGGTAGTTATATTCTTAACGGTTCATTGAAATTGAAGTCAGGGATGGCCAAAGCACTTAAAAAGTCAAAATTATATAAATTCTATTAGAAATTGTTTTATTTTGAAATTGCATTTAAATGCTATAACAATTTCTTATCCTGAAGGTTCGCGAAATACCTCCATATGACGAAGGTCGACGTTTACTGGATCTGATGGATATGGCTATATTTGACTTCTTAACCGGAAATATGGACAGACATCATTATGAAACATTCAAGTAAGTACCAAAACAAAGATAACATAACTGCTGAATGTCTTGAGCTAATACGTATTAATAATTGTTGGTTTTATCATTTGAATGATGCAATTATATTCTGGTTGACCTAAAAATCCAAAGTAAAGGATTTTTTAACAAATGGGGGACCTTGTCCGGCCACTATCAGAGTACAAAATGCCGCCATGTAGAGGCTGAATGATTCCCGTCCCTTTTTCTCGTTCATCATAATAAGCTTATGATTTCAAAAAGCTTACTCAGTTGCATTGTCTGGGATTTTTGCACATAAATTAAAGCGTTACATAGGTTTCACGGCTCTTTCTTGCCTTATTTATTTCTATAACATCTCTAAAATATTATCTTTAACTATTAAGTTGACTTCAGTAATAGTTTTGGATATACAAACCTAAAAAGTTTGCATGAGCGAGGTCAGCTACACAGTTACTGTGTTTTGAAAGTCGGTTGTCAAGATTTCTCGCGACCTATTAGATAGATTTTAATACAAGTTTACACAACTTTAATGAAAGTTTTAATAGTTTTCTGAAATGTAGCGGTTTATTCAATCAGTTTAATGAGCTTAAAATATATACGTTATTTTTTATTCAAAACTACATATATTTTTCAAATTGAGTGCAGTTGGAACTTCTTAGTAACTTCGGAAAAAGTGAATAGTACGCTGAAATGTAAAACTGGTGGCTTTTCGATCCGGTAGCCAAAATATAGATGAAAATTCTTATGCTGCAATCTAGTACTACAGATAACCATGTTTCGAGCTCTGGCGTAGTCGATCAGCCTCAACCCATTTGGAGATGTTTCTTAATGAAGGCTGAATTTCCCGACTGTTGTGCCAAAGATACCTTCTTTGCCCATCCTGAGGTTAAAGTCGCCGAGCACGATTTTGACATCGTGGCTGGGGTAGCTCTCAAAGGTATATTTGGTCACATCGTCCTTTTCTTCCGTCGGGGCGTGGGCGCAAATCAGCGATAAGTTGAAGACCTTCGCTTTGAAGCGGAGTCTCTCATCCGAGGCTGTCGATTAGTTTTCATTAAGGCGTTTTTTTACGAGGCGGGTCCCAAACCCAGAGTAAGGATGGTTCGCCTTCTTACTTTGGCTGCCCAGAGGATAGTAAAACTAAATAAAAGCCATTTTTGATGTTCAAAATTTAATTTCGATACGTCTCAAACTCTCAAAGAAATATGGTATCACAGAAGAGTTTGACTTATGGTTTCGAAAATATGTGTGAATAGTATGTTTAACCCTCGAAAATGTTAATATTAGAAAAAATAAGTTAACTGGGTTTGAATTTTGCTGTTCATTTAAGCGTTGCTTCCTTTTCTTTTCGCATAATAATTTCTTTTTGACACTTTCTAACACATGAGTGACACTTGAACTAATAAAATTTACCAAAGTTTTATTTGCTTTTCTCCACTGTTTGCGCGGTTAGTTTTAAGAAACCTCGTAGGAAATTCAATTATAGCAAACTCTTAAATAATTAGCTCGTTAGCTAGTAGTCTAAAGCTTGTTTCTAATAGTAACTTGAAGAAATTTTTCGTATATGAAAAGAAAGTGTGTTAGAAGACTAAACTTATGATGGCAATCGTGTTAATGTTTCATTACAAAATTTATGATATTCTTTTAAAGAGAAAATTACTAGAATTATAATTCTGTTTTTGTATCTTCAGTAAGCCCTCAGTTCCGGTTTTTGGCCTTCTTGCTCGTGCTGCAATTATATTCAGACTTTCTGCGAGTGCACACAGTTCATCTATTTCGATATTCGCTTTGTTGCACCAGCGCCTTAATACCTAACCGCGAGCACTGCAATATTTGCGGTTGGCTCAATGCTGTTACTCAGATGTCACAATAATTTTAATTAACTTTTAATGAGCTGCGCAGCTCGCCCGCAACTTGCCCGCTTCGCTTTGCCACAACTTGCTTGCCACTCAGCGCACAAATTGAAACGAAAGGATAGTTTTGGCGCTACTTTTTTGTAAATATTCGCCAAACGCATGTGTGTGTGTGGCAGTAAGCGAGTAGTCGTAAGTTTATTTGTACATTTCTTGGCAAGAAGCTGTTGGAAAGTGTCGTTACTTTTCATTGTGCTGCGGTCTACGTCCGCTCCACGTCGCCTCGACTGCTCGGCGGGCCAGTGGAGCTCGTCTTTTCGCCGTTCAATTAAATTTGTTAAAAATCGCATTTTCTGATTTTTCTTTTCGACAATTTGACGCATTTTAATTGCAATTTACTGAGCAGCTGAGTCCCCGAATTTGTGACGTGATCTTTTATGGGTTTTTATTCATGCAAATAACTGTTGTTGCTTCTAAGTTCCATTAAGCTGACTCTAGCACGCATTCGACTTTCGCTGTGTTTGCGTGTGAGTGTGTCTGGATGTCTGGGTGTGGGTGTGCGAGAGTTGCAAACTTTTCGAATAGTTTTAGTTACAGTAAATAAATGTTTGTGGCTGCTTAAGAGCGGAAATTTACGAGCCAGATAAGCGAAGTTGTGCCCAACAATGCTGCACAGCTGCAATCTGCCACTTTGTACAACTAATTCCTTGACAGGCATAAAAGATTTGGATAGCGAAAGTGCTGCCAGAGTTAGGAAATTTTGCCAAAGAAATTTGCGATAATAAAAGGAATAAATGAAAGTTGAAAACTTGTCAGGAAGTTATTTGAAATTTGGCAGAGTAAATTTTTAATTTTTAATTATGCCACGCATTTAAGTGTTGTAATTCAATTAGCCTAGTGTTGGCAGCGACGCACCAACACTCGCACTCACAGCCATACACTGCGGTTATCAGACAGCAACAAAAATGTTTAGGCTCATGTTCATCGCTCTCGACGGTGCTTATTGAATTCCAAAATGCACCATTCATAGCTCCAATTGAAGCTGCCTCAACTCGCTTCGCATTAATATGCGCATAAATGAACTCGATGAAACTCTTGTTGTTGTTGTTGAGGGTTGTGCTTATACATCGTAATTTCTATGTTTAATGCGATTGGATTACTGCCACTTAAAGGGCTAGTAGCTTACTCCGCTTGAATTGTTTGAGCTGAAATACCAAAATGCACTTTGCGCATTATGAGTGCAAACAAATTCCGAAGACTGCTTGCGCATGAGAGCAACACAATTCATCAGAGACTACAACTTCTATGAAATATTGGAAATTTCGCCTCAATAAAAATATAGTTGTACATTATCCTGGATAGGTATAGTGTAGCCATATAGCCACTTAAATCATCGGAGGTACGATTTTCTTGAGATCTACGAATTTTGCCATCTGAACAAACCAAAGTGATCCTTTAAAATGCGCGCGCAAACCGAATTCATATAACATTTTTTGCTAGATTGGTCCAACATTTTTTAAGTTGATGTGTAGTTTGATCTCCGTCAGTCAATTAGTGTGTTTGGCAGCAAAACGTCATCCGGTAGTGGTCACAGACGAGATGCTCGACAACACAAATGGGGTTCTTGCATAATTACAATTGTGGAAACGTGGGCTGATAAATCTGTAACTGTACAACAACAACAATCTAAGGAGCTGCGCTTAAAAAATAAGCCAATATCGAGCCGAAGCTAATGTACGTCACAAGCGTATGGAAAATTGTATTAATGGTTGGGATGCTTGTACTGGACCAAGAGCCTACTTTGAAGGCGATAGCAAAGACTTGTATTAAAAAACGTGAAAATGTTGGTTTTTTCAAATCCGTTTCTCAATTTGATATTATCATATCAGGAAGTTTACAATCTTAAGACGAAGATCGTGATATGACTCTTCGTTTGAGAACAAATTCAGTACCTTATAGGCCAGAGTAGATAATTTTTGAAAACAGGAAAACGTATAGTCGGATGAAAACAATTGGAAACCAAAAATAAAATAACAAATACAAAGGGAAAAATAATTTACAGATGATCTGAGTTCGGGAAAAGTAAGAAAAGGAAAAGGAAGAAATGCGTTGGGTTTGAATTTTTAAAGTTTAAAAACGGGTTTTCTAGATTTTCAGCAGAACTAATAGTTCTATAGAAACAAGTTTAATGGTAGGTAAAGAAAAGATATATAGCTTTTGTATATTAAATTTTTCACATAACCTCACAATTTATATTAAAAACTGAACTAACCAAGGTTTTGTTTTTTTTTATCTTGTACAGATATTTTTTCTGTCACGAAATTTGGTATAAACCTACTTTGTTGAGATGTTACATGTATTTCCTCGGCTAAAAACAGCCTTTTACAAAAATTGTTTTCTCATATAAAAAATTAAATATTTTATCAGAATTTTTTATTTTTACAAACATTGTTTTTTTCAAATATTTGTAATCGGAAAAAAGTCCTTCGCCCAAGTCCTTAAGAATTATATCGCAAAGACCTGTGTAAAATTCCATGAAAATTAGCTGAGTAGTTCTCGAGAAATCTTGCCAACCAACTTCAAGAACACAATTTCGAGAAAAATACGTTTAAAGACGGTGCACTTAGCCTAGCTAACCTCGTGCGCAGAAGCCCCCAAGGCTGTATCTCCAAAACTGTTACTCGAATCAACTTAAAAAGATAGGACAATATTCTGGAGGTGCTACAGAATTTAATAGAACAATAAAAAATATCGATATTTTGAAATTCGTATACACATTTAACCCCTTAAATCCAAACAAACTATCTTCTTTCTGTAATACTTAAAAGTAGAGCATAAATATTAATTGCACAGAAAAAAAATCGTTTCAATTGTTATCATTAAAAGCTGTATTGCACGATGAAGACTCTAATCATCAGAAATTAAATTATTTAAATTATGACTCCTAGGAATAGTTTGCTAGTTATATGCGTTCGCCTTAAACGCAGCTGATAAGATTGTAAGAGCGCATAAGCAGCTGTCGAAAATTAGTCGCAATTACAGCAATGCAGGCACAATACAATTACTAAAGCAGTAATGGCTTGGAAAGCATTTGCATTACATGCGAAAATTATTCATAATCCACCGCTCCCACACAGCAGCGCACCAATACACTTAGGCATGAATATGCATTGAGCGGATTGAGCTGGTTGAGCGGGCATTGAAACCCCCATATGCAGATTGCTGCGGTAATGAAGCGTGCGGCAGATAAAGCACATGCTTGTGTGTGGGTGTGTGTACGTTCATTTGCATTGAACGCCGATACTCAAATGCATATCGGCAGCCGACTATGCGAGCAATAGCAAGCGCAAAGGGCGCGCTGAACGGAGGGCGGTTGCCCTGTGTCAGCTCGCCGCTGCATTTTCGCTTACTAGCTTGCTGTGGCACCTCCGCGAGGCAAGGCAGTTTTCCTTTATCGGCCCATTTAAGTGGAAAATCCGTTACTGTTTTCAATCGCCCACACACAAATAATCGGCCTGCCTTTGATCCTTTGTTGCCGGCTGTTGTCTCGATGCGGAATAACGGCATGTCCCCATTGCTCAAGTGCCTTCCTTTGTGTGGGCTTATCGAATTGTTTGCTGTGCTAGAAAATTACCTAAAACGCTTAAGGCGGCGCAACGCATTCAACTATTCAACAATTGTGGCATGCAAATGTGTTATTATATGTCGAAGTTACTCATACGCCACGAACGGCGCTTGGGCTTAATCCACTGCAAGTGCCGCTAATAATAGCGGGCATTCAGTGCGGTGCTTTATGATATTTGTAATTGAGAAACCGGTTGTGATTATATAAGTGCAATTTTCACAAATGCTGCAATAAAGTTTAGACTTTCGTGGGGCAAATGAGAAAATTCGGTAATTTGCTAAAATAGTGTACCGATATAGATATTAGGAAATTATTTAGTGGAATAAGCTTTGAAGTTGCGACCATGAGCTAGTAAAGTTGTAAGTTAAAATAGTAAACATTTGAATGTGAATTAAACGTCGAAAGCTAGTCCGCAACGGCTCTTTTTAAGCTAAAGTTTTAAAAGAAGATGCGAGGCTCTAGTCCATACGGCTAATCTTTCCAGTGTGCTAACCTATCATTACTTTGATTTGTCTTTTTTTATTTTATAACGACAGAAAGGCTAGAGGCTTTGAAGTATTATTCCACTCCTAATAAGTGACATATTCTTATATGGTTACTTGAGTGTTCAAGAGATTACAGATAAAGGCTAGGAAGATTATGAAAACTAATCCTTTGAAAATAAGGCAAATACTTATGCTTTGAAATCTGAGAGATTTGATTGGAAAGACCCATAAAAAAACATTGGAGACCCTATAAAATATACATAAATGACGAGCTGAGTCGTTTTAGTCATGTCCGTTTCTCCGTCGTAGTGTAGAAGTATCTCAGATTTTGAGATATTGAACTGAAATTTTTTATACGACTTTTCCTCTCCAAGTAGCTTCTTATTTGTCGCTACCGTCGATATCGGACCACTATAGCATATGGTTGCCATATAAGCTGAGCCATCGGCTCATAGATATAATAGGTTGTCAAAAAAGTCTTGCGGTATTTTTATTGAATTTTATTTGTTGTTATTTTATTTATTTATTTTTTTTCTACTATGCACGACATAAAAGAAACGACAATCAATCAAAAATGTGTTAGCGCGTGAAATGAGCTTTCCAAAAAGGTATAGCATGACCCGATGCGACGAAAAAAACTAGAACTACGCGCTTTCAGCGCCAAATATCGAAAATAGCGCAAGACTTTTTTGGCAACCCAATACTTGTATGGAAAACTTTATCATTTCAGGAAATACATATCTTCAATAAATTTTGCATGAGTTATTATCCAAGGCAATGGTGTAATTGTTGAAGAAATTGTTCAGATTGAACAATTATAGCATATAGCTGTCATACAATATCATCTAAGAAATCTATTGAGTGAAAATTTTATTTAAAAATAAAGACGAAAACGTTTTTGTCGGTATAAGAATCCAGTTGATTGTTTTCATTGGGAAAAATAACGAATTTATGGCTGTTTTTTCAGTTAAGTTAACAACATCTGTAAGTTCCAGTTAAGGAGGGGTAAGGTTTGACAACTTTTTTCCATTTTTTTTTTTATTTTTTTTTTCTGAACCATCAACATCTCAAGAATATTGTGTTAAAGTTTTAGGTCATTCGGAGAAAAACTAACGAAGTTACAGCAGGTTGAATAACGCTACCTCTAACTTAGGTTTGCGCGCCTTCCAGCTACCTGTGCTGATTGTACAAAACTTTGAATCGATTTTCCCAAATATGTCATTTTTAAAGTCGGTGACCAGCCTACAGAAAAAACTACTGCATCGATGGTTTTGAAATTTTGCAAAAATATTCTTCATATAGTATATAGCTCTCGAATGACGTCGAGTTTTTCCAAAAATTTTAATTTCTAAGAATTTTACAATAACAAATAAGTCGATTTTTTCGTCTAAAATCGTCATTTTGGATTGAAAATGGCCTTATTTTTTAATTCACAAAAAAAGGTCTTTTTTCGACGAAACAAACCTTGCCGAAAACGTGTATAAATATACCCAGTGAAATCTCCCATAAACCGGCACTGACGAACCAACCTTTCTGCCTAGCTATTAAAGTTGTTCGCTTAACGGAGCGTCCATTTAATACAGCTTCCACTGTATTTCGTATTTATGAATTGTTTAATTTATCATATCTACTAAGTTGCTTCAAACTGGACACAGTGTGCTAAATTTTGCTAAAATCGGTTAAGTAGTTTAGGAGTCCATCGCGGACAAACCACGTGACACGTAATTTTTTTGTATAAAGATTAGTAAATTTGAGAGTTTTAGTTTGACTTAAGTTCGAAAAGTAGGTTATTACAATTTTTATAATAGCTACTAAATTTTTAAATTTTCTTCCTCAACTAGACCAATAACTCAATTGCATAATGCTTTCGTTTTAGAATATTTGGCAATGACACATTCACATTGCATTTGGATCATGGACGTGGTTTTGGTAAACCCTTTCACGATGAATTAACAATTTTGGCGCCATTGCTGCAGTGTTGCATGATACGGACGACGACGTTGAAACGAATATTGGAGTGAGTAAACACATTTAGAATATCAGACAGCAAATATTACACTTAAAACGTAGTTGTGAGCTTGACTGTTGGCATTTGTTGTTGTACTATAAAGAATACTTTATACTACAACAACACATGTACAACACAAGTACTGTTAGGATTTGTTGTTTTTTTTTTTTGTTTTTAAATCGAAAGTATTATTTTCTTACACGTTTGTGTGCCACTGCCAATACACGCCTTTACATTTTTGGCGTAAAAACTATATTTTTATATAAAAATTTGCTACTTCCAGGCAGTTAACACGTTCGCGGACGTGAATGCGATAGCATTCATTTTCATAATGATGCAAAATGACGTGAATGCTATAGCATTCAAATTTTAAAGCCAATTTTTATTCATTTAATTTTATAAAATCTTAAGTTTTTGTAATTAATACACATTTAAAAATAATGACCAATTGGTTCATTAGATAGTTTCATATTATTTTATCTTTTCTCCGTGTATTTACAAATTTCCTCACGTCATTCTGGTTGAAAAATATTATCTATATCCTCGTGGATGCTATAGCATTCATTGTATATAACGGTTAAAATACGATGTTCTGACTACTATTATAATATATGTCTAATTAGATTTCGGATATTACAACTAGTTTCAAAAATAATTGCCTGTATATTTTTGCAGCTCCCTAAAATTTTTTGCGTCCGCGAACGTGTTAAGAATAAATAAATGCCGCAATTTTTTAAATATTAACACGCTTTACTTCTGCTTGTATAATCCATATTTTTACCATTTTTATTAATATGTTGTTGTTATCTGAATACTTGACAGCTTCCATAATGGACCCAAACCACTGTCGGAGCTGATGCGCGAGTCCATGACCGTCGATCCGATTCGACCGATACTGTGGGAGCCGCACCTGAAGGCGCTCGACCGGCGTGTCACCATCATACTGAGCGGCATACGCGACTGCGTGAAGAAGAATCCACCAGAGGAGGCGCTCGAATCCGAGGATCTGCTGTCATAGCAATTACAGCAACAGGGCCGAATAAAGATACAGGAGGGCAAGTTTAAGTTCCTGATTCGCCCCAAAGTGCGCCATACGAAAATGACAGTTTAGCATTAGAACCTAGGATACTTAATGTTGTAGTAAAGTAAGAGCAAAGTCGAATTGTGCAACAACGTGCGGCGAGCCGGCATTTATCTGCCGGGTGTGTGACTATACGACTTTTTTGTTAGTGGTTGACTAGTTGAATTTACATATACTTGTATAACAAAGCGCATTAAAACTAAAAAATCTGCTCGGCACAACGCTAAAAATGACGTTGTGTGGCGAGTTCAAGGCTGGGCAGGAGTGCGTTGAGGCGGCAGAGCCTTTGAAAAAGGCACAACGCGCCCAACAATCAGCCTTTGCCAAACACGAATTAATTGAAGACAAATAATTGTAGGCTTAAAGTGATAACAAACATTATTTAAAACTATAAAAGTATAAAAGTTATTAACAAATTCAAAATGTATAAACTAAGTAAATAAGTTCGTAGCTAAAGCATAATTATAGGCGGGAGATTTGTCGGCTCCAAGAAATTTTGTGCTGGTTGAATTTTTATGAGCATCTTAGCGCAAATTGAATATGTACCTTTCATAACTAACTGAATATGAATATTATTTACTGAACAAAAGTAGCGTTGATCTGAGCAAGAGTACCAATTGGCAGCTGAAAGTTCTTTTGTAGGCGAGAGCAAAGAATAGTTAGGAAAAAAACGTAAAGAGAAAGTTACACGAATTGATAAAAAAAATAAAAAAAACAAAAACAAAACCAACTAACACTTTGAAGTACAGCTGGTGCCAAAGTGCGTGGTTCCGTGCAATTCAGCTGAAGCCACCTTGAAGTGGACGAAGTTCAGCAGTAGGATTTAACGGGTTCACGTTGCGCTGCTAACTCCATCGCGGAAACTAAATGAAAAGACTAAATAACTAACACTTTATTACACTTTACTACAAACTTGCGCTTTTATTTATTAAGCATTGAGCAAATTTATTCTCTAGTTTAATTTATTGTTTTGTTAAACAAAACAAAAATTGGAACCTCAAAATTTTACTTAACTCTTAATGTCCCTACTTTAGCTTGTGGTATTTAAGTTCAATTTTACCCCAACTGGAAAGTTGTACTTTTATAAAATTAATTTAAAATATTTTCATAAGCAAAAGTTCGGTTTCGACACAGTTAAGTGTTTAGTTCGAAATTATCTGACTTAAATTACACTTCGGAATTAATTAATTTACACTAAAATCGAAAACTCTTTATGTCATATTTTCTGGTGCAAGTGTGTTTGCTATGTTATTTTTGATATTCATATCGCTTTCGTTATCAATTTGCAAAGCGACACTTTAGTTTTGCACTATACATATCTCATTAGCTGGTTAAGAGAAGTTGTGCGTTCATGTACTTGAGTTGTTTAGTAAACACTTGCACACATACAGCCATGCGCATATGTATGTATGTGTATGTGAATAGCGTATGTGTGCAAATAGTTAATATAGGAGACACTATAGTTATATATATGTATATATGTACGTATGTATATATAGCTGTTTGTTAATTTAGTTGATTTACCTTTGAATTGTTATGTAATCAAAGCAAATAATTGAAGTAAAATTATTTGTGAACTTTGTAGTTAGTAGTAAGTACTTATGGAACAAGAATAAGAGAAAATACCAAAGAATTGCGAAGAAATTCTTATGACAGTTTTTTCCTCAACCGAGCTTTTATATAAGTATATGCGCGTGTGTATATGTTTTGCAGAAAAATCAAAATTTCGTTTGAGCATTTTTGAGTTGTCTCGATGTCTACGATGAACCATTATTTCCTAGAACAATATTAGCTAAATAAAGTTGTGACAAATAACTAGTTGACTGTATTTTTCTTACTGTAAAAATATCAGTCAATAAATTTTTTGTTTTGGGATTTTCTATAAAAAGTCTTATTTGTACAGTTACAGCTGTTCTGCTTGAACAAAAGTGATTCTCAGTTTAAGTTAATCGTTACTGGAAGTTGAAGAGCGAAAATGGGTCAGTTTATACACTAGTTCCCATATCTCTCTAAATTTAATTTCGTTTCACTTTTTGGCGTATTCAAAAACTATTGAAAGCTTTTATCGACATATTTATGTAAAAATATTGTGTATTATATAAATTATATATTTAATGTTATTTAATTGTATTGAAAGTTAAACTAAATTAGGTTAATTAAGCGGGAAAAATTCGCAGACAAACTGACGGATGATTTGTAATATGAATATAACTAAAGAAACTTGTGAAATATTTGAATGAATTTAAATAAAGTACCATAAGATCATATTATATTAGCTGTAAAGTCTTTCTATGTCCATGGGGAATAATTAAGTACTTATTTCAGGGCATAAATATGAAGTACATAAAAATTGGGTGGCAGAGCGTTTCTACACAGTCAATTCTTCAAGCTTAAGGACCACCCTCCCAGGTTGCGTATGGTTTCATAACTACATTGAACTTAAATGCAAAACCGTTACAATCAGAATCGAACCTATAACGTGTTTTTCAGTAGGGACGCTACAAATTTAGACCGATAGAGACAGCAAACGACGCCATATTGCTCCCGCTCTTTCGATATTACTCTTCAGTAAGGTTTGTCATTTCATCATGGAAAGATATATTGGTCCAACGACGAGTCGAAATTATTAAAATTTATTACCGAAATTCGGAATCAGTGGCCTCAACTTTAAGAGCGCCACGTCCAATTTATTGTCGTCATATTCGTCCTGTCAGATTAACAATTGAGCGTCTAGTGGGAAAATTTGAATCCACAGGCACGGTACAAAATGTTTCCGTGCCAGTGAGACAAAGAAGTGCTCGTAATGTCGACAATATTGCTGCCGATAGCGCATCAATTGAGGAAGACCCAAGTCAGTCTCTCACACTTCGTTCTAAAGCATTGGGCATCTCGGTGACGTCGTTGCGGCGAATTTTGCGAAAATATCTTGGCTTACAACTTCACAAGATTAAATTGGCAGAAGAACTGAAACCGTTTAAGACAGCATCGTCGTATGTTCGTGAATCGGGCTGAGAAATAACTTGAAAATGAAAACATAGAAAAAATCATTTTCAGAAATGAGGATCATTTCTGGCTTACTGGCTTCGTCTATAAGAAAAATATGCGTTATTGGTCAGACAGCAATCCACACGGACTCCCTGAGTCACCATTGCATCCCGAAAATCCCTTCTTCTTCGGTGATGAACAAAACCGGCACGTTACTGGAATCGCTACAGCTCAATTATAACCGAATATTTTTTGCCCGACTTGGATGGTATGGACTTGGACAATATGAGGTTTGAACAGGCGGGTGCCACAAACCAAACAGTGAATGTCACAATCGATTTGTTGAAAAGCCAGTTCGGTGAACGTGTTACCTCAGGAAATGACCTAGTCAATTGGCCGCCTAGGTCGTGAGATTTGACGCCTAGTTAAGTCTATCGTCTATGCTAAGACCAACCAATTCGTTACTAAGCGAAAAAAATGGACTCTAATACGGTATGCGAATGTAAAAAATTCCACTAATTGAAATATATGTTACGTTGAAAGAGTCTGAAGTCATCATGAAATTTAAATTAACATCCACGGAATGAGTTGCAATTTAAGACTTTCATCGGCTCCTCTTCGCTCCGATATCGCGATGAAGTGCATACTCGAAAGCAGAGTGGCGAGCACCTCACGTATGATGAGCAGAGCAATTGATTTATTAACAGAGGTTGCAAATACGCAAACCAACATTATCACCCACCTTTCGCTCACTGCGTCTCTCACACTCTCGCTGCTGCTTTGTCTCTGCATAAGAATAAAGTAAAGCTGCTTTCTATGTTGTGGATCTTCACTGTAAACAACATTTCCAGCTCATTCCTTGAGTGCCGGCGCTAGAGCAATATATTTTGTGTGGCCTTCCAATTGGACCACATTTCGAGTGCTGTCCGATCGTGACGTTAGTACTTGTGGCTGTCTTTTTTTTCTCATATAAGCGAGCGTAGTAATCGATGGAAAATTAGTAGCCAGTGAGTATACGAGTCGCATTGTCAATTTTCAACAGAGCGCTGTGGAAATCGGAACGAAAAGTTGGCGGTCCGAATCGAGCGATAGTAAATTTTATTTGTAAGTAAATATTTGTGAAAAGTGTCTTGTGTTAAGAAAAATAAATATTTTTTTCAAAATTCATAAATATCATTTGACATTTCGATCAATTGACAAATAAAATAAGGCAATTCAGTACTAAAATAATAGTGTGATAGCTGAATTGCTGCTTAAGTCCACACAATCTTATCAATTACATAAATCGTTCATTATGCTCATGCCTTCATATGTACATATGTATGTACATATTTGATTACACATGTTTGTACCCGCATGGGCAGAGGTGTGACTTGCAGAAGCATAACAGAAGTGACTTCTGTTACTGTTTTCAACAGTTCAATGATAATCATTCAAAAATTTGTTTAGCAGAAGAATATATGTAACTATATATATTCATATAAGTATATTCAGAACGATATTAATGGCAAAACGCGGGATTATGGCGCTTCTAAAATCACATTCGCCACAAATACTTGTTCTGGTTCTGGTTTCAACTGCAACCTAATCGATTGTTTGTATGTATGTAAGCGATAATATACATATCAAATTAACAGCAACGTTTGTTTACCTTTAAAAAACAAACAAAAAAATTATTTATTTTGACTTTTTAAAAGCTGATTAGTAAGCTGATGACCTGGATGACTGAAATGAAATACACTTAGTTACCAAACATAATACATTATTATATTATATGACTATCGATGGTTATCAGCTATTTCAATAAATTGAAATTTCGTTGACTTACTCTGTGCAGTTCAGCAGTAAGCAGAGCTTGGAACATTAATTTGTGACTACAGTTGAGCCCCTATATATCTCCAAACATTTGTTTCACCCTTTTCATTTCGGGTTTCTAACGATAATTCTGAGCGTAATCAAACTGATATACTTCAATCTATCGACTCCAGTATTTATAACTTGTATTTGAAAAGTTAACTGAATTTTTCCAACTGTATTCTTATTTCTATACACTCAACACTTCACCGATCATTCCCGCCAAATCGAAATTACAAATAAAAAAAGCGACTTACGAAGCAAAAAATTATATCTATATTCATTCTATTTGTTTATTCTAATAAAGTTGCGGAAACATTCCATTTCGACTGCTACCAAGTGAATTATAAAAACATGTCGCACTACGTAATTGATCTTCGTTCGGATACGGTAAGTCAGCCGACAGCGGAAATGCGCCAAGCCATGTTTGTGGCTGACGTGGGTGACGACGTTTATGGTGAGGACCCGACGGTAAATGCATTGGAGCAGAAAACGGCAAAGTTGTTCGAAAAGGAGGCAGGTCTGTTCGTGCCCAGTGGCACTATGGGCAATTTATTGGCTTGTAAGTATAGAAAATCTGGTAAACAAAAATGATATCAGTTGATATACATAGACATGACTCAAACGAAAAGTGCATAAAGTTAAAAACATGTATAACAAAATTACGAAACATTTAATAATATAGTTACTCATTTATAGAGGAAAATATTCCAACTATTGATCGGAGAAATACTGAAAAAAATTAAACTCAAATGCACTGACACTTATAGTTTTGGTTTGAGTGCAGCCAGGCAGCAAAACCACGGTTCCCAATTGAAACGAAATCTGCTATCATGGTCCCATAATCGAATAATCTACTTGTATAAGGGAGCCTTACAATCCTAAAGCAATTTAATTGCTGTTCCATATTTCCCTTGAACCCAGACACTATAGTCTAGAAAACCCTTTTCAATAAAAGTCCTTGACAAGTCCATAGGTAAGTCTGTATATTTCTGTTTAAGTTGCAATAATAAACGTTTTTCTCACAATATCTTACCTGTACGGTCTCTGCCAACAAGATATCAGATAATAGAAAATAAGTTTTCCAGACAAAGAGATTAATATTATTTTTCATTCGATGACCGAACATAGCTTGACAATCATACTGATTTCGTTTTCGGGTAGCGCCTTAAGTGCAAACGAATTAATTATGTCATAACCTGGGAATTTTTGTTTGCCAATGCGTCGGATGAATTTATTACGAAATTGTTTATAATTCAGTCATACATGTCTTAAGGCAGCTATCGCTTTATTTCCATTGCAACCTGAAACCAAGGATATTGTAAAGGTTCAAGTTTCATCTAAGAGATACCAGATTTTATAAGAACTACAGCTCCGTCTCTTGCCTTGCCACTAGGGTGATTTGATTTTGTAAAATCGTACCCTGCGATTTTAAAATATGACCAATCATTGAAATGATTTTCTGCTACAAGCAGAACATCGATGTTGTTGGTTTTGACATAGTGCTTGACTTCAGCCCTGCTCTTGTATAACCCGTTGGTATTTCATATGGTAATTTTAAGTCTTATTTGCATTGTTCAGAGAGATGTCATGAGTTGAGTAATCATTTGTGTAAATTGAGCAGCCATCTGCATTTCCATTTGCTGAATAAGCACTACCAGTTTTTCAACATTTATTCCTTATTAACGACTGACGTGAACATCTGTTGAGAAGGGTTACAGGATATCACGTTCGGCATCAAACTGACAAACTTAGTAACAGGAATGATATGACTGGATGGAGAAGACTGAGTTCCGTCTTGATTACTTGATTGGTAGTTGCTTCCTTGTAATTTAAAAAGCCGTTGGGCTGTTTGACTGTATACTTTGCACCCTTTATGGGATTTAGGCTGCTGTTTCTTATCTACCTATGTATTTTGGTATCTTCTATTGTGGATCAAGGTGCAAGTGGGAGCTGGTGGAGTGACTGCTGATCTTTGGCGGGTTCACGGACAAATATTATTCGTTAATATAAAGTATAGTATTATTGTATTGTATTTTGTGAAGCCATCACCCAACCTAGTCGTAATGCAAATTTTACTTTTCTCATTCAATTTCATCCAAATATGACAATACTTCAAGAAACATTTTTCGCTGTTATATGGCATTGACCTTTTAGTTTTCAAAGCCCACTTCGGTAGATTTCCATGTTTATTTAAATTTGAATAAATACAGTTCAAACACGTAAGCGCACGTGAACACTTTCTGAGCTGATGTGACGCAGTATGTAACTAATTCAGTTGTTACAAAATAGTTGTTAGCATTTTTTAATAATTTTATTGTGCGAAGTATTTCACATTTACTTAGGTCTGTAACAAAAATTAAAGGTCGAAAAATTGGTAATTTATCAAACCTGGCAAATTTTCAGACAGGACTAAAAAACTGAACCTTATTTCGCAAACAGCTGTATGTTCGGACTTGCAGGAGGGAGCTTCAGTTAGAGAAATCGCTCAAAAACATAAAATTTCAATTGGTGTCATCAGCAAAATAAAAAAAACAAGACAGTATTAACACACCACCAAAAAATTTAAACCGGCCTAAAAAGCCACTCTTGAAACAGAAAGGATTTTACGGCGTTTTATCATGACTGATGCAGCTAAAAACACAGTGGAGGCTAAGAAAGTGTTATTGTCGTCTTTAGGCACTAGAGTATGCAACAATACCTATCGAAATTCGTTTAAAAGTTTTAATATGCGTGCAAGACCAATGATTAAAAACCGTACATGTCAGCGAAGAACAAAGCGGCTAGAATAAAATTTGCGAAATAACAGAAAAACTGGACAAACGAACAGTTCAAACTAGTAATTTGGTCTAACGAAACGAAAATTAATCGTATTAAAACAGATAGACGCATCTGGACATGCGCTGCGGTCCCACGGATAAGAATATGCTGCGCACACTTAAATTCGGAGGTGGTTCACTTATATTGTGGGGTTTTTTCTGTGGCGGAAAGGTAGGAAAACTGCGTCGAATTAACGAAATATGGGGGGCTACGGACTATATTAGCATTCTAGAGGTTTCACTTATCCCTAGCTTTGAAATTTTTGGATGTGAACCCGGTGATTTGATACACATGCAAAATAATGACCCTAAACATACCGCCTGTATTAGAAAATCTTTATTGAAAAATAACGGAATTCGGGTGGTGAAGTGGCCACCTCAGTCACCCGATATGAATCCTATTGAAAATTTATTGGCGATTGTTAAAAAACAGTTAATTATTCAAAGAAAAACACCAAAAACCATAGATGAACTCTGGACTCAAATTGAACGAGTTTGGAACAGCTTTTCTCCGGAAATTTTAGATAATCTAATTAACTCTATACCTGACCGTATTAAAGCAGTCATAAAAGCTAAAGGCGGTCCCGAAAGTTATTAGTTATTGAACTTCAATCATCACTTTACCTCTAAGCTCAAATAATGTTCACATAAATTTTATTACTTTGTATCTCATAAAGCCACAAGAGATTACTAAATGAAGTACTTGTTTATGTTAAGAAGTTTTTGATTAAATATACTTTACTTTTCGTAAAACAAAATTTAATTTGAATGTTAATTTTTCTTAACATCAGCTGCAATGCACTATTTTTTACTATACGTGAACACTTTTTGAACTCACTGTATCTTGATTTATAGGCACATTTATGGTGTCAACTCTGTTTATGTTGGGGAATTAAAAACGGTCATAATGCGCGTTAACGCCATTTAAAAGTTGTGACTTCAGTTAGTACGACCGTATTGTGGAGAATACGAGTGAGCTAGGAAATTATTTTCCAAAAATTGCCAAAGCGCTCTAATTCCATAAGCACTTAAGACCGCATACCTAATAAATATTTCAAGCATGGAATTTGAACACCTTGCTGTAAGGTGATATTTCTTTATGAATTTCATATAAAATTCCCTTAACAGAAGGCAGCCAGCACGACTTCTATTGCAATCGCTGCATAGTTGTTGCTGCTACTGTTGCCGGTGCTGGTGTCAAGGAATGTAATTCACTTTCATGGTTTCTGCACATTTACACTGCGTTTGCGTTCCTGCCACTAAGTGCATACTGTTGCAGGCGCCTCACCATACACCCATTGGGGAAGTTAACTGGTGCAACATTGAAGGGCTTCTAGTGATTTTTGAGCCGCCATTGGTTCAACGTAATATTTCCATTAAACTTGCGAAATAAGAGAGGTTAAGTTGAGAGTAGGCACAGACCCTATAAGATTTCCTAAAAAGGGTAACATCGCAGAGTTTTTATGTGCTTTTTAGATTAGAGTCAAGCCGAAATTTATAAGACTAAAACGAAGAAGAGTCTTTATTTGTTTTAAAGGAAGTTGATGACTATCCCCCCTCAGGATTATTATTAGCCATTAACGATGTGTAATGGGATCGTTCGAGGATTTTTCGTTGCCTGTTGCTTGATAAAGTCCTCTGATCACTTTCACAGATTTATATATCTCTAATTATTTATGTCACTAGGGACCTACACATTCCTGAAGACGAGGTTTTTCTTCTACTTTTAGGGCGAGCCTTGAAGTTCAATGCAGGTTCCCTTCATTCAATTTCACTAAAATGTACCATTCAAACAACACCAACCACATAGCGCTAGATGTAAATGCAATTTTTGTCCATCCAGCTATTAGACCATTTGTGTGGTCTCGCAAAGCCACAAGTGTCCTGCAGGATATCAGCATCCATACAAATGTGTGTGTGCATCAGAAAATGTGTTCCGGTGCACGCTTTCCACTAAAATACTTAGTTCGGCTAAAATCAACAAATTTATGCTCCCTTCAAGCATTCCGTTATACGCACACACTCATACATACACATGGCATATATATCACATTCTTATCTAGCCATTTTTATACTTTTCAGGTATGGTGCACTGTCATCAGCGTGGCTCGGAAGCAATTGTGGGTGATTTATCTCATGTCTACCTCTACGAACAAGGTAAGTTTCATTTCCTAAAAGTACAGCGAGAAGAGTAAAAATCATAAGAGAAATTAAAAAAAAGCGAAAACGAAGTCTAAATATAAAAACTTTAATAGTAAACGAGGAAACACGGAAACACGGAAACGTAGAAATGCCAAAAATTGGGAAAATGTTCGACTGCGTCCCAAGGCGTCCCGCTGATAGCGCGGCGCAAGGATAACCAGTGAGATCGGGTTAAAAGTGGTGTGGCAGTCGAGAATTGCGATAGTCTTCCGTGTTTGTGTTTTGTGTTTGCCTGTGTGTGTGTGTATTGTGCCGGTGCTGCAAGGCAGCAGCGCGCCGAGCATACACCGGATATGCGAGTTTAAAAGCCGCGCCATGTTCCCGCTTTCGATAGCAGCTACAGAAGACAGCGCACATATGCGCACACACACATGTGCCCACGCACACACAGACACATGCGCATCTGTGCTCAAAGTTGCCTGTTTGAGTTGCACGTCTAATTGTTGCAATTGTTGTTGCTGTTGTTGATATTTCAGCTTTTTTTGCAGTTATTAAAATGCGCACAATAATGCAATTTGCAACACAAAAAACGGCGAAAAGTAATAATAACAGTAAACAGTTAATGGCAAAAAAGCGAGAGACTCTGCGCAAATATGTGGAAAGCTCAAACGAAAAAAATCACATTTCCCACGCTGGAAAAAAATGTAATTGCGCACACACATACATACACGCAATAATATAACCATTTCGATAAAGGCATACAAAATGAGAGTTTCATGTGTGTAACCCATAAATCATCGAAGGCATGAGGATTAAATAAACATTTATTTATGAGGAATCATTTTGTATCAACCTTTTCCAAAAAATTTCACAAGGTCACTAGTGTCGTGTGTAGTCGCTGCTTCTTCTTCTTTATTGGCGCCGACACCGCTTACGTGGTTATAGCCGAGTTTTCTTTCTTTCATTGGAAGTGTTTTTTACGTGGTGAGTCCCAAACCCAGGCCTTCACACTTTAGCCCACCTTCAAACGAATGTTTTTTGGCTACCCAGAGAATACTTGGTTTAAGGCCAGAAGTCGTGATCTGCTTAAGCTATAGGTAAAATAATCCTTTCTGGACATTCCAAGTCAATGGCTCTGAGAGAACTTTCCTCACTTGCGTGCACTTCTACACATTACTTCATACTCCAGAAGCTGCTCTGCATTGGTATATTTTATAATTTTTCTTTAACTGAACTTTAATGCCAAGTCTCAGAAGATTTTTGTAGTTATAGTTCAATCAGAGTGAAAATTTGTTTCTTGGGACTTAAATTTCATACAAACTTCTTCAAATCAGTTACTTATTTACTTGCGTGTCCTCTATTTCGAATCAATACAAATGATAGTGCTTGCCTTGTTTGTTTTTAATAATTTTTCCACCTTATAGGCACGAAAACCACCCCATACAAATACACATATAAATTTCATGGTTTGCAAAAAAAGCATAAATATCCATGCTCGCACCCACGACTGACCAGTGCAGCACGATTTGTTGTAAAAAAAAGTTGGGAAAACAAAACTTTTTTGATTTACCGCCGTTGAGTGCCCTCCGGGTCGCGCTGCGCATATACTTCTTCGCCTCGGTCCCGGCAGATTTGAATGTCGACATTGCTAATGAATGCGATGAAGTGCCGCTGGAATTGTTGCGCAAAAAAAATTAAGTGCTTTGTACTTTAGAGCGAAACCAAACAAACTAATTTCAGCTTGTAAAGCTGGTAAAAAGTTTGCGAATCATACGCTACCACACCCGGGTGTATTGAGGCGCTCATTTTCACGAATGCTCACAGTGAGCTGCTGATGATTACATTCAGAGCTGTGTTAATAATTATTTGCTGATTTAAGTCTGATGAACAGTTGTTAGTGGAAGAAAATTATATTACATTATAATCCAATTATTATTTCCTCTAATTTATGCGAAAATTTTATTGAAAATGCTCCATAGATGAAACATGTCAGGCAGTTTAAAGCAGGAAATTGCTTCTTGGATGAGAGAAATATGTATTGCCTCTATAGCTGCATAGTCGGTCAAAACTGACAGTTAAGTAACGGCATTTAATCTCTGCGATTCTATACACTTTTTTAAAATAGTTTTTTGTTATATTCATAATCTTAGTCAAGCAAATAGTTCCCAATTTAGAAGGCTTGCAGGGCTTTGAATATTATAAGAAACTCACAGATTTCCTGGGGCTACAGTCATTTGAAGTCTAGAAAACATTGCTTAATAAAGTAGGTTCTTTTTTAAGGAGCTCTAAACTTTATTTTTACTTCAAAGCCGATGAAATATCCATTAGAATTATTACTGCGCGCAAAAATTAGTAAGACTTTTTAATTCAAATTGCGCGAAAAAAACCATTCGTCGAAATATGTTTTTCTAGACTGGTGTGCCTGCCAGTGACATCTCTGCCAAATGGTACTTCAAAATAATTATTAGTATTTAGTATACGCTTGTCTTTCTGAGTTACGTAAAGTTCGGTGATTTTTACGATCAGTGCAATTATTCAACAAAAAACTTCCATGCAGTTTTCTATGTGGAACCAAATTTCTGGGGCCGAAACGTAGAGAATGTTGGAAAAGGTCTTCGGTGTGTTCCCTACAAACATGTGTGTTTGAATGACACAAATTATTCGAAGGGCGTCAAGAATGCGTTAACGAAGAACCACATTCAGGACGACCACCAACATCAACTGGTGATCAACAGGTCCATAAAATAAAGGAATGGGAGCTTGAGAGTCAACGATTAACAGTCCAAGATTTTACCGGCATCGTTGGAATATCGAAAGGATCAGTGAAAACCATTTTGAAAGATTATTACAGAAAACTCACTCAATTTTTTCGAAAAACCGCTTCGCATTAACGTCTGTGTAACAATGATTTCCGTTTACCAGTATGCCATAAAACGTATTATTACTGGCGATGAGTCTTGAATCTATGCTTATGACCCGGACAAAGATGATCAATTGGCCAGATTTCGTTGCAAAAGGAAGCCAAAACCATGTCAAAGCAGGTCAAAAGTCAAGCATATGCTGACACTTTTCTTGGATTATCGAGGTGTGGTGCACTCCGAATTCCTTTCATCCGGCCAAACTGTCAACAAGGAATGCTATTTCAGAATTATGCGTCGTTTGCGTGAAGATATTCGTAAAAGAGGCCGGAATTATGGGCCGCGAGACTTGGTCTTTGCAAGATGATAATGTACCGTCGCATACTGCAATTTCGTGCCACAATCACCGTGTTCGCCTGATTTAGCTCCGTGTGACTTTTGGCTATTCAGCAAACTCAAACGACCACACCATGGGAGCTGCTTTGACTTAATTGAAAACATTAGACGTGAATCGCTATGCGCAATGATGGCCGGAAATTGGCTTTAACAACTGTTTCGAGAACTGGAAGAAATGTTGGCACAAGTTATTTTGAGGGGACGTCATATATTTTGAAGAAGAAATTAACAATTCTAAAATTATGATGAAACTCTTACTATTTTTTGCGCATATGTAGTTGTATATTTCTATAATCGGGCATGTTTTTCAAACAATCCCAAAACATTTCTAATATTTGAAATGAGAATGTACCAGACTTCTAATATCCGCCATTTAATCAGAAACGCAGTTAAGTTTTGCAAAACTCCTCAGTGTCTTCTCATTCATTTTGGAAGTAAGGAATGTGCCCTTTTAATATTTAGTTCTTCAGTGCAATTATTCATGCTTAGTCCACATATCGCTTTGCGCCAGCAGCATATCCACGCGCACACCTATACACACATACACATGTTGGTCTAATATTTGTACGCCTTCTCTTTTAGGTGGCGCTGCTCACATCGCTGGTATACAATTAGCCACAATACCCAACAACGTGGACGGCACATTCTGCCTCGAAGCACTGCGTCGCAAGGTGCGCTTGGAGGACGATCACGAGCCAATTACGTCCCTGGTAGTGGTGGAGAATACACACAACATATGCGGCGGCAAGGTGATTCCGCTGGAGTGGCTCGATAAACTGGCAGCGCTAGTTAATGGCGATAAACAGCTGCAACCCTACGGCAAGCGTATTGCGCTGCACATGGATGGGGCGCGCGTCTTTAATGCGGCCGCAGCGCTGCAGGTGCCTGTGGCACGTATTGCGCGCGATTTCGATTCGGTTAATATTTGTTTGAGCAAAGGGCTGTCGGCGCCGGTGGGCTCAGTGCTGGTGGGATCGGAGGCTTTCATTAGGCAGTGAGTAAAGCGTATTAGACGGTAGGCGATAATCATATAAAAGACGTGTGCGAGTGTGTCGCGACTATGTGGCAAGTGTTGCAGCTAAGGCGATTATTATTGCCAGCCGAAAGGCGATTGTTGGGCGATAGCAAAGGAACACAGGCAATGCTCTCAAACACTTATTTCATGGAATTAGAGTTTGAGTCTCCACTTTCGCGCCGAGTGCTTCGCTTTGAGATTAATGTCACAGACTAATTGGCACACACACCCGCTCTGCACCTTTTGCTTTCCAATCGCATTCTTAATCTTCGCACTTGTGCTGTCTTTCTCTTGCCACTAACTTTTTCTTCGCGCTTTCTTTTGTCTCGCAGGGCACGCCGACTGCGCAAGGCGCTGGGAGGTGGCATGCGGCAAGCAGGTATTCTGGCGGCAGCCGGCATTGTGGCCTTGGACACTATTGTGCCGCGTTTGCAGGAGGATCATCAGAGGACTCGACGCATAGCAGAAGGTAATTTTTATTGCAGCCTAATAACAATACATCAATGTGGCAAGTTGCGGCAAGTGGCGGCTGATGAGGCGACTAATGGCTGCTGATAAATGCCTTCGATTTGGTAAGCACTCTGGCTCTGACTTTACTGCGTCTAGACACTTGCCTTTAAACTGCTATTATTCTTCCATCCCCACATTCCACCTCACTTTGCGTTGAAACAATTAATTTCCCTTAATTACGCCTCGATTAATTTTGTCTGCATTCGCTTCTCCTCTCTTTCAGCCATTCATAAAGCCAAAAGTCCCAATGTCACCGTCGATTTGGCGACTGTTCAAACGAACATTTTGCTGATTCATCTGCCGAATGCGAAATTCGGCGCCACGGCGTTCGCCGACCGCTGCAGCGAAGTGACGCCCGAGGAGCTTGCCGCCGGCGTGCATGCCGCACACAAGGAGCAGGGTATTAAGGTGAAAGTGAGCGCACGCGATTGGGAATTTGCTCGAATTGTGTTGTACCATCAGATCAGCGATGCGGATGTCGATTTGGTAATCAAGAAATTCAATTATATAATACGAGATGTGGATGTCCGATTGGCAGCATAACTGTCAGGTGACATAAATGTGAAATAAATATATTTTTTTTTGTATTTTTTAAACGACATTTGTATATAAGTGCATAAGTTTCTCCTTAGGTGGATGATATTCGTATTCATTTCACTAGACACACTAGAGCACTTTAAATAAGTCCCACAAATCGACCATTAAAGAAGACCTTTTTTGAATTTCTATTAATAAAGAAGAAGGAACCCTTAAAACTATATTTATGGCGATATATGGAAGATAAATTTTTTAAAAATTTTTGTCAAAATGTAATAATGGAACTGAGTCATCTGTTTTATTTCATCTGGATACTTATTCGGTGATAAGAAATTAGTCCTCTTGTTCTTTACTGGCATAGACACTGCTTACGCGATTATAGCCAAGTTAACAACAGCGCGCCAATTGGATATTCCAAGCGAAGCCAGGCCCTTCTCCACTTGGTCCTTCCAACGGAGTGGTGGTCTTCCTCTTCCTCTGCTTCCCACAGCGGATACTGCGTCGAATACTTTCAGAGCTGGTGAGTTTTTGTTCATTCCGAAGTAGCACCTGTTGGAAAGAGTTATCCTGCGATGGATTTCCAGGCTGACATTGTTGGTGGTGCTTATACTGGTCCCTAAATTATCTACAATTTCGTAGTTATGACTGCCAACATTGACGTGGAAGTCTAGTCGTGAGTGCGACGACTGTTTGTTTGATGACAGGATATATTTCGTCTTGCTATCCTTTACTACTACACCTATTTGCTTTGCTTCCTTATCCAGTTTGCAGAAAGCAGACCTAACGGCGCGGTTATTATGGCCAATGATATCGATGTCACCGGCGTAAGCCAGCAGCTGAACACTGTTATAGAAGATTATACCTGTTCGTTTAAGTTCTGGAGCTAGAATAATTTCTCCAGAAGCAGGTTGAAAAAGTCGCACGATAGGGAATCGCCTTGTCTGAAACCTCATTTGGTATCGAACGGCTCAGAGAGGTCCTTCCCGATCCTGACGGAGCTTTTCGTGTTGCTCAACGGCAGTTTACACAGCCGTATTAGTTTTGCGGGGATACCAAATTCAGACATCGCGGCATAACTGCAGCTCCTTTTCGTGCAGTCGAAAGCAGCTTTGAAATCTACGAAGAGGTGGTGTGTGTCGATTCTCCTTTCACGGGTCTTTTCCAAGATTTGGCGCATGGTGAATATCTGGTCGGTTGTTGATTTGCCTGGCCTAAAGCCACACTGATAACGTCCAATCAGTTTGTCGAAGGTGGGCTTTAATCTTTCACACAATACGCTCGATAGAATCTTATACGCGATGTTGAGGAGACTTATCTCACGGTAGTTGTGGATTTGGCAAGCACACTGAAATCCCAATCGTTGGGCATGCTTCCGATTGGGGAATCGGGTTCGACATCGTCTGGTGGTATGTTTTCACTGCCTTTCAGCAGGCTGGAGAAGTATTTGCTTCACAATTTTAGTATGCTCTGGGCATCGGTTACTAGATCACCTCTGGGTGTTCTACAAGAGTATGTTTGGTATTGAAACCTCCTGTTAGTCGCCGCATATTATCGAAGAATTTTCGAGCATTACCGATGCCGACCAGCTTGTCAAGCTCTTCATACTCACGCATTTCGACCTCTCTCTTTTTCCGTCTGCAAATACGTCTCGTTTCCCTATCACGACTTTCTGTCTTTGACCAAGTATTCAGAAAGCATCTGTTTGAAGAGGAGCTAAGGTGAGAAGACGAAACATCCCTTACACAGGATTGTGCGCTGGGTTATGGACGTAAAACACACTACCAATGAAAAGAAGAAAGCAGCCGTATGTATATAAGTATTTATTAAGTATTAACTTTTTTCTTAAACACCTTTAAATACCACGCGTTGCGACTTGTTGGACAAAGGAGCGCCGCCGACTCCATTGCAATATCGCAATTTTTCAATTTGTGGCGCTTATTTAGTCACCCCAACAAACGCAAGTCAGAATATATGAAGCGCCTAAAAGTATGTGACAAGCTAATGCGCAGCAGATTTATAGCAAACGAGTATTTGATTGCGTTACAATTGAGCGCGGCTTCTATTATAGTTCTTTATTGACAGAACACATATGAACATAGCCGAATGGACGATTTACTTTTTCGTGAATTTTATTTCGTAGAAATGTCTGTGCTACTTACACGCCTTTCCCACAATACGGTACTTGTGACCACAAGATTTTTCCAAAATAGATTTGTTCGATATTTCCACAGCACACACAATCAAAGTTGCTGCAGCAAAAGCGCAAGCGAGCAAATATTTAAGCACTTTCACATCATTTTTGAAATCAGCACGACCGAATGTACAAATGTTCGTGGCTGTTCGAGTAAGACCACAAACAGGGGCGAGCTGGTTATATATTCTGCCGAATTAGAACGTCAGAAAAAGCTACACCGAAAGTTTGAATGGACTATTCACTTCCGCCAAGCAGCGCTGCTGCGCTTGCAGTGCTGTTGCTGCCTTTTCTTGCTCTTTGGCTTTGTGTCTTTCTTCTGCGTTTTGCCAACGATTTGAAAGTACAAATAATAGAATCTCCGGGCCATCGATCAATTTGAATTAATGGAAATTAAAATCACATTGGCAAATGGAAAATCAATTTACTTAAGTGATGAAGTGCTGCAAGTGCTGCCTCTGCAGCAGCAGCGGCCGCAGTGAGACCCAAGCCGCGCGGCATGCCATAAACCAGAGTTGTTTGCGTCCATTTCCACCTTTTGATGGCGCGCAAAAGAAACCGGCAACAAACGCACTGGTTATGGCAATCGCTCGAGAAGCATTTCCTCAACTCACTGTTGCAGTCGCCGTGTTAGAGAGTGCGCTTTTGCTGAAACGCAAGTTCGGCGCGATAATTGCCGAGCGCAAAAATTATGCAAATCTCATTTCAGACACCACCCGCCACCGCCGCCGCAGCGCCAACGGAATTTAGTCGAAATTTAATGTAACAAATTTGTGCGCTCGCAGAACTTTCGCACGCTCGAGTGTTGTAATTATGCAAGAGCAATTTGGCGTTTCCCTCCTGCGCAGCATATCATGGCATGCCTGTTTGCTACACGCCTACTTGGGGCCTGCTGCCAGCACTTTGGCGGCGAAATTATTTGCATATCAAGAGTCGCTTCAGCGCTTTCGCGTGTTGTTGGCGTAGCCGCCTTAAGCCAACTCAGCGCTTTCATTTGGCATGCGGCTGCGCAGTCGCTGGGTGCGGAAGTTTTTGCACAACTCGTTACAAACAAAAACCAAAACCGAAAATGTGAAAATGCGAAAAAACGAAAATAATAATTTTAAATTATATTTCGTTTTTTCAATTTCCCTTAGGACTGTTCTTCAAGCCACAGCAGCGGCTCGGTGCTGGCGCAAGCCGATGGCATGGTAAATTGCGGCTGGTGAGAATATTCTTATTTCGCGCCTTAAAATATGCCACTAAGCAACGAATACACGCATACTTCACGAAAGTATGCTCATTTTGTGGCTTGGCATGTGTGTATGTGTGTGCGTGCGTGCTTGTGTTCTGTTTGCGTGGCATGAAACGACTGTTGATGTTACAAACTTTGAGAATTCCTCAACGCCTCCAACTATTTTGCATGATGCATGGGTGCATGTGCATAATTTGTATTCAAAATGGCGCGGCGGCCATAACGATACTTAAGCCGTTCACTTTATGAGCAAACAGCGCTTCGCACAAGACACATAATGGCAATATAATCGAAAGAGAATTAAGCTGCTTAAGCTTTGCGGAATTATTTTGGCGCTTAAAGATTTCAAAATACACGCTTTTATTGTTGTAGGGCCACAATGGAAATCTGCAGCTATCAATTTCGGCTACTCTCAAGACACTTGGGTATTAAGAGAAGGCTAAAAAGCATTGTAGTAGGTCATCTCAGTATTTTAAACTCGTTGAAAATCAAAGCGTCATACGTTCATTTATAAGGAGAAGTCCAAATTAGGCAAACAAAAAAAAAAATTTTTGAAACCCTCAAAAGTTAAGGTTTCTTAACAGAGGAACCCATTTTTACTCCATACAATGTAGCTGCGTGCTTATTACCAAACAAAAATTCGTAGCGCCTGAATATATGCTACACGCCTCATGCATTGCACATCTACTTGGTGAGCTCTTAAACAACAACAATGTGGTTTAGTTAAGCTATTAACTTCGACGCAGAGCAGCGCATGACTCATCAGTCTATTTTTGTATTGCTTATTTTTATCGTGAGTGTTATGCCACTACTTCAGCTTTATTACTGGTGTTTATGCTGTGCTTGTTTTCTTGCTGTGCAACACTTGTGCGACATTTGGGCGCACTCATTTCGCATGTCAGGA